>NW_023270426.1:40293824-40604503 GCF_011800145.1 Mirounga leonina
GAAAGAAAGAAAGAAAGAAAGAAAGAAAGAAAGAAAGAAAGAAAGAAAGAAAGAAAGACAGACAGACAGACTAGGAGAGGAATTTTTTTTTAATATTTTATTTATTTATTTGAGAGAGAGAGCAAGCGAGCAAACAGAGGGAGATGGAGAGGGAGACGGAGAGGGAGAAGCAGACTCCCCGCTGAGCAGGGAGCCTGAAGCGGGGCTTGATCCCAGGACCCCGGGATCATGACCTGAGCCAAAGGCAGACGCTTAATGACTGAGCCACCCAGGCGCCCCAGGAGAGGAATTTTTAAAAGCAAATATATACAATTCTTTCAAAGAGTTTTCCAGCAAAAAGGGAGGACAATAAAAGTAGGCAGTAGTTTGGAAGCAGGGGGCTAATAAGGCAAGAGTAATTAGCTGCTGTTTTTGCTTTTTTTTTTAAGAAGGGAGAAATAATGAAAAGTATATTCTGATAGAAACGATCCAGGACAGAGTGAAGATTTGCTGATGTAAGACAAGAAGGGTAGAATAACTCGAGTGATATCCCAGAGTAGGTGAGACAGGACAGAATCAGATCCAGTGTGCCAGTAGAGAGGTTTCATTTAGAAAAGACAATGGATGGTTCATCTATGGTGTCTCAGTCTGTTTGGGCCGCTCCAACAGAACACCATAGACTAGGTGGCTTATAAACAACAGAAATTTATATCTCAAAGTTCTGAAGGCTGGGAAGTCCAAGATCAAGGTACTAGCAAATTCAGTGTCTAGTGAGGACCTGTTTTCTGGTTCCCAGATGGTGCCTCTTCACTGCGTCCTCACATGGTGGGAGCAAAGGAGCTCTCTGGGGTCTCTTATAAGAGCACTAATCCCAATCATGAAGGCCCCACCTCCTAATACCATCACAATGGGCATTAGGTTTCAACATATGAATTTTGAGAAAACACAAATATTTAGTCCATGGCATATGGTAATAGCTAGGCAGGCAGGCAGAGTGTGTGGGGGTGTAGATGCTGGTGTGTGGATAGAGGGGGCAGGGGGAGCCTGTGGAAATTATTTTCTTATTACTTTAATTCTCTTGGTGGAGTAAGAAGCAAGGTCATCAACTAAAAGTGAGTACAGGGGAAGAGGTTTGAGGGTTTGAGAAGACAGGAGAAAGTGTTAAAGTAGTGGTCTAGGAGAGCAAAAGTATGAACGAACTTGGAAGAGACAGTGTGATTGCCAGGCAGCATTAAATGTCCACTTGAGGCTCATGGTCATGAATTCAAAGTGGGACCAATCAGCAAAGTTGTATGTGTTGCTCCATCTATACAGTCACATGGATAAGAACACACAGTTGGTGGAGAGCTGAATTTAAGCAAGGTTGGGTTTTACAAGAAAGGGAGAGATATACAAGGGCATGAACATAATGATGAACCATGGAATTTAAGCAAGGTAAGAAGAGGGTTGTGCAAGAAAGATCAACAGTCTGGAGCTACCATAGGGTCAAAGATTGTGGAGGTAGGGATTATAGAGGGAAGGAGCTGCTGCAAAGACAGGCAGTAGTGGTCAGGAAGTGAAATGTTTACAACAGAGATTATGGAGAGAATGCAGTTTCAATAATGAGAAGGTCCAGGGAAGAGTTTCTCACCCTTGGCACTACTGACAATTTGGACTTTGTTCTTGGGCCATCCTGTGCATTACAGTATGTTTAGCAGTATCGATGGCCTCTACCCACCAAATGCCAGTCATACCAGCCCTCAGTGGTGACAATTAAAAGCATCTCCAGACACTGCAAAATCACCCTGAGTTGAGAACCACTAGTCTAGGGTATGACCACGCGGCTGAGTAGTTGAGATCACCAGAGGACAAGGAGGTCAAGGAACAGAGTGCTGAGAGAACTGAAAGAAACACCTATGAGGTGATTGCAATTGCCAAGAATTCAGACAGAGTAGTACTAGAGAGAGTGACAGGGAACAGGAGCACATAAAACAGATGTCAGTAGGTGACAACAGTTAGGAGTGGGTGACATTATCTGGTGAAAAAGCTCAAAGCTGATAAGACTATAAGACCTTACCGCTATGGTAAGGCTGTTACTAGAACTTCGGCTCCTTTTCTAGGGCTTTTTTAAATGTCTAGAAGGTGGGCAGACTTCTCCACATGATTTCATACTCAATTAAATTAGACTCACAGAGTCAAAAATAGGGGTCGGTCAAAAACAATTGGCACCATTTCTGACTGCCATATATAACAAACAGCTGAAGGCACATATTTTTGGCTGAAGACCATCCTAAAAATAGGACAGAACATCTTGATTTTTAAAAAACCTCTCAATTCTCTTTCTGGCCCTTAGAAGGATGTATTATACTGCCTTTGATTGGAAAAGAAACATCTTTTATTAAATGGTTGCTTTTATCTGTTTGCTACTGAGCAACCATAACCAATGTTTTCTTTAGATAACCAGTCACCTTTACCTTCACATAGTTTAACCATCAAGGAGGACAAAAAGATCTTATGAAATGAACCGACTGCAATGCTCTCCAACTGTGTGTCACCTACTCCTCTCACTGCCACCTGGAAAGACAGTGTCTCACCAGATTGCAAGCAGATTTAGAGCAAATGCCCAATTTTCATCCCCACCTCTTAAAAGCATATTCACAATGAAAGTGCTTATTGAAATTAATAGATGCATCCCCTTGATAGGAGGAATAGCTTCAAGATGGCAAATCAAACTGTATTATAATCTATTAAATTCTCCCAAATGTAGTCTCATTGCAATAATTAAGTCTTTAAGGAAGCTATACTCATTCAAACTCCATAAGCCCATCTGCAGAATTCTACCCTGTTATGGTTATACTGAATTTAAATTTTATAATGCATAAATGTGAAGCAGAAAAGATGGTGTTCAAGGAAACACGTGACGCTATCATCCAAGTCCTGCTCAACTTCACAGATTACCAAATCTAATATTTAAAGCTCACACAGAACAACAGTGAAATCCTCTCATTTTCAAATCCCCAAATAGAAAGTTGTCAGAGCTTAATTGTGATGTAATTATTACACTTTTACATACTGCTTTTATGATGGCTAAGGTATTTTCATATATTGATTCTAAATGGGATGCTTTCCTATTAGGAAGAGACAAGATCTTCAGAGTAAAAACCAGGATTTAAACCTCAACTTGGCCACATTTCACTGTTATGTCACTTAATCTATCTGGTTTCATTTCATTATCTGTTAAGTGAGGATAATCCTAACTTAACAGTTACTGTAGAGAAAAAATTCCCTACAGTATGAACAGCATAGTTCTGACACATAACAGTTGTTCAGTAAATGAACCACTGTCCTCGTATTGTGTTGTTAGTTAAAACAAGCCTCAGAAAATGGAAACACAATCTCTCTTCTTGAAAGATCAATAAAATACTTTAATTCTGTTATAATAGATCATAAAGTCAGGCTTATAGCTATTTTAGTCTTTGTTTACAATTATAACAAAAATGAACATAAAGAGCAGGTGCCTACCTTCCAAACTTTCTTGTTCATCTGAAGTATAAGCATCCATCTGACTTTGTTCCCGTAAGAAACGAATAACTGCATAAACTAAGTGCTTGATAGATGACATTTTAAAAGCTTAAACACTTTTCCTTGATAAGAAAAATGGAAAACAGCGATCCAAGTTATGTTAAAGAATCTGTCAGGAAGGTTATAAATAACTAGATTATAAATTACATCAAAAGTAAAAAGCAAAAACAGAACCTCTATTACCTTCATTCTTCTTTTTAAAGAGTCAGGAGAACACAAAGTGTTGTTATGGTAACGTATTACATATTTTCACTTATACCCAATAGTATTAGATTGTTAAAACTTGCAAAAGTAAAATTTTTCTCAAAACATGTAGAACATAAGCTTAGACTCTCACTGAATATCTCACTGTCTCTTAACAGTATATATAGCACAGATACAGATCAAGACAGGGGAATAGATACAGATGTAGAAATCCCCAAAAGGCCTCTGTACTAAGTTGAGGGAGATTTCATACTGCTGACTCAGAAGCTGATCTACAATGAGCATCTTCCTCTATTTCATGAGATTTTTAAAAATGTATGTATAATTTACCGTGCACCAACTTTTGTAGGGTTAGACTGTTATTTGAGGAGGAAATATATTAATGGAAGGGTGTTCAACCATTGAATGTCATTCTTAATAAAAATGGCATTTCTATTTAGTCAAGACATGTCGGAAAACCATTGCCTAAGTCGATGGATACTACATACCGACCAGTGCTCTCTGCAGTAGCTGTGCTCTCGTGGACAAGCTGGAAGCTCCCTGTCATGTTCATTCACATGGAATACTATCGCTTCCGAACAGTGGCGCAGGCCAGCCGGCCTTAATGGCTTATTTCCACTAAATCGCATCATCCATCTGTTCCCCAGGTTCCCTAATCCAAAGCCAGGGTGTGGTACCCGCCACCAGGATGTTTATTATTTCTGGGTTTATTTTAAAGGCGAGCCCAGTCTTTAGGCCATGGGCTTGCAAGTACTAAATAAGGCCCCAGGGCAGAAGGTGGAAAAAAGAACGGGGGGGGGGGGGCAGGGAGGGTGAGGAGGAGAAACGAAGATACTCAACCTCCTCCAGGCTTCTCCCCCTTTCTCCCCAGAGCACATTGACCTCCTTCTCCCTCCCTTTCTACCCGGGCCTCGTTTTGGCCCAGACGGGGTTTGCTGCGGGTGCGCGGTGCAGGCCCCATCTGGGGCAGGGGGAGACGCACCCATCCCAGACAGAAGCCCCTTACCAGGCGAGAGGACGCGAGACAGTGGCAGCGGGCCCGGGGGCGTCCGTAAGCCGGTACGCCCGCCCCCTGGTCCTCCGGCTTCAGCCCGGCTCCCGATCGCAGCACTGCCCACGGCCGCCCAAACTTCCCCGGCTCCCAGGCCGCCGTCGCCCCTCAGCCCACCGGCTGCGCGCTCCGCTCCCGGCCACTGGGTCTCGCCAGGACCGCCCCCCGGGCGGCGCCAGCGCGCGGGGCGGGGCGCAAGTCGGGGGGCGGGGCCGAAGTGGGCGCCGGCGTGGGGCTGCCGCACGTGGGAGGGCGCGGACAGGGTTGGCCGCCGCCGCAGCTGGGCCTCCTCCGCTAGGCCGCCCCTCGGCTCCCCGGCGCCCCGCACCCCCCGCCCCAACCCGGACGACAGCGCGCCCGCCGCCGCCGCCGCCGCCGCCGCCTCTCGGCCCTCCCATGATCGCCCCGTGCCTTTCGGCTGTGCGAGGCCTCCACAGGTACCTCCAGTGCGCGGGTTAACCTTGGCTGTGCGCCGGGCGCGGTCCCGTCCGTGCCAGGTGCCTGTGCTCAGCATTTCCCGAGCGTACCCCTCCGACGCGCCTGGGACTCTGCGTCCCCGCGGCCCGCATGCTCTATCCTGAGGGACACCTGGCGCGGACGCTTGGGGCCACCTTTCCCTCCACTCCCTCGGGAGGGCATCCGTTCCCCTTTGTTTGGGACTGTCTCAGCTGCAGCCAGCAAGACTGGTCACAGGCCTGGCCCAAAATGAATGCAGAAAGATGGTTCGGATAAGAAAATCGTTTGACTTCCGCCTCCCATCCAGAACTGCGGACCTCTTATTAAAAGTGCCGGCAGCTGTAGACTCGGGAACAGCGATTCTGATTTGCCCCTCACGCATATCATTAGCATACAAATCGTTTAACAAACGCGCGATGAAACCGCTATGGTTTTGCTGCTTATCTGGGTCCATGCCTTCTAATTTCCTTTTTATTTACCTCCTCCCCATAAAACATTCGGCGTCTTGCTGGGGCCAATTGACTTGGCCCAAAATGGAGGAAATTATTGCTAGGACACGGTTTGGGGCAGCCTCAGCTGCTGTTTTGGATTGCTTCCTAGCTCCCAAGCCACACCCCTCTGCCAAAGACCAGTAGCAAGATGGTGAGAGAATTAAATTCTTTGCACGGATGCACTAGATGGAGTGGTTTTCGGAAACAATGCCTCTACCACCCCCATCCCCAAATTCAGCCTTGAACTGTAAATCCTAATGAAGATCCAACAGAAAAAAAGGAAATATGTGTTTCTCGCTAGATACTTATAAAACTACTTTGGAAAATGTTCAGCATTTAAGCTTTTTGACAGTTTTCTATTGTATATGGCCACTCATCTGTGTGGAGCTTTGTGTTGCTCAGTCCCTGTAATTATGGTGCATCCAAGGGACAGTAATAATTATAAAGAGTTAATATGATTTTTACCATATTTCACACTGTCCTTTTAGTCCGCAGGCTGCAAGTGATACAGCTTCAAATGCAGCTATACCAACAAATGAAGATACATAACGCAGGTGTGAGAAGAATAAATTTTGTGTAAGACAGCCGTTCTCAGACTTTTTAGTCTCAGGACCCCTTTACCTTGCAAAAATTACTGAGGATCTAAGAGCTTCTGTTTATGTCGGTTATAACTACCCATATTTACCATATTAGAAATGAAAATTAGGGGATTTTTAAAGTATTCATTTATGTAAAAAGAAAACAGTAATAAACTCATTACCTGCACAAATAACATTTTTAATGAAAAATAACTGTTTTCCAAAACTCCTCCAAAAAAATCAGTAAGAAAGTGGAATTGTGGTTTGGTTTTTTTTTTTTTATGGTTGTAAAATATACATAATGTAAAATTTACCATTTTAATCATTTTTAAGTGCACAATTCAGTGACATTGAGAACATTTACATAGTTGTACAGCCATTACCATTATCCATCTCCAGATCTTTTTCATCATCCCAAAGTGAAATTCTGTACCCATTAAACAGTAACTCCTCGTGTTCTTTCCCATCTCTGGTAACCACTGTTCTTTCTGTCTTTATGATTTTGACTATATTAGGCACCTCCTACAAGTGGAATCTTACAGTTTTTGTTCTTTTGTGACTGGCTTATTTGAGTTAGCATGTTTTTAAGGTTCATCCGTGTTATAACTTAGGTCAGAATTTTCTTCCTTTTCAAGGCTGACTAATATTCCATTGTATCGATATATGTGGTATATCGATTTTGTTTGTTTATTCACCTGTCCATGATCACTTGGGTTGTTTCCATCTTTTGGCTGTTTTGAATAATACTGCTATGACCATAGATGTGCATACATCTGTTGGAGTCTCTCCTTTCAGTTCTTTGGCATGTATACTTAGAATTAGTATCCATATGGTAATTCTGTGTTTAATTTTTTGAGGAGCCACTATGTTTCCCACAGCACTTGTACCATTTTACATTCCTGGCAGCAGTGAACAAGAGTTCCATCTTCTCTATATCTTCTCCAACATTTTATTTGTTTTTGTTTTTTATAAAAACTATCCTAGGAGTGGCATTGTTTTACACTTGGGCAAAACAAATGTGTAACTTAATAGAAAATAGCTGGATTCTAATATCTGCTTCTGCATTTGATATGTTACACTTTTGTTTTGGTTTAAGAAGAAAATCCCACCTCACTTATATGTAGTTTGAAAAACAGGTGTATTTAACAGCTTTTTAAAAGTAATCATGGATATGCTTTGATATCATATCAAAGTTGCACAAGTGGTAGTTTTTTAAAGATTAGTTGCAATGCAGAATATGAAACCATCAGTGTACTTTTCTTATTCTGTTACATTAAAATCCATGGATTTTAAATGGATCCTTTACACACACATGATTTTCTAATATCAAACATTGGTTACTTGGAAAATCGCAGTACACTGTGTTATACAGATCTTCCTAATGTTGACACATTACGTTATACAATATCAAGTCATATTCCTGTGTATCATCCACTCCATCATAAATGTCTTGAGGTATTCGGAAACTGGCAAGCTCACAGTGGCAGATACAATTTTTCAAAATTCTAATTTTCATTTGAAAGCTGAAGTTTTATCAGTGGTAACAAATACTATCCATTCCTCGAGGTGACAGGCTCACTTTGTTACATTTTTGAGAGAACTTCTGCTGAATACTTTAGTCTGATCAATCATAGTTTGTCACTCATCTTTTCAAGTACAAATAGTGTTCCATGAGAAAAGCAGCTATTTCAGCTCCAATTTAATTGGTTGCACAAGTGCTTTTGGTTTGAGCAACCAAATCTTCTGGACAGTCTTGGTGCTCAAGTATACAGCAGAAGTGCTTTATGCATATTTTGCCACACATATTCAGTGATTGAGATTTAATAAAATTAAATATTTTACTATTTCATGAAAGTGAAATTGACATTTTTAGCGTGAGTCCGTGGCAGTGAAGAATATAATGACTGTTAAGACAGTTCAGTCCCACTGCCTTGACGTGTTCTAAGGAGCCAACAATTTCATCTACCATTGTTTCTTACCATCAGTACAAATGTCAACCAAGTGAAAAAAGTAAATAATATACTATTATCATGAAGTACTTGTAACCTCCCAGATGACTTGAAATGGTCTCAAGGACCTCTCCCCATATTCCCACCCCCAAGGATGGCAGAACACATCTTGAGAACCACTGATATGTGTTACTCAGATTCTTTGTCTATGCGTGGAAGAAAATAAATATATAAAAAGCCATGCAATTATTATCTTGTTAGAAGCTGGTAACCAACTAAATATATCAACTATTTTGTTACTTAACAGCATAATATTACAGTTAATCAACATATATAGCAGTAGTAGTCATTAACTTATGGCACTTGTGAGTGACTTAATCACAGAATCTTTGTTTCGAACTGTGTCCTTCAAAAAACAGTCAATACTAGACAACGTGGAAGGCCCTGTGTGTTCTCTTGATGTATTTTTTCCTGTTTCTTCCTACACTTGGGAGTTCATTTTCGTGTTTTAAGAGTAGGTTTTTGTTTACTGACTTAGGATTTCTTTTGTTTTTCTCTTGGTAGAGCTGCTATACCCCCTTCCCAAAGCCAGTTGGACAGCCAGGATGATTGATGGGGTCCTAGGCCAATTTCTTAGGAATAAGGGGACAGAGAATTTGAAAACTGGTTGTAGTTGCCATTTAGATAATCTTGTGACCTTAAGTAAATCACTCAATATCTTGGATCTCTCTCAAGTTCCTTATTTTGTAAAATAGAAAGGACTGGACTCAATGATACTTAAGATTTCTTTCAACTTTTGTTGCCATAGCGATTAAACCAGGTGAATTTCCCCTCCTTTCTCAGCCAGATTACACAGAATATGAGCCAAGCAAAATCTGATGCATACTGTAGAGTGAGGGATGGATGGCATTGTCAAAAAAACAAATAAGAAAGATGACTCAACAATATTTAGTCCAAATTTTATATATATATATAAAATGGCCCTAGTTTCCTCATTCAATTAAAAAAAGAACCGTGGTTTTAAAAATTCTGACAGCAATGCATGTTCATTGTAGGAAACTTAGAAAATATTCACAAGCAAAAGAAACACAATCCAGAAGAACCAATTGTTAACAGCTCCCAAAATCTTTTCTACAAATAGACACTTTTTTTTTTTTACAAATATGGGATTATACCATATTTTTATAAGTTGTATGTACTGTAAACATCCTTCCATAATATAAATAGTTACAATGTAGTCCATTTAGAAATGTGTGATAATTAATCCCTACTTTTGAACATAACAACTTTTTCCATTTCCTGCTATGAGTAATAGTGCTTACTTAGATAAATGTTCTTACTCTTAAGTCTTTTGCCAAATCCTTAATTATTTCATTAGTATAAGTTCTTAGCAATGGAATTTGTACATTATTTTTTCTTTTTAAGATTTTATTTATTTATTTGAGAGAGAGAGAATGAGAGACAGAGAGCAGGAGAGGGAGGAGGGTTAGAGGAAGAAGCTCCTCAGCAGGGAGCCCGATGTGGGACTCATCCCGGGACTCCAGGATCATGACCTGAGCCGAAGGTAGTCGCTTAACCAACTGAGCCACCCAGGCGCCCTGGAATTTGTACATTAAAGGGCATGTACATCTTCCAGGCCTTTGGCACTTACTATCCTAGTTTTCTCCAAAACATTCCACCAAAATTACACTCTTACCAGTGGAGTGTGTAAATGCTAGTTTCCTACACCATTACCAACACTGAACATCTTAATATTTTTTACCTGTATCAATTTGTGAGGCGGGAAGTTTTCTTATTATAATTTGCATTGACTTGCATTTTTTTGAGAGTTTATTAGGTGAGTTTAATTCTTTAATGAAAATTCAGGACTTGTGATCTGAAGACCAAAAAAGTTGTTTGTTTCTGATGTGAGAATTTATTCATATGGGAAGTCTCAGAAAGTTAGATTAAATTATAGTTATTCATAAATTTAACAATATTTCGTATCTTAACTGGAAT
Organism: Mirounga leonina; assembly: GCF_011800145.1. NCBI lineage: Eukaryota > Metazoa > Chordata > Mammalia > Carnivora > Phocidae > Mirounga > Mirounga leonina. The sequence continues at coordinate 40,304,092 of NW_023270426.1, forward strand.
TAAGTAAAATTGCAATTGTCCCCCCAAATCCAGTAGCTAGAAACCCCAGAATTTTAGGACAATGGTGCTAGAAAGAAAATACCAGTAAAGGAAAGGTTTTAAGTTATAAATATCAAAGGCTGGATTGAGATTATTTGTAAAAATGGATTTTAAAAAGTTGTAAAGGAGGATTTTTGTTGTTGTTCTTTGCCCCTGGTTTTGGACAGAAACATCTGGTACTTAGATTTAAATATTATCACCTCTTTTGTTAAGACCAAGCAGAGAACTTCTGTGGGGAGAAGCACCTAGATTAAAGTATGAAGAACCAATGAAATTGATGCTTATTGGATACATATGTATATGCCAAGTTCTGCATTAGAAAGGCAGGTAGTGGGGGCGCCTGGGTGGCTCAGTCGTTAAGCGTCTGCCTTCAGCTCAGGTCATGATCCCAGGGTCCTGGGATTGAGCCCCGCATCGGGCTCCCTGCTCGACGGGAAGCCTGCTTCTCCCTCTCCCACTCCCCCTGCTTATGCTCTCTCTCTCGCTGTGTCTCTCTCTGTCAAATAAATAAATAAATAAATAAATCTTAAAAAAAAAAAAAAAAAAGGCAGGTAGTGGGGCGCCTGGGTGGCTCAGTCATTAAGCATGACCTGCCTTCAGCTCAGGTCATGATCCTGGGGTCCTGGGGTCCTGGGATTGAGCCCCACCTCAGGCTCCCTGCTTGGCAGGAAGCCTGCTTCTCCCTCTCCCACTCCCCCTGCTTGTGTTCCCTCTCTGGCTGTGTCTCTCTGTCAAATAAATAAATAAAATCTTTTAAAAAAAAAAAAAAAAAAAGGCAGGTAGTAAGTATAGTACTCTAGACTAGAATAGACTAGGCTCTAGTAATCTGGACCTATCCCTGCCACTGGCTAGCACTGCAATCTCAGGCAGAGTTACTTGATTTCTCTGTGTCTGTTTCTTCATCAGTAAGTTGAAATTAATTGCTGATTTTTTCACTCACCAAATATTTTTTGAGTGTTATGTGCCAAACATTATTCTAGTTTTAATGATACAGCAATGAACAAAGCAGCCAAAAATCTTTGTGTTCATGGAGCTTACGTTCTAGTGGAAGAGACAACTAAGGAAAAATATAGAGTATGTTAAATGGGGACATGTGCCAGGGGGCAAAAAATAAAGCAGAAAAGAGGGATATTCGGTATTGGTGAAAATGAAATTATAGCGTTGACAAGAGTGGGCTCAGTGAGAAGTTGGTAACTGTGCCTGTTGTGTTTGAGAAATTGAAGAGGCCATTGTGACTAGAATAGAGTATCTTTCAGACAGGTGAGTAGGATATGAGACAAGAGAGGGAAAAATTGTATTCATCTGTATTAGAAAAACAGTTCTCCCTTCTGGGAGTCCCTTTACTACTCACACAGAACTCTTCACTTCTGACACTGAGCAGTCACCAAATGTGTGTGGAGGTTTTCCCCACAGCAAGCCATTCTCTTGAGTCACCAGCTGGGTGTCCTACATTTTAACTCAATTCTGATACGACCTACCTGGAGATATTATCAGATCCCACAGGTTAAGGACTGGTCTCCACACTCCACATGCCAGTTGCAAGTCCATGTTGTTACCTGTGCTTCTGACCAATTGGCTATAAATCTGAGCTTCCCATGGCCCTCTCCTTGGGTTCAATTAATTTGCTAGAGAGGTTCACAGAACTCAGGAAACATGCTTACCAGTTTATTAAAGGATATTATAAGGATATAGGTGAACAGCCAGATAAAGAGTTACATACAGTGAGGTCTGGGAGGGTTCTGAGCACAGTAGCTTCTGTCCCTGTGAAGTTGGAGTATATCACCCTCCTGGTACATGGATATGTTCACCGAACTGAAAGCTCTCCAGACCCCATACTATAGGGATTTTTATGGAGGTTTTATGAGGTAGGCATGATCTGTCATTAACTCCATTTTCAGCCCTTCTCCCTTCTCAAGAGAATGGGGGGAGGAGCAGGGCTGAAAATTCCAAGCTTCTAATCATGGCTCAGTCTTTCTAGTAACCAGTCCTTATCCAGGGAGCCTACGCAGAGTCACTTCATCAGAGCAAAAAACACTCCTATCACCCAGGAAACTGCAGGGTTTTCGGGAGCCCTATGACGGAAACCAGGGTCAGAAACCAAATATTACAACAAAAGATGATCCAGTGCTCTTATCACTTAGGTAATAACAAGGGTTTTAGGAGCTCAGTGCCAGGAGCCAGGAACAAAGACCACTATATATTTGCTATTATCTCACATCATCTTTTTAAGATGGAGAGTAAATAAAGAGTACTTTGAACGTTGCCTAACTATGTCTGTTGCTATTGCCACAATAATGCCATGTAACAAACTGCATCTCCGCAGAGTATAATGACAGATATTTATGTTTGCTGACAAATGTTTGTTGGACAGTTTTTCTGGTCTTGACTGGGCTCATTCTGCACCTACAGTCAGCCATGGGCTGTGTAGGCAGCTCTGCTGATCTTGGCTTGGCTGCCTCTTATATATGGGAATCTAGGATGGTGAAAACTAGGGCCACTTGGCTCTCTTTCACATTCTCTTGCATTCTCTGGGAAACTAACTCTGACCCGTTCTCATGGCCATGGCAGGGTTCCATGAGAGTGAAGTGTATATAGGCCTCCTAAAGCTTAGGCTCGAACTGGATGGAGCACCATCAACTCTGCCACAGTCTACTGGCCAAAGCAACTCACAGGGCCAGTCCAGGTTCAAGAAATGGGTAGATAGACGTTGTATCTTGACGGGAGGAGTAGTAAATTCAAATTATAAGAAATCGTAGATACATATAGAGGTGAGATGGAGGTCATGTTAGCAATTAGTCTACCACATTGACACATAAAAGCTCAATAAATATTAGCTATTATTAGCTATTAGCTATTATTTCATGTTTGTGAATTACCTAGTTGTATTTAGGAGGTTTTCAAATTCAGATCATTAATTTGTTTTTTGGGGTTTTTTTTAAAGATTTCATTTATTTGAGAGAGAGCACAAGCGGTGGGGGAAGGGCAGAGGGAGAAGGGGAAGGAAAAGCAGACTCCCCGCCGAGCAGGGAGCCCGATACAGGGCTCCATCCCAGGACCCTGGGATCATGACCTGAGCTGATGCAGACAACCGACTGAGTCACCCAGGCATCCCTCAGATTATTAATTTGTAATAGCCCTTCATAAACATTGCAGGGGTTTTTTTGTCTTTAAATTCTGGGGTGGATTGTTACTGCTTTTTTGCCCTACAAAAGTTTAAAGTTGTTATGTAATCCAGTATATCAGTCTTTTCCTTTATGATTTTTGCCTTTGATTGCATGCCTAGAAAGTGCGTCCCTACCCCAAGACTATAATTTTTTAAATCACCTGCCTTTTCTTCTAGTACTTTTATGTTTCATTTTGCACATTTGGAACCTTTACCTATCATGAAGTAACGTTTCCAATTATTAAGTGAAACAAAAAGGAAATCAGCATAAACTGCAGGAAGTATGGGAAACTCCAGCTCACAAAATAGGGGTTTCTAATTTACCACAGTGTATTTTGAAAGATCCCATTCCACCTGCTGTGAGATTATCTATACCTCCTGCTTGGCATTCGAGAGGATACCCTCTTATTTCCCAGCCACACATAGCTGGTACCTTTGATACCTAGTCTTATTTGTGGTCAGGACCCAAGAGGAAAACTCTTTTCCTGCCTCATGTCTTTTATTTTTTCTTCCTGTTCCCCCACCCGCCTCCCTTCTGGAAACCATCAGTTTGTTTTCTATAGTTGAGAGTCTGTTTCTTAGTTTGCCTCTCCCCCTCATTTTTTTCCCTTTGCTTGTTTGTTTCTTAAACTCCATATATGAGTGAAACTCATACCGTATTTGTCTTTCTCTGATTGACTTATTTCACTTAGCATAATACTCTTTAGGTCCATCCATGTCATTGCAAATGGAAGATTTTATTTTATTTTTTTGGCTGAATAATATTCCATTCAATATGGAATAGAGTATTTGTGTGTGTGTGTGTGTGTGTACACACACATCTAACCCATTCATCAGTGGACACTTGGGCTGTTTCCATAATTTGGCTTTTATAGATAATGCTGCTATAAACATCAGGGTGCATGTATCCCTTTGAATTAGTGTTTTTGTATTTGGGTGAATACCTAGTAGTGCAATTGCCAGATCATAGAATGGTTCTATTTTTAACTTTTTGGGGAACCTCTGTACTGTTTTCCAGTGTGGCTACACCAGCTTGCATTCCCACCAACAGTGCAAAAGTTTTCTGCTTTAGGAGTAGGTTTTTTACCCTTGGAGTATGCCATACCATACATAAGGTGTAGGTACAAAAATATTTTTGGAAGCATTGCTCTCATTCACCTGGTGTTCTCAAGTTTCCAAGCACAAGAGAAGACAAGCTCCAGTGCTTAAAAGCTTACCAAGTCTCTGTTTTATATTTGCTAACATTTATTGACTAAAGCAAGTCACATGGCCAAACCTAGAGTCAAGGGTGAAGACACCTCTTGGTGGAAAAAAAACTGCTGAATTATATTACAGTAACAGAGATAGGAAGAATTTGTGGTCCTTTTTGCAGTCTATTACATAGCTTTTGTAATGCATGGGGGAAAAAAATGTGTCTTTAAATACATTAGCAAAGAAGGAAGATTTGAGTTTTTATCTCAAGCTAGAAAAGGAACAACAAATTCAACCCAAAGAAAATAGAAAGCAGGCAATAATAAAAAGTAGAAATCAATGATACAGAAAAGAAACAGGCAATAAGGAAATTCAACAAAGCCAAAGTTTGTTCTTTAAAAATATTGATGGGGGCCTTGGGTGGCTTATTCAGTTAAGCATCTGCCTCCGGCTCAGGTCGTGATCCCAGGGTCCTGGGATTGAGTCCCGCATCGGGCTCCCTGCTCAGCGGGGAGTCTGCTTCTCCCTCTCCTACTCCCCCTGCTTGTGTTCCCTCTCTCGCTATGTCTGTCTCCGTCAAATAAATAAATAAAATCTTAAAAATAAATAAATATTGATAAAATCGATCGACTGTTTAGCAAGAAAAATGAGAGGAAACACATGAATAAAAGGAATAAAATAGGGACCATCACTACAGACTGTACAGATACTACAAAGATGAGAGTATTTGTGAAGAAGTGTTTGCCAGTACATTGAAAATTTAGATAAGTGGAAAAATTCCCTGAAAAATACAACATTAAAGTGGACACCACAAGAAATAGAAAATCCTATATTTATTAAAGAAACTGTGTGTGTATTCAAAGACTTCCACAAAGAAAACTCTAGACCCACATGGCTTCAGCAGTGAATTCTTCCAAATATCTAAGGAATAATACCAATCATATATAAACATTTCCAAAGAATAGAAAAACAGCTGACACTTCCCAATTAGATTTATGAGATCAACCAACCCTCATTCCAAAAATTCAGGAGGACACTACAAGGGAAAACTAGTGGGTTCTTATAAGTTTGAAAAAATTAGAAACTCAATCAATGAAATTAACCAATTAATGGAATAAAGGAGAAAAATCATGTGATTATTTTGCTAGACTCAAAAAAGAATTTGATAAAATTTAATATCCATTCATGATTTTTAAAAAAAAATTTTGGCAAACCAAGAATAGGATTTCTTTAACTTCATAAAGTATATTTTTTAAAACCTACATAAAACTTTATATAAAATAGTAAAGTTATTTTTATTTTTTATTATTTTTTTAGTAAAATTATTTTTATTCTTTTTACTTTTTTATTGTTACGTTAATCACCATACATTACATCATTAGTTTTTGATGTAGTGTTCCATGATTCATTGTTTGTGCATAACACCCAGTGCTCCATGCAGAACGTGCCCTCTTTAATACCCATCACCAGGCTAACCCATCCTCCCACCCGCCTCCCCTCTAGAACCCTCAGTTTGTTTTTCAGAGTCCATCGTCTCTCATGGTTCGTCTCCCCCTCGGATTCCCCCCCTTCATTCTTCATTCTTCCCCTCCTACTATCTTCTTTTTTTTTTAAAGTCAATCAGAGAAAGACATGTATCATATGACCTCACTGATGTGAGGAATTCTTAATCTCAGGAAACAAACTGAGGGTTGCTGGAGTGGGGGGTGGCGTGGGAGGGATAGGGTGCCTGGGTGATAGACACTGGGAGGGTATGTGCTATGGTGAGCGCTGGGAATTGTGCAAGACTGTTGAATCACAGATCTGTACCTCTGAAACAAATAATGCAATATATGTTAAGAAAGTAAAATTATTTTTAAAAAGCCTTCCTGAGATCAGGAATGAGGTAAAGATGACCATTTTTACTATGTATATTCAATGCTATCCTTGAGGTTTCAGCCAGTGCAGTAGTTTAAGAAAAAAAGATTAAAAATTGGAAAGGAAGAAATAGAACTGCCATTTTTCACAATGACATAATTGTGTGTATAGAAAATTTGAAGGATAGAATAAGTGAATTCAGCAAGGTTCCTGGATAAAAGATCAATATAAAAAAATTCAATTATAGTTCTATCTTAGCAAGATGCAACTGGGAAATGAAAATTTTAAATTTTGTAAGTAAAAATAGAATTTAAAACTTTATACAGGAATAAATCAAAAATGTGTAAGACATCAGCAGAGAAAACTACAAAACATTACTGAAAGAAATAAAAGAAGATCTAAGCAAATGAAAGGGTACGTCAGTTTGAGATTGGACCACTGAATGTAGAAAGTCTTTATTTTCCGTCAACTTTATTTCCATTTTGTTTGCCTTCAGTTGCTCTTTAAGACCACTCAATGGTTGGTCCCATTCAGCGGCCTGAGCGATGGGAGCTGCATACCAGCCTTCAGGGGCAGGCTGAGGACTCTGGTCTTCAGCAGGGAACTGCCGAAGGGGAACAGAGGGCACCTGCACACCTTCAGACCAGTCTGTGACTTCAGGTTGAGTAGCAGTGAACTCAGGAGCTGGAGCAGTCCATTCACTCCAAATTTCCTCCTTGGTCACAGCCTTTTCAGCAGCAGCCTGCTCTTTTCAATCTCTTCAGGATCCGTGTAGAAGTAGAGATCAGGCATGACCTCCCCTGGGTGATGAGAGGAAATGGTACCACACATGCCCAGAACTTCCCTGGGCCAGTATCCACCACATCAGACCCCCTGAGTGAGCTCCCTTGTTGTTGCAAGGTATGGCAATGTCCACATAGCACAAAGTAGAGTCTGTGTTACACAGAACGATGGTAGGCAAGTTGATGTAAGATGCCTTTGTGAGAGGCCGGTCAGCCCTGTGAGCAGTAACCACCAGAAGTCTCGGCTTCCGGAAGTCTTCCTGGGTCTGGTTAGTGAAGGTTCTAGGAGTGAAGTGGCTAGCCATGGGAGTGGCTCCAGTAGCAGCCACAAATTTCAGCACAGTTGGCTGGCCAGTATTCCTGAGTGATAGGACACTGACATGAGCAGGTTTTCAATGGCAACAGTGGCATGAGGTCTCAGCAGAAGGTTCTCTCTGGTTCTCTTCAGATTTGTGATGTAGATACCATCACTTTTGTAGATGTACTGTTCCATCAGGAAGTCAAGGTTGGTGCCACCTAAGTAGGCTCCTGCTGCAAGAAATTTGAGGACATCCTCCTGCATTTGCTGGACATCAAGGGCTCTAGACATTGTGATAGTTTCCCTTTACGTTACAGTGGGAATGCAGAACAACACTGTATGGATCCCTTCCTGGGGAGCGCAGAAAAGTGGACTACTTAATATTGTAAAATTGTCAATTTCCCCTAGATCAACCTTTAGATTCAATAAAATCCCAGTCAAAATCCCAGAAAACCTTTTTGTAGAAATTGACACATAGATTCTTTAAAATTTAAAATGGAAACACAAAGGGCTGAGAATAGCAAAACACAAACTTGAAAAATATCAAGTTAGAGGATGTAAGCTACCAAATATCAAGGTATTACAAAGCTACAGTTAGTAAAAAACAAAACACAATGTGGTATTGGTGGGAGGATAGAAAAATAGATGAAGGAACAGAGTCCAGAAATAAACTTACACATACCTGACAACTATTTTTTACAATAAAGGTGCCCCACTGCTATAGTAGGGGGAAGGAGGGCTTTTTTCAATAAATAATATTTGGTCAATTGCATATCCATACAGAAAGAGATGAACCCTTTTTTTTTTTACCTTTAACTATTATTATTTAATGTAAATTTCAGTTAACATACAGTATAACATTAGTTTTAGGTATACAGTATAGTGATTCAGCACTGCCGTTCAACACCTGGTACTGATCTCGGCAATTGCGCTCCTTAATCCCCATCACCTATCTCACCCATCCCCCACCCACCTCCTATCTCATAACCATCAATTTGTTCTCTATAGTTAGGAGTCTTTCTGGGTTTGCTTCTTTCTCCCTTTTTTCCCCTTTGCTTATTTGTATTGTTTCTAAATTCCACAAATGATTAAAATCATGTGGTATTTGTCTTTCTCTGACATATTTCGCTTAGCATAATACTCCATACATGTCATTACAAGTGACAAGATTACATTCTTTTTGTATGGCTGAGTAATATTCCATTTTATACACACACACACACACACAGCACATTTCTTTTATCCATTTTCAGTCAATGGACACTTGGGCTTTCCATAATTTGGCTATTGTAGATAATGCTGCTATAAACATCAGGGTGCATGTATCCCTTTGAATTAGTGTTTTTGTATTCTTTGGGTGAATACCTAATAGTGCAATTGCTGGATCATCAAGGGCTCTAGACATTGTGATATTTCCACTGAATGTAGAAAGTCTTTATTTTCCGTCAACTTTATTTCCATTTTGTTTGCCTTCAGTTGCTCTTTAAGACCACTCAATGATTGGTCCCATTCAGCGGCCTGAACCTAATTTTAACTTTTTGAGGAATCTCCATTTTGTTTGCCTTCAGCTGCTCTTTAAGACCACTCAATGGTTGGTCCCATTCAGCGGCCTGAACCTAATTTTAACTTCTTGAGGAATCTCCATACTGTTTTCCAGAGTGCCTGCACCAGTTTGCATTCCCGCTAACAATGCAAAGAGTTCCCCTTTCTCCACATACTCGCCAACACCTGTTGTTTCTTGTGTTATTTTAGCCAATCTGACAGGTGTGAGGTGATATTATAGTTTTGATTTGTATTCCCCTGATGATAAATGATGTTGAGCATCTTTTCATGTGTCTGTTGGTCATCTATATGTCTTTTTTTGAAAAATGTCTATTCATGTCTTCTGCCCATTTTTAAGTTGGATTGCTTGTTTTTTGGGTGTTGAGTTTTGTAAGTTGTTTATATATTTTGGATACTAACCCTTTATTGGATAGGTCATTTTCAAGTATCTTCTCCCATTCTGAAGGTTGCCTTTTAGTTTTATTGATTGTTTTCTTGGCTGTACAGAAGCTTTTTATTTAGATATAGTCTGAGTAGTTTAGTTTTTACTTTTGTTTCCCTTGCCTCCGGAGACTGATCTAGAAAGAAGTAACTATGGACAATGTCAAAGAAGTTACTGCCTGTGTTCCCTCCTACGATTTTTATGGTTTTAGGTCTCACATTTGGGTCTTTAATCCATTTTGATTTATTTTTGTGTATGGTGTTAGAAAGTGGTCTGGTTTCATTCTTTTGCATGTTCCTGTCCAGTTTTCCCAACACCATTTGTTGAAGAGACATTCTTTTTCTCATTGGATATTCTTTCCTGCTTTGTCGAAGATTAATCAACCATATGGTTATGGGTTCTTTTCTGGGTTTTCTTTTCTTTTTTTTTTTAAGATTTTATTTTTGAGTAATCTCTACAACCAACGTGGGGCTCGAGCTTACAACCCTGATATCAAGAGTCGCATGCTCTACCAACGGCGCCAGCCCAGGTGCCCTGAACTGCTCATTTCTGGGTTTTCTATTCCAATTTTTTGATCTATATGTCTATTTTTGTAGCAGTACCTTACTGTTTTGATTACTACAGCTTTGTAATATAACTTGGAGTCTGGAATTATGATGCTTCCAGCTTTGCTTTTCTTTTTCAAGGTTGCTTTGGCTATTCGGGGTCTTTTGTAGTTCCATACAAATTATAGGATTGTTTGTTCTAGTTCTGTGAAAAATGCTATTGGTATTTTGTTAGGTATTGCATTAACTGTGTGAATGGCTTTGGGTAGTACAGACATTTTAACAATATTTGTTCTTCCAATCCATGAACATGAAATGTCTTTCCATTTCTTTCTGTCATCTTCAGTTTCTTTCATCAGTATTTTATAGTCTTCAGAGTACAGGTCTTTCACTGCTTTGTTTGGGTTTACTCCTAGGTACCTTACTCTTTTCGGTACAATCGTAAATGGGATTGTTTTCTTAATTTCTCTTTCTGCTGGTTTATCATTGGTGTATAGAAATATAACATTTCATTATGTTGATTTTGCATCCTTTGACTTTGCTGAATTCATTTATCAGTTCTAGCAGTTTTTTTGGTGGAGTCTTTCGAGTTTTCCTGCCCCACATCTTAACAATGGTCATAGTGACTGAAATAATCACAGCTTTCAGGCATAGCCTGCTTTCTACCATGTAATAACATACATACAATAAAGGCCCCATTGTTAGATCTTATCATTCTAACACAGTGGTTTATACATATATACAACTTCAGATTTCAGTTCTCAGAAGAATTCTTCTATGCCAAGGTACAACATAGAGAAACACAAATTATTTATTTGAAAGAGAAATAGATGAATGATATTAGATTCCAACTGCCAATTATGCAATTCCTTTTAGAAGTCTTATATTCAGTCCACTTTTTCATTTTACAAATATTTATTGAACACCTGTTATTGTTTAATCTCAGTATCACTTTATCCTAAACCAAATTTACAAATCTTATAAATCTGTTCTTTTGCCATTGTTCTCTGTCACAATGAATGTTACCGTTTACTGACCTCAAAAGTCTAGGAACTGTCCCTGGCCTTTTTCTCTGTCCCTATCTTTTTCATCAGTTACCAGATTTAAAGGCTTTCTCTTTTCTCTATTTGCAGTATCACCACTATAATCCAAATCCTTATCATGAATCACAACCTCAATTTTTGCTTCCTACTAATATACTTTCCTTATGAAAACAGAGACCTTTATGCAGTCCAAATGTGACATGTCACACTCCAGTTTAAAATTCTTTAGTTCAGGGGCTCCTGGGTGGCTTAGTCATTAAGCATCCGACTTAGTTTCTGCTCAGGTCATGATCTCAGGATCGTAAGATCAAGCCCTGCATCAGCCTCCATGCTCATCGGGGAGTCTGCTTGAGATTCTGTCCCTCTCCCTCTGCCCCTCTCCCACCTTCCTCCCTCTCTCCCTCCCTCCCTCTCTCTCTCTTTCTCTAAAATAAATAAATCTTTGAAAAATAAAATAAAAATCTTTAGTTCACCATTAACCTTAAGATAAAATCAAAACTCTTTGATTGGTTTATAAATCCCTATACAGTCTGCCCACTACTTAGCTGTCCCAGCTTTTCCTCTCACTCAGTGAACTCAGTGTTTCAGCCAGAGAGTTCATGTCTTTATCTCCTCGTCTTAAATTAACACATGCTGATCCCTTATTTGGAACATTCTTCTCTTTCCCTACTTTTCCACAACCTGGCTAATACTTGTCATTCATCTTAAAAGTTGTTATAAAGTATTATAACAAAAAGTTAGGTATCTATAGTTAAAAGAATGAAAAAAGAGTGTGTATCTAAAAGGAGATTTCTAGTACCTTTGAAGTCTTTTATGTGCCCTTCTCTGATCATATCTCTTCTCCTTATTCCAGAGATAACCACTGTCCTGTATTTATGTTTATTGTCCTGTTGTTTTTCTTTATAATGTCATAACACAAATACATGTTTTCCTTAACAACATATGGTTTGGTTTCACATGATGAAACTAGTTTTACATGGCTGTGGCTCATTTTTATTGCTATAAGACCTTTCACTGGGTGACCATTCCAAAATTTATTATCAGTTTTCCTGTCAATGAGAATTTAGGTTGTTCCCAGTTATTTCCTATTATAAACAATTGCTATGAATATTCTTGTAATTTCTCCTGATACGTATGGGCCTAAGAGAAAAGTTGCTAGGTTGTATGATCTATACATTCTCTACTTTATCAAATGATATCCAATTTTTTTCCAGAGTGGTAATACTAATTTACTTCCTCTCCCTGTATAGTGTTCATGAGTAGCCAGCCACTGATCCTTTATCCTCAGCAACTCGGTGTCAGACCTTTTGCCAATCCAGTGTTTGTAAAATGGTTTCTCTTGGGTTTTGTACACATTGCCTTGTTTACCAATGAGTTTGAGTGTATTTTCATGTTTATTTTCCATTTATTTTATGCCTATGGTGTTTTTTGTCTGTTTTCCTATTGGGTTGTTTATTTTTTTCATACTGGATTTGAGCATTATTTATATACATACAGATATATTTCATTTGATTTCCACTCATAAAAAGTACTTATGGGGTGCCTTGGTAGCTCAGTTGGTCAAGTATTCAACTCTTAGTTTCAGCTCAGGTCATGATCTTAGGGTCGTGGAATTGAGCCCCACATAGAGCTCCACTCTGAAGGCAGAGTCTGCTTAGGATTCTCTCTCTCCTTCTCCCTCTGTTCCTCTCCATGCTTGCACTCTCTCTCTCTAAATAAATAAATAAATAAAATATTTTTAAAAAATACTTATATTTTATCTATGCTAGATACTGAGCTAAACTGAGAATACACCTGTGGACAACTATGCCTTGGAGCTAGAGAGTATAATGCTAAGTGAAATGAGTCAGTCAGAGAAAGACAAATACCATATGATTTCACTCATATGTGGAATTTAAGAAACAAAGGAACAATGGGGAAAAAAGAGCCAATCCAAAAAATAGACTCTTAACTTGAAATAACAAACTGATGGTTACCAGAGGGGAGGTGGATGGGGGGATTGGGTGAATTAGGTGAAGGGGATTAAGTGTAGACTTATCATGATGAGCACCGAGTAGTATATAGAAATGGTGAATCACTATATTGTACACCTGAAACTAATGTAACACTGTATGTGAACTATACTGGAATTAAAATTTAAAACTTAATAAAAAAGCAAAAAGGAACTATCCCAGCTCACATGGGTTCATGTCCTCACTCTATCGAAGGAGTCGAAGAATAATGAAACAAATCTCTAAAGTAGTTAGATTATGGGACACCTGGGTGGCTTAGTTGGTTAAGCGTCCAACTCTTGGTTTCAGCTCAGGTCATGATCTCATGATCCCCGAGTTGGGCTCCATGCTCAGTGGGGAGTCTGTTTGAAGATTCTCTCCCTCTGCCACTTCCCCTGCTCATGCACACACACGCTCTCGCTCGCTCTCTCACTATCTCTCTAAAATAAAATCTGTAAAAAAAAAAAAATAGATTATAATAGGTGCTGTTAATATCAGCTTACTTTGCACTTCCTCAGAATGAACTTAACCGACTCCTACTAAATTTGGTCCCTTTGAATACTATAAGTACTTCCATAGCACACACATTAATAGTAGTAATGTTTACCTTTCTCACTAGTTGACACGTTTTCCGAGATCATGAGCATATTTTGTTATTGTTGTTTCTTTCTATATCTCTAGCACTTAGCTTGGTGTTATTCACATGGTAGATGCTTAATAGATATTTATTGAATAAATGAATGGATGGATGGATTAATGAAAAGTTGTTATCAGTGATAATACCTGAAAATTCAGCATTCCGTGGTGACACCTAAGAAGTATAGGCCCCTGGATTTGGCATTTTGATATTGACAATAACAGGTAAAATGCAGTAGAAAGTAACTGTTTCAAACCCTGTGTGAAATAAATAGCTCATTGCACATTTTTTTTTCTCAGAAAATACAATTTCTAGGGGAAAGTACTATGTCTAAGTATTAATTTAGGCCTAGTTGAATAATAAAAAATCACAAAGTAGAGTAATACACAATAGGAAGCTAACTTAACCAACAAATACAGAGGAATTTTTAGTATATACTAGGTGAATATGAGGCAGAAGAGAAGCCATATATTAGAAAAGATGATGTTGGTCATATTCCCTTGTCATAGCTGGGGCATTCACACAGTGACTTAGTGCCCTACAGACCCAGTTGATCGATCTGAAGAGTAATAGTCTAATCTAATGAATATTCTGGGAGCAAGACTCATTCTAAATATGTCAACTTGGATATTGAAGAAATTGAAGGAGGTGCCAGCTTGTGAAGTACTGGGTCAGAAGCAACCAAACTGAGAAAGAACAGAAGGCAAACTTTTCGTGAGTGAGTCTGGGGTCAGCCAAGGGCTCAAAAGCCAGACTTGCTGGACTTGAATGATTTGGGAGTTACTTGGGTCTGGTGAAACATGGCACTGAGCAGAACATAATCTTGGTCTGGATATGTGCAGCAAAAGTACTTATTGGTCAGACCAAGAAGGTAATGACATGAAGTTTGACCTATCTAGTGGAAAAAATACCCAAGAGAACCCAAAGAAGATGGAACACATCTTATACCTGCTGTTAGATTTAGACCCTTGCTACAAGTACTATACTTCAATAACTGCAGTTATTGAGAAAAAGTAAAAGCACGAAGAACTTTCTTGGCATGGCAGAAAGGACCCACGGCTACTGATTTGTAAAGGTGTATAACAGCTAATCAAAAATGTTTCTAATGACATTGAAAAATTGCAAAATTACAGGAATGGTGGGTAGTAGAATGTGGCTGATTGAAACCTATATGTAACTTCCAAATCTATATTCACTCATAGATCAACTGAGTATAGTTACTGTGTGTCATGGACTACCAAATACCACAAGAACAGATGTGTAAAGCAAGGCACCTAAATTGGCATTATTTGCTTGGTGAAATTTTTTTATGGTCTCCTCTTTACCAAAATTAATTTGTGATTGCTTACCTAAAAAATACACATTAAGATTAAAAAAATAAAAGGAAAACAATATTAGACAAAAAAAACAAAAAGAACATTAGGGTTAGCCTAGTTAATTTAATGGGGTCCAGAATTTTACTGTAAGCTTTCTGTCAATAAGGGCAAAGGGAAATTATATTGTTAAGAAACAAACTGAGGGTTTTAGAGGGGAGGGAGGTGGGGGGACAGGTTAGCCCAGTGATGGGTATTAAGGAGGGCACATGTTGAATGGAGCACTGGGTGTTATACGCAAACAATGAATCATGGAACACTACATCAAAAACTAATGATGTAATGAATGGTGACTAACATAACATAATAAAATAAAATTTAAAAAAAAAGTATCAGGAACAGTTTTTCCTGGTAGTGTTCGTGAGATAAATCTATCATGTGGATGCCTTGTATAAAAGAAATTAAATAAATGCAAGGAATGATAGTCTTAACAATACTTATACAGTAAGTGCAGAAGTTAGAATACAAGGTAGAAATACCTGTATCTGATAAGTACCAGAGAGAGTAATAGAGAAATTGATATGGGAGTTCAGGGGAGGGAGAGACTATAGTTCCAAGATAAAAGGGAGGGACAAGGTCATAATTGATCCTTGAAGGCGGTAAAATTTGGACGTGTGAAGATCAGAGGAGGGTGTTCTCTTACCCTCAGACCTTTATCAGAATTTAGAAATAGCCACATTGAGTAAGTTAAATGTCCAAGGCAAACATGCTAAAAACTAATGAAATGACTCCAAGAAAGACAATGTGCTACACCTTAAATTTATATAATATTACATATGAATTAGTCTCAACAAAACTGGAAAAAAACAAATCTCAGTATATGGAGATTACACAAGGAAGGAAGGAAGGAAAAGAAAGGGAATGTGCAATCTCCATGGCTTTGAAAGTAGACCCGGTTTCACATGCTTGCATAATCTCACAAAACCTCTGTCTCCTCAACCCTATGTTAGAGATAATATTAACTACCTGACATTTTTGTAAGGATTACAGGAATTAACGTACATGAAAATGTCTCGCACAATACTTGATACGACCTGGCTACATAGTGACTTATAATTTCTTTCCTTCCATTCAAGGTAGAAAAAAGTAGACCTAAGGATTTGGATAATAAGAACTGACTGTAGTGGTTATTGAAAGTCATAAATGCCTTATCAGTGCCTGGTGGAGGACACAGATGACCCACTGATAAAGTTTTCATGTGACTCTAAGTAAAGGTAAAAAATTAAAGTTCCAGAGGATCACATCTCACTAGAGCACCATTCTAATAAAGAGATTCTGAATGATATTAAATATGAAGTCTTGTATTTAAACAAATCACACCTATATGAGAGCAGGATAACATAAGAGCAGCACATAGAAAAAAACTCAGAACCTTTTGTTGTTTCCAAATTCAATATGAATTCGATTCATGTAGCTGCCAAAGAATAAGAGAGAAAAGAGTCACTTAACAGATGACACATTGAGTCTTGGGTGTTAGTTGCCAAATCCAATGCGTACTTTCCAGTCCTGACTTGCCTTAGTCTTTATGTAACATTTACACTGTTGGCCACACATTCTTGACTTCCAGAGATGCAAATTCCTAATTTTCTCTACTATGAGCATTCCTCAAATTTTACCAAGTTTCTTTTTCCTGACACCTGCCCCTCAAATGCTAGTTTTTCTCAAGTTTCTTTCCTCAATGTCTACTGTAAAGCTCTTTTTCTGTATCCTTTCCTTGAGCCTACTTAGATGCTGAAGTCTCTTCTACACATACCATCCTGTCTGAAACTTTCCCCAATCAAAGCTAGTTTGCGGTCTTTTTTCCCCCTCCCTACTTTTCCACACTAACCCCACCGTTGTTATATGTGTGCTCTCCAAGATGTCCCAGTCTGCTCTAAGGACATCTGAAGACATCACTGTCTGTGTCTCTCACCAAGAGCCCTGTCCTGTCATCAGGTTCATATATCCAGTTGCCGAATTACCACGCTTCCACATCCTGCCATATCTTCCAGGCCTTCATAAAGCAACCTGTCTGAAATTTACCTAGTACTATTTCTCCCAGCCTCGTCTTGCTGTTGTGGTTTCTGTTTGCAATGGTAAGTTCACTGTATTTGATCAGTAATACTATCCACCCTCTCATCCAAATTACGAACTACTGCATCCTGTCTTTCACAAAGTCCTGCCAGTCTTACCATTTGAATATTTCTTGAATTCATTGTTTTCTCTCCCACTCCTATTCGCACTTTTAATTCTTATTGTACCATCTGGATTAGTGAAGCCTCCCAACTAGTCTCCTTTACCTCCTAAAATTGGCCTCCCACACCCCCCCACACACCCTCAGCTATCTGTGGAAAAAGAAAGAAACCTGCCTGGCTAAATGATAGATCTTACCCTCTCACTGAGGGCATCCCATTGACTACAGTATGAAGTTCAGAATCTAGTCTAGCATGATGTAAAAAAAAAAAAAAAAAAAAAAAAGTCTTGCCTATCAACCTCTCCAGCTTCATTTCTCTCTCATTTCCATTTCTAACTTCTAAATAGGCTATGATTCCTAGAATACACTACCCAGTGATTAAAAATGGGCCTCTGTTAGTCTTTCCACTATTCCAGGCTTGCTTTTAGGCTTCACACATCCTAGTCCATCCTTTCCTAGGTAATTCCTATTCATATCCCTTCTCCAGGAAGCTTTCTCTGACTCCCCAGTCTGGGTTAAGTATTGGTCCTCTATCCAACTGTAACATCTTGATGTAACACCATAATTGCATTCACAATCCTATATTGTCTGGTACACAAAAGTGATCAATAAGTATTTGCTAAATTCTTTTTTACTTTTTGAAGATTTTGTTTTTAAGTAATCTCTACACCCAGTGTGGAGCTTGAACTTGCAACCCCAAGATCAAAAGTCACATGCTCCACCAACTGAGCCAGCCGGGCGCCCCAGTGTTTGCTAAATTCTAATGTGTTTCTCTGCCATACTAGCCATTAACTTCCTTGAACCCATTATTTTCCTTTCTCACATAGTCTCTCATTTTTTTATCTTTACCAACTAGCTTTGCATTCACTTTCTTCCGAGTTCCAAATGCCTATCACATATCTCCACTTGGATAGCTTACTGGTGTTACAAACTGCATATTTCTAAAATTGAATACATGTAAGGCTCCTTTTTTCTCCAGTCCTCCCACCCTCTCCCTATAAAAGAAAAAGAAACAGTCTAATCTGCTTCTCCTCCTGAATCCTCTAGCTCTCACTCATTTCTATGCAAAACAGAAAAATGGTCATGGATGCCTCTTCTCCTTCTATGCTCACTTTACCAAATCTTGTTGGGGCTCCACTAGAAAGTAGAATCATTCTGGATGACTTCCAGTTCTGAAGTTCTATTATTCTACCGGTAATCAGCAGCTTGGCTTATACAAAAATATATAACATTTTTAGGTTGAAAGAGGTAGCTTAGTAAATAGTTAAGCTTTCAGATTCTGGAATAAGATTGCTTGGTTCACATCCCACACGTGCCACTTACTTACTTCGCTCTGTGACTCTGGAGTTAATAATTGAATGTTTCTCTGCATTGGTTTCTTCATCTATAGAGTGAGGATTAAATGAGGTAATGCAGAGGAAACACTTAGCATAGTGCATAGACATGATAAGCACTTCACAAGTAACTAAAATGACCTAGTATTATATTCAAGTAGGTGCTTTCCTTTGCTTTCAGTGTGACTTCGAAATCTAAAGGACCGAGGGTCAGTAATTATTCATCTTCATGTTTGTTAGGAAAATTTTTTTAAGCCTACCTTTTATCTTTTATTGGTGAGGAAACTCTTCTCTGCTTTAAAGGGTAGTCTTTTGGTTATGTAGGCAGTCTTAGAATTTGAAATCATTTTTATCATGTAAAATTTGCTAAGGATATACATATCTGATAGAAATACAAGGTGTCATCATTATTTTCCTTTCTCACATAGTCTCTTTTTTATTTCTCATGACTTTTTTATTTCTCACAAAAGTACAGGCAGTTGGCTTCTAGGGGGTGCTAGGCCACACCAACAGGAGAATTGGGACATAGCATGTGTCAACACAGAGCCACACAGACCAAGCTTTCTGATTCGTGTGTGCCTGTCTCAACAAGGACAGGACAGACTAAAGAAAAGCAGCAGGCACTGATGAGCTGTGGGCAACCTCAAGAGAATGGCAGAAGTGCCCAAGTGCTTGGTGATAGACTATAGTATTGGATAGCATGGCCTCTGGAGGAAGATTGCCTTGGTTACTGGCCATTTCTAGCAGTGTGACCTTAAGTAAGTTATTTAACCTCTCTGTGCCTTAATTTCATCATCTCTAAAAATGGAGGTGATCTGTGTCACAGTGTTGTTGGAAGGATTAAATGAGTTAGTATATGAAAAGCACTTAGAACAGCACCTGCTCTATAAATGTTTATCATTGTTATTATTATTGATGGTGCTGGTATTGGTGGTTGACAGTGGGCTGCAGCTGCTAGAAGCTTACTCTTAACTAGATGAAGTAGCATGCCAGCCATCTGATAGCTATACTCAGAGTTGTTGGCCATATCCCTTGAAGCTTGTCTAACAACCCATTTACAATGTAACATTCATTATATCTGCAAGAAAGTAAAATGCTGAAGCCTAAGCCCATGGTTGGTTTCACTGACCTTCATCCCAAATTAAAGGATTTGAACTGGCTGGTTTCTAAGGCCCCTTCCAACTGTGAATTTGTAAATCTTCATTCACTGGTTAAATATATTTATTCTTGTGCTCTTGTTTTCCTTTAAGGTTTGCTCCATTTAGTATCCCTTTTTATTTATTTATTTTTAAGATTTTATTTTTTAGCAATCTCTACACCCAGCCTGGGGCTTGAATTTACAATCCTGAGATCAAGAGTTGCATTCTGTACCACCTGAGCCAGCCAGGTGTACCTCGTGTCCCTTTCAATATGCTTGTCAGCATGAGTTCATATATTGAGTTCATGTTAATGTTGAGTTCATCTGTTTTTCAGACCATGTCTGAATTGAGAATAATAACTAGAGCTAGGCACATGAAAAGTCATTAATTTTTAAAAAAATTTTTTATTATGTAGAATTTTGATCATAAACCAAAGCCAAAAATTAGACGCACCTCCCTCACCAAGCTTCAAAATTGTCAGCTGATGGCCAATCTATTTTCATATACTTCCTCCTCCAATTATTTTGAAACATATTCCCAACATTGTATTACTTTAATCATAAGTATTTCAGTATATAGCTCTAAGAGATAAATTTTTTTTTTTAAGATTTTATTTATTTGAGAGAGAGAATGAGACAGAGAGAGAACATGAGAGGAGGGAGGATCAGAGGGAGAAGCAGCCTCCCCGCCGAGCAGGGAGCCCGATGCGGGACTCGATCCCGGGACTCCAGGATCATGACCTGAGCCGAAGGCAGTCGCTTAACCAACTGAGCCACCCAGGCGCCCCAGAGAAAAATTATTTTACAAAGATACATAATCTACAGTAATTGATAGATAATAGATACAGAATCTACATATCGTCATCACATGTAATAACAATAAACACCTATTTGTGGCTGAACCAATCTTTAAAAAGAAAAACAAGCTAGTTGTTAGCTAGGCCTAACATGAGGATTTAGCCATCATCATTCATTCAACAAAATATCCATGTGAGATGACCCAAAAAAAGAGCCTAAGTATTAACTAATGTACCAAGGAGAGAAGTCTCTCTCCTGAGTAATTTAGTAAGGATTTCAATTCTGAAAAGTATACCCCAAACACCAATTAAATGTGCCAGAATCGATTTATTCATCCTCCTAGAGAAAAATAAAAGTAGAATGTCTTTTTTGAATTGTGGTTTTCCATGAGTGTGGGTAGGCCATTTACTAATGAATTATTAAGGAAGTCTTGATTTCATTTGTGAGGCAGCACTTGACTTTAGATGCTCTGATTCTCAGGTGGCTTTACTTAAGCCAGTTAAAGGATTTAAGAAAAGCAATCTTTTCATGTTCATTTATAGTGCATTTCTTTAAAACCTATAAATACTAAACCACTTGTCCTATATACACAACATTAGGAGAAAAACAATCAGACTAATATCTTCTTCTTCCTATTTTTCAGAACCTGAGATTTTTCTATTTCCTTCCTTATAACTTTGTAATCAGCCTTCTCTATAAGTTCTCTTTGCCAACAGTAGAAATAGTACAAGTATTTCTAGTGTCACGCAGTTCTTCACATGACCTTAAGCAATTTCTTTCTAACATTTTTAATTTTTATTCCTGTCTCTTGGAAAAGATGACTTTGGAGAGTCCCTTCTCATTTATTTACAGTGAAATTTGGGAACAAGAACTTATTTACATTACATTCCAAAATCTAAAGAAAATTTCCCTTTTTTTTTTTTAAAATGGATCACTAACTTTTTAAAAAGATTCATTTATTTATTTTAGAGAGAGACAGCACAAGGGGCAGCAGGGAAATGGGGAGGGGCAGAGGGGGAGAGAGAGACTCTTAAGCAGGCTCCAAGCCCAGCCTGGAGCCCAACTCCAGGCTCAGTCTCACAACCCTGATCTCATGACCTGAGCCAAAGCCAGGAGTCAGTTGAAACCAGGAGTGGGTCACTTAACAGACTGCACCACCCAGGCACCCCAGATCACTAATATTTTAAGAAAGAGTTCACCAAACTGTATCATCATTCATTCCTAGGGGAGACTTTGTATAATATAATTAGTTCTGTTTTTAAGCCTTACTGATAATAGGAAGTTGTACACAACTGAAGTTGTATGTGGCATTGGCTCCAGAATAAATAGTATATTTTCATTATGTAAGACCAAGATTGGACCTTTATAGCTGCACCAGTTATTTCAGTCATCAAATTTTTGTTGATATTTAAAAATAAACTTTTGTTTTTTTAAACAGTTCCAGGTTTATAAGGAAGTTGCCAAGATAGTACAGAGAGTTCCCATAAATCCCTTACACAGTTTCCCTTAATGTTAACATCTTACATTACAATGGAACCAACAGTGGTTTTTTAGTACGACCAAGGAACCAATATGTGTACATTACTATTAATTAAATTCTATACTTCAGATTTCACTTATTTTTCCCTAATGTCCTTTTCCTCTTTCAGAATCCCTTTCAGGAGATCACATTATATTTAATCCACATGTTCCCTTAGGCTCCTCTGGGCTGTGAGAATGATTCAGTCTTTGTTTTTACCAGCCTTGAGAGTTCTGAGTAGTACCAACAGGTATTTTATGGAATATCCCTCAATTTGTGTTTATCTCACAATTAGACTAAGGTTATAGGTTTTGGGGAAGAAGATTGCGGAGATATTGTGCCCTTTTTATCATATCATGTTTAGGGGTACATGATGTCTACATGACATCACTGATGATGTTAATCTTGGTCAGTTGGCTGAGGTAGTGTTTGCCAGGTTTCTCTCCTATTAAGTTACTTTTCTCCACTTCTCCATGCCCTTCCTCTTTGGGAGCAAGTCACCAAGTGCAGCCCATACCCAAGGCAGGAGAGAAGTTAATCTTCACCTTCTTGAGCATTGGAGTATCTACACCAAATATTTGGAATTTACCTGTACGGAAGCTTGTTTTTTTCCTTCCTTGGTTCCTTATCTCCTTCCTTCTTTACTTCCTTCCTTCCTTCTTTCTTTTTCACTCATGTATGTCATTCTGGAGTCATGGATTTTATACTTTGGAAAAACCAGTCATACTTTGACTCTCCCTCCCCTGAAAGGAGCCACAAGTGGTATATACAGCACTCAGCCACCTTTTTAAAAAACTTTAAATTTTGAGGGGTGCCTGGGTGACCCAGTCGGTTAAGCGTCTGCCTTCGGCTCAGGTCATGATTCCAGGGTCCTGGGATCGAGCCCTGAGTCGTGCTCCCAGTTCAGCAGGGAGCCTGCTTCTCCCTCTCTTCCCTGCTTGTGCTCTCTCTTGCTGCCTCTGTCACTATCTCTGTGTTTCTCTCTCAAATAAATAAATAAAATCTTTAAAAAAAAAAACTTTAAATGTTGAGATACAGATTTACATGCAGCTATGAGAGATAACTCAGAATGGTCCCATATCCACTTCATACAGTTTTCCCCAGTTACAATATGGAATTGATGCGATCCGCCAACCTTATTCACATTTCACCGGTTTTATATCCACTCATTTCTATGTGTTTGTGTATTTTCGCATGTGTGAATTTCTGTGACCATTAGTCATCAAATTTAAATGCTATTTCTGTGAGTGCAAAAAAAGGGACTGTACAATGAAAGAAAATAGATACTGCTTTTAGCTTTATCAGACATAGGAGGCTACTCAAAGGCCACTGGAATGTCTCTATGTTCAGGGTAGTTCTAACGTGTATTCAAAGTATTTGTGGCTGAGATCATGGTATACATTTTTGTGAATGGGCTCTTTATGGGAAGTGTGCTATGTTGCCTTTGCAAGAGCATTTGAAAGTTCACTGTTATTTTCAAAGTTTTCCTAGAGCTGCTAAACATTTTCTGTGTAATCTAAGAAATTACTTTCCCATACCAGCAGGTGGAAGCAATAGCAGTCTTATTGTGTACTTCACTTTCCAAATCTCCTGGCATATTCCGTAGATATGTGTCCATGACTCAAAGTATCTTTATGATAGATCCCTTACTTAATTACTTTTCTTCAACAACTTTATTGTCTTGGCACTTTCTCTTGATTGCTGTCTTGGGCTGAGCTTAATAGTCATTCTAGGACAAATTTAGATTTTTTATCACTTTTCTATCTCATTGATTCAAAAATTACAACATGTATACTTTGCACTAAGGCATTCTTCCACATTTGCCAAGAAACACAAAGGTAACTAAGGCATGGAGTGTGTTCTTAAAGAGCTTACATTCTAGTAGAATTAGAAAGAGAATGTCTTCATTCTTCCCCTGACTTAGGAGAAACAGATCAGTCAGCCTTCTGAGTGTTTCACCAGCCAATCTATGGCTGGTATTCAATCTTCATACCGATTTTAATTCATTCAACAAGCATCTACTGAGTATCAGGCACTTCATAAGGACTTAACTTATAAATTAATGCTTTTTTCCTTATAGATTAAAAAAAGACCAAAGCAGTCTTTAGATGTATCATTTATTTTTTAGTTTTTTAATACAGATTGTATAGAGTAAGTAACCAGTTGACATATAGACCCTGAAACATTGAACTTAAGGAATTTAGAAGTTAGAAGTAGCTAATGTTAGGAACATTTCCTGGAATACACTTGGAAGACCTTCCACAAATGCTAATTGAAATAAAATGGAAGTGTAGTAACTCTAGATCAATTCTGTTAGCTATTTAGCAACAGCTAATAAGAATAATAAAATATTGAAAATAAAATATTTTATACAAAGGATATAAAAGAAAGAGGAGTGTGTGTGTATCTGTCTGTCTGTCCATATGCAGAGTGAGAAATACAGAAGAACTTCCCCATGGCAGAGTTGCTTGCTCTGTCCTCTAAATTCCCCATCACTTTATTCATATAAAATTTGCTGCCTTGTATTCTGTCTCTTTGTCTCTTCCTCACTAGTCTGTAAGCTCCTGCAGGGCAATAACTGTGTCTTATTCACCTTTGTAACCTCACTAAGTATTAATTAAAGGAATGACTGAAACAACTAATTTACTTCATGGAAAATTCCTTTATGATGAATCTTTTCTTGATAATATAATCTGGAGTGTAGGCAAATTCACAGATGATGGTAATAGCTCACCGTATCTTATCTGAGAAATCACCAGGGAATAAAGAACTAGCATTTGTTGCATGAAAGTTTTCTTAGAATGCTTCGGCTGAACCTTATCTATGTGAAATGTAAAATTGTTTGTTTGAGTACATTAAGAATGTGTTTGCAGCTTCTGGTGAGTACACTTTTTCAAGTAGTTTACTGCTTACCTAGGAACAGTTAATCAAAGGGCTCTGGAAAAGAATGAGACCTGGGTGCAAAGAGTAACCATCAGGTTGTCCCAGTTTGAGGTGTTGTAGTCTTTGGAAATGGGTGACTCTAAGCTGCCTATGCCTACATGGCCTGTTTTTCAGAGCTGGATGAAAGCTGAAGTTGGGCACTCCTCCACAGCCCTTGCAGCATTCCTTCAGGGAGTGGTATAGATAGCAGATGAGAGAAGTGATGTCAGTATGTATGCTTGACTTGCCTGATTCTCTCCCCATTATGAGCTGGGTGGACAATCATGGAGGTGTGACTAGTGAGAAATCTACTGTTTTCCTTCTCTAGGATGCGGTTGCAACATGAGTATAGCATAGTAGTTAAGAATATGGGCTTTTGCCAAGATGTCCATCGACATGACTGGATAAAGAAGATGTGTATATATACAATGGAATATTATGCAGCCATCAAAAGGAATGAGATCTTGCCATTTGCAACGACATGGATGGAACTGGAGGGTATTATGTTGAGCAAAATAAGTCAAACAGAGAAAGACATGTATCATATGACCTCACTGATATGAGGAATTCTTAATCGCAGGAAACAAACTGAGGGTTGCTGGAGTAGGGGGTGGGGTGGGAGGGATGGGGTGACTGGGTGATAGACACTGGGGAGGGTATGTGCTCTGGTAAGCTCTGTGAATTGTGCAAGACTATTGAATCTCAAATCTGTAACTCTGAAACAAATAATGCAATATATGTTAAGAAAAAAAAAAGAAGAAGATAGCAGGAGGGGAAGAATGAAGGGGGGGAAATCGGAGGGGTAGACGAACCATGAGAGACGATGGACTCTGAAAAACAAACTGAGGGTTCTAGAGGGGAGGGGGCTGGGAGGATGGGTTAGCCTGGTGGTGGGTATTGAGGAGGGCACATTCTGCATGGAGCACTGGGTGTTATGCACAAACAATGAATCATGGAACACTTCATCTAAAACTAATGATGTAATGTATGGGGATTAACATAAGAATAAAAAAATTTTTAAAAAAATATGGGCTTTTGCATGCAGATCTAAGTTTAAATCCCAGCTCCACACCTGCTTTGTGATCTTGACACTTTACTCTCCATGTGCCATACAAGTAGGTTATTAATATGTGCTCTTGGCTTCTTGGGAGGATTAAATAAGAAAAATCATGTAAACTCTTGATACAATGCCAGCACATTAGCAGGCTCTTAATAAATAGTGGGAGTGATGATGATACTTATCAGTCATATATGTGGCAAGTTTCTAGCTTCAGAGCCTAGATGATGAGTAAACTGGGAGTAGGCATTCATGAGAAAGATCAAATTTTGAACATGTTACATTTGAGATGTCTTCAGGTCTGGAGCTCTAGCTAGGCATCTGGCTGGAATCATGGGAGACACCAACTTTTTTCAGTGGATACAGGAAGAGAAGCCAACAAAGGAGACGGAAAATAAATGGTCAGAAAAGTGGAAGAAGGACTTAGAAAGAGTAAAAGTGAGCTTTGCCAGGGAACTTTTAGTGAAATAATGTAGACGAATTAGTGATTAAGACAAGGAAGTGGAGACAGTAAGTGGAAAATTTGCAGGACGCGAAAATTGAAGACCATAAGTTGGAAGACACCTCTTTCTTTAAAACTAAGAGAAAAAACACGGGAATGGGTAGAGGTTCAAGAGATTATCATACTTAATTGTATTCCCTGTAAACTCAGTAGTCAAGCTAGAAGGATTTTTCTGGACATCAGTTCTGCTAAAGAACAGCAAAAGTAATAATCTTGGCTAAGACTCTGAGTCTCTGTTTACTGGTAAAAGGTGACTTATTCTAAGGCATGTAATTCTATAACATTCTGTTCATGGAACAGGTCTATCCTAAGCCAAATTAAAAGGTCCTTAAATGGGGGCGCCTGAGTGACTCAGTCGGTTAAACATCTGCCTTCAGCTCAGGTCATGATCCCAGGGTCCTCAGCGAGGAGCCTGCTTCTCCCTCTGCCCCTCCCCCTGCTCATGCTCTCTCTCTCTTGCTCTCACTCTGTCTCAAAATAAATAAAGTCTTTTAAAAAATAAAGTCTTTAAAAAAATAAAATACAAAAATAAAAAGTCCTTACATGAAAAAGCTGTTGCCTAGACCACTAGTAACTCAAATACCAGATGCTTACCTTTGTTAGAGAGCTCTAAGTACCCAAACTGGAGGGCTCAGTAACAATTGAGTACTAATCCTGAATTTGTTCCTCCAATTCAGCAGTCGATTCAGAAGAAAAATTATTAGCAACATTCAGGATGCTTGAGTCCAATACCTGCTGTCTTCCTGTCTGCACCATCTTCTCTAATTGCAGATCAGAGCTTTATATAATGCTCCACAGAGGCTGAATACTCTCAAATGGAACTACTTGTATATTGGACATGTAGATAATAGAAGAAAAGTATTAAATAACCTTAAGTGGAATTTTTTCGGTAAGCCTGTCACTGTTAAAGTATACATGTACCACAAACAATGTTAGGTTCAGGGTCTACATGTATCACTAAAACCCAGTCTCTGCTCAAGGTCTGTTGGACACACAACCAAGTCAATAGGTGATTACTCTTCAGTATAAGTGCTTTGGTCATTGGACATGTAGAGTACTATTGGTTAACAGGAACAGTTCCTAAAACAGCTGAAGATAGTAAAAAAAGGCTTCCTGGAGAAGGTGAAGTTTGAGCTGAGATCGAAAACATAATTCCAGTCTGGTCTGGGAGCATTACATTCCTCAGTAGCCACTTAAAACATTAGTTCTAAAGTCAATACTAGGACTGTTTGCCAGGTGTTTTAAAGAATTGGGGAAGTTTCAGGAAATGCTATGCCACCACTTCAGAGAAAGGATGAGGACATGGATAAAGTGTAAATTTTGGGGAATAGAAGTTAGGACATTTTGCAGAATGATCTTCACTCTAGTCCTGGTTCTAATAAAACACATTTCCCTGCATGGATATTTATTTGTGACATTGAAAGAAGATAGTGTTGCTGCAGTGTTTTAGCCACATCAGTCCCATCTCAGGTACAAAATGAGCATCTACTGTGTGCTCAGCAGTGTGCAGTGTGATAGGGTTGGGGATTTTGAAAAAAGGTATGTACAGTGGTTATTGTGCTTGGGAAAGCCCTAGTCTAATTTAGAGTATGAGTCAAGCCAATTGAACAGGTGGATGATAGTAATTTAAATGCCTAAAATGAATGGCATAAGTAAAAGGCGATAGAAGCTCAGATTTGGATGAACAGGAATGGTCAAAGAAGCCCTGATGGCAGGAAATGGAGGCCTTTAAACTATGCTTCAGAAGAATATGAATCCAATAAGTCAGAGCATTTCTGAAAGTACATTCCATAAAATGTTTTGCAAAAATTTTAAAACAGTAATTAACTCAGAATAATTGTAGCATGCTCATTTTTCCTAATGAAATTCTGCAACCTGGTGATCTCGTTCAAAATCTGTACCACTTGTTTTTTGTTTTTGTTTTTGCCAAGCCTTATTTGTTTTTTGGACCCAGGACACAGCAGCCCTAACAAATGCACCTTCCTGTCAATTCCATTATAGTATGCTGTATTATTTCTTGGGTAGAAGTTTCAGAGTTTTGTGTTGAAAAGTGCTTTAAAGAGAGAAGAGACAATGAAGAAGGTATGGATGGTACAGAAATAATAGAGCCTGGAAGTTTATAGAAAGAAAAACAAACAAACTAGTGTTTAATTACACAGTAGAAACCTCAGCTTTAATCTAGAGTCTCATTTTCAAATAATTACATGTAATAACTCCTGTAGAGAAGACAGAATCATGCTGCGTTGCCTGCTTTCGACTTTGGTACTTTGTAGTTGCAAAAAGTTACCAGAAAAAGCCTCACCAGAGTCTCAAGGGTACAATCACATTTGCTAGAGTGATTGCAGGTGCACTGGTTCTCCCACAGAGGTGCAGTTCTCCAGGGCTACGGAGCCGCTGAAGGGGAAGAAAAGATAAATGTACCAGCATCTGAAGCGTTGAATGAGCTTGAAATCATAACAAAGGGGAATAGGGATAATCCAGCAAAATGACGAAGGAAGAGGAAAAGCAGAGACGATGCAGATAGAAAAATTCTTAATAGATCAAAATGTTTTAGTTAGAAGTAGGAGGGAATCCTTTTGTGTCCTTTCCTTTGGTAACAAGAATTATAAATCCTGAAAGAGATTAAAACAGAATCCCAGAAGGTTAGGAAAAGTATAAGGTAAAAAATATATAATGTGTTCTTTTGACACATAAAATTATGGTTTCTAACTTCTGTTCCTTTCTTTTTATCCCTTCTGTATTCAGGGAATAGTATCACTTCAAGGAAGGGGTAGTTTTTCATTAATTGCAACAGAAACCGTACAAGGGTGATTATATCTTTTCAGTGAGGGTAGAGGTGCTCATATCTTTACCAGTTACAATGAGTTAAAATCACGTATGCTGTGATCAAACACTCAACCTTTAGATAAATATTAGGAAATAAAGGAAAACTAGTGGAGGTTTATCTTATCAATAAATGTCCGAAGTAATTTTCTCTTAAAGGTGTTTAACAGTGGGGTGCCTGGGTGGCTCAGTTGGTTAAGCGGCTGCCTTCGGCTCAGGTCGTGATCCCAGAACCCTGGGATCAAGGCCCTTGTTGGGCTCCCCGCTGAGCAGGGAGCCCACTTCTCCCTCTCCCTCTGCCTGCCACTCCCCCTGCTTGTGCTCTCTCTGACAAATAAAATCTTAAAAAAAAAAAAGTGTTTAACAATAATGAAAATTTATCTGTAATAACTGGTTTGTACTTGGAAGAGTCGAGAAAAGAACAGGGGGTGAAGCTGCAGAAGTGCTGTGTTTCAGTCATCAGTCCACTTGCTGGTCATTGCATCAGCAATCCCATGACCAGCCTCTTCACTCTTACTGGAACTTCCTTGGAAAGCTGGTCAGTCATGGTCATGGCTGACTCCTTGCGGCCTCAGCTCTGTGTTTCCATGAAGGATTATGGAAATAATTATTTTGGATATTTTCAGCCAACTCCACACACAACTTTTCGTCCATATTATTTTCAGCCACCACCAAGCATTTAAGACCCTCCAGTCATCCATTATTTCTTGTTGTGACCTTCATACTTGTGTGTGTGTATGTGTGTTCATTACTTTATCAGTTTTCATTCCTGTATCAGTTAGGATCCTCTATGAAGTAAGTAACATGAAACTGTCTTCAAACTGGCTTAAACATAACTGGAAAGTAGCTCTAGGTCAGGTTTCAGAATTAACTGATGCAGGGGCTCAGGGATATCAGTAAATATTTGCTTTCCTTCCTATTCTTCTGTTCAGTGTTTGTTTCATCCTAAGTCAGGTTCTCCTCTTTTTCCTAAGGTGGATACCAGCTGCTGTCCAGGACATAAGCTTGCTCGCTTACACAGTGGGAACAGGAGTTCTGAGGGTAAAGACAGCTACCTTCACAGATCATGGACTGGGGCAGGGAGTTGGTGGTGCATGGGGACCGGGAAGAAAAATGTATACATACTTAGTTAGACGGAAGCAGCGAATGGCTGGACAACCAACACCTATCTAGCTATCTATTCTACTCTTAGACTTCTCCCTCATTTTTTCTGGAACCCTTGTCCCATAATAAACAAACTCCTCCACTTTTTTATACTCTCCGGATTGTCTTTTCTTCTATTAACCTTTACTGGAATCCATTCAACCCTGGGCAAAATATTTTCTCTACATCCCTTTTTCTTCCACACCCCATATAGCACAAAGTAAGGAGGAAAGACTGCATCTTCTTTGTTCCCCAGCTCCTGCCTTGCCCCCAGTTATGTGCCCAGGTGAACACTTCTTCGCCATTGTATGAAAACGCCTTTGAGGCTTACAGTCTTGTTTTATCATTCTACGTCCTGCTCACGATGTCCTCCACCAACTACCTGGTTGGTCTTCTCCAGTCTTTGAAGACTTTGGTTTCTGGCTCAGTCTTCCTTTCTATTCCCAGGCTCAGCTCTCAAGCTGCTGACTCTATGTGTTCACATAGATTTTTTTTTTTTTTTTAAGATTTTTTTAAATTTATTTGATACAGAGAGAGGGAGCACAAGCAGGGGGAGTGGCAGGCAGAGGGAGAGGGAGAAGCAGGCTCCCCGCAGAGCAGGGAGCCCGATGCAAGGCTCGATCCCAGTACCCTGGGATCATGACCTGAGCCGAAGGCAGCCGCTTAACCGACTGAGACCACCCAGGGGCCCCTCACATAGACAGTTTATCCAGTACTAGATGGTCGGTCATTTGTACTCTTCTACCTCGTTTATATCAACTACCCACTTCTGGGAAAAATGTCCTGGGTCTTGTCAGACTGCTTAACCTTTGAATTCTTAAATTCAAACCCATACTTTTTTACTATAACCTAAGTACTCCCACTTTACCTGTTTTATTTTACTGAGGCTGTTTCTCTTCTTAGCTGAAATATATCCAGCTCTAGAGAATTGCTTAGATGCACTCTCCAGTTCTTTACCTTCTTCCTCCCCCTCAATCATAGGATTCTGACTTCCACCACTACCATCCCACTGACACTGCTCT
Source organism: Mirounga leonina (assembly GCF_011800145.1). Taxonomy (NCBI): domain Eukaryota; kingdom Metazoa; phylum Chordata; class Mammalia; order Carnivora; family Phocidae; genus Mirounga; species Mirounga leonina. The sequence goes on from NW_023270426.1 coordinate 40,335,426, forward strand.
TGCCAGAGCCATCAGGGACATTCCTGCTGCTAAATTTAACAGACTCTTCCATCTTTTTTGAGATTTGTACACTTGGCACTTAATGCACTCCTTCCCTTTTTCTATGCATACTTTTCACAACTTCCTAAATCCATTCTGGCTTGTTTCCTTCTACCTCAATGACTAAATTAGAGTTAAGGCTCGGTTGTTCTGTTCTTATTCTGCAAACTCCCTTGGGCCAGTTCAACCAGCCCTGTAACTCCAATTATCATCTAATATTAATGAATTCCACTTACATGTGCTGCAGCCATTTCAAACTTGGCAAGTCCAAAATTGAATTTCTCCTTTTCCCCACAAAGAGCCACCTCCTTCTGAATTTCCTAGTTTAGTGATGGTACCACCACCATCCATCCATCAGGTTTCAAGACAGAATCCTGGACAACATCCTTGACTCTCTCTCCCCCCACCCACACCTAAACCAAGTACCATGTCATATTGATTCTATGCTCCTTGTACCCTCTGGAAAATCTTCCTAGAAAACTTCCTTCTGTGGTCTTTCAGAGTTCCCTCTGTTTATCCCTGTCATAGCGCTCATCTCAATACAGTATAATAGTTCATTTATCAGTTCATTTCTCCACTATATTATAATAGCAGGGTCCTACTCAATTTGCCTGTTTCTTTTTGATGACTGTCACAATGACCAGACAGTATATGCTCATAAGTATCTGTTAAGTGAATGACCTTAGATAAGTCACTTAGCCTCTCTGAGCCTCAACTGCATCATCTATTAAAAGGGAATAATGTGCTGCCTACCACATAAGGTTGTTTGGGGGTCTTATAAGATAATAGGAATGAAGTTTAGCATAGTAGTTAAGAGTGCGGGTTCTGGATCTCTACTATGTTTTTAATCCTAGCTCCCACCATATTACCAACCGTGTGACCTTGGACAAGTTGCTTAACTTTCCTGTGTTTTAGTTTCCTCTTTGGTAAAATGAGAATAACCACATTATCTGCCTCATAGTTTTATTGTGAGGACTGAGTGAATAAATGGAAAGCCTTTAGTACAGTACCTAAACACACAACAAATGTTAGCTGTTAATTATATTTTTATTTATAGGCTCTAAAATTATACTACATAGTATATATTACATATATACACATGTATGGCATCAATTATTTAAATTTTACGGAGGTGACAGCTTGGTATCATACACTTAATCTCTTTTTCCTTTTATCTTTTAGAATAACATCATAGCAATACCAGAGTTTATTTCCCAAGTCTTAAATTCAAATTGCCATAGTTGATTTACATGAAATTTTTGTAAAAAAAAAATCTTTACATTGTTGTTCATTATAAAAAGAGCATTTTGAGGGGCGCCTGGGTGGCTCAGTCGTTAAGCGTCTGCCTTCGGCTCAGGTCATGATCCCAGGGTCCTGGGATCAAGCCCCGCATCGGGCTCCCTGCTCGGCAGGAAGCCTGCTTCTCCCTCTCCCACTCCCCCTGCTTGTGTTCCCTCTCTCGCTGTGTCTCTCTGTCAAATAAATAAATAAAATCTAAAAAAAAAAAAAAAAAAAAACATTTTGAAAATGTTTCCTTGCTGAATCCCAAAATATTTTTTGAGTCTGTTACATTGTAGGTGGATGTTACCACAGAAAAACATTTAAAACATTTATTTCTTTTTAATTTTTATTTTTTTTTAAAGATTTTATTTTTGTAAGTAATTTCTACACACAACATGGGGCTTGAACTTAGAACCCCAAGATCAAGAGTCATGTGCTCTACCAACTTGGCCAACCAGGCATCCCAGCACAGGAAAAACATTTAAGTAAGAGGATTACTGGTTTAGGGCGCCTGGGTGGCTCAGTTGGTTAAGCGACTGCCTTCGGCTCGGGTCATGATCCTGGAGTCCCGGGATTGAGTTCCGCATCGTGCTCCCTGCTCAGTGGGGAGTCTGCTTCTCCCTCTGACCCTCCCCCCTCTCCTGCTCTCTCTTTCTCATTCTCTCTCTCAAATAAATAAATAAAATCTTTAAAAAAAAAAAAAGAAAGATTACTGGTTTAATTTGTAAAGGACAATATTATGTCTTTGACACCTAACTTTATTTCTCAACATGATTTAATTACATAACCAATTCATTGTTTGGTAAGTACTAATTCCATTAAATCGCCATTCAAGGAGGAAAAAAAATACAAAGGCATTTAGTTTTGTGCTTATTTGTTCACCTGAAAGAGATTTGCTCAATTTTATGAAAAAGTTCTTTTTAATTTGATTAGATAATACGCATTTGTGTATTGCCTTTGGACCAACAAGTGCTTAATTTTTATTCTTTTTCTGATTCTTTTTAGAGTTGGTGGTTCCAGGATTTTATTCAGAATGACTTTAGGAAGAGAAGTGATGTCTCCTCTTCAGGCAATGTCTTCCTATACTGTGGCTGGCAGAAATGTTTTAAGATGGGATCTTTCACCAGAGCAAATTAAAACAAGAACTGAGGAGCTCATCGTGCAGACCAAACAGGTGTACGATGCTATTGGAATGCTTGATGTTGAGGAAGTAACTTATGAGAACTGTTTGCAGGCACTGGCAGATGTAGAAGTGAAGTATATAGGTGAGTAGGATGCAGAAATACCTCAATATTTCATTTTGTAGGCCTCATAACCCATCTTATGCATTCTGTTTGGGCAGTCCATTTTCCAATTTTACAAGACATTGATTTTTCCATAATCAATTAATTGCCTAGAATTGAATTAAATAAGATTAAAATGTTTTTATTATGTTGGCAGAGGTGCTACAAAATTTACCTTCTCGATACAACTACTTTCTAGAGACTATTTTGACATAATACATCAAAACTCTTAAGAAGTTCATATCCTAGGGGCGCTTGGGTGGCTCAGTCGTTAAGCGTCTGCCTTCGGGTCAGGTCATGATTCCAGGGTCCTGGGATCGAGCCCCGCATCGGGCTCCCTGCTCGGCCGGGAGCCTGCTTCTCCCTCTCCCACTCCCCCTGCTTGTGTTCCCCTCTCTCGCTGTGTCTCTCTCTGTCAAATAAATAAAATCTTTAAAAAAAAAAAAAAAAAGAAGTTCATATCCTAGCCCTGCAATTCCGCATCTAGGCATTTAATCTAAGGAAATAATCAGATACAGGAAAAATTGTGTATAAATTCATGTTTGAACAGGTACTCTGTCATAGCAAAAGCTTGGAAACAACCCCTGGGTGCCAACCAGTACAAAGGCCAAATAATGATACATTCAGCCTCTGCAACACTATGTAGCCATTAAGATCATGTTAAGGAACAGTATTTAATAACTTTTTTTAAAAATCACAGAGAAGGAAACCAGAAGAAAATACACAGATTTTAATAATAGCTAATTTCTTGAGTATTAGGTTTACAGTTGATTTTTAAAAATTTATTCTCTCTGCTTTTCTCTATTTTCCATATTTCCTACACTTAAAATATATTATCTTTGTAATATAAATATTAGGCCCTTTGAGTTAAAAGGAATGAAGATTCACGTGAGTTGCCCCTAAGGGTTAGGTGTACTTTGGAGTGTAATTATGACTAAGCAACCTTGGCTATGTATCCAGGCTTTGTAAGAACATAGGTTATCTGTAGAATTGGATATCATAAACATTTGTATGTATTCTGGAATTTGGAAGGTTGTCCAGAATCCTGCACAGCCCTAGTGACGTAGTCCTCTCTTTACCCCCATCAGCCCCTCATCACCAAGAGTTCCCTTCCCTATGTCCCACCATAATAGGGACTCTCTTACCTCTTCTGTTTCATTTTCTGCCTCTTACCACCACCTGCTTCACTCTGATTAATAGCCACTAAATCTGGCTAAAAGTCTTGAGTTTAAACTGCTGAATAAAAAAGACCTGGTTGGTCTCATTAGTCAAAGTCAGAGGGATGGATGGGGCGCCTGGGTGGCTCAGTCCGTTGGGTGTCTGCCTTCAGCTCAGGTCATGATCCCAGGGTCCTGGGATCGAGCCCCACATCCGGCTCCCTGCTCAGCGGGAAGCCTGTTTCTCCCTCTCCCACTCTCCCTGCTTATGCTCTCTCTCTCTCTCTCTCTCTGTGTCAAATAAATAAATAAAATCTTAAAAAAAAAAAAAAGTCAGAGGGATGGAATTGGTCCCCATTTGGCAGAGTTTTCCCAGAAGGCAGCTCCATGTGTATCCCCCCCCCGTATGTGGTTTTGTCCTTCGTTCAGAGTGTCAGTTCTTCAGTCACATATGGCCAAGATGGTATGCCGGCCTGGTGACTTATACATTTAACAAATATAGAAATCAGTGGGGAAAAAACAGAATATTTTTAAAAATTATCTTAAATTCTGCTTCTTCCCCAATAATACATCTTTTTTTTTTTTAAAGATTTTATTCATTTATTTGACAGAGAGACAGCAAGAGTGGGAACACAAGCAGGGGGAGTGGGAGAGGGAGAAGCAGGCTCCCCGCCGAGCAGGGAGCCCAATGTGGGGCTCGATCCCAGGACCCCAGGATCATGACCTGAGCCGAAGGCAGATGCTTAATGAGTGAGCCATCCAGGCGCCCCCCCCAATAATACATCTTTTGAATATACTTTTAGTTGTTTGGTATTCTTGCTATCCCATAAGTTTAGCTTTTTGAGTTAATCATAAAAATTTTTGAGTTTAGGAGTAGCTTTTTTTTAAAAGACTAACTTTCTCTTATCAGTATATATTCTCAGAGTTCGATCTGCCTCCTGCAATGGCTGATAAAACCTCATTTGTCTAATGCAATATATGTTAAGAAAAAAAAAAAAGAAGAAGGTAGCGGGAGGGGAAGAATGAAGCGGGGGAAATCGGAGGGGTAGACGAACCATGAGAGACGATGGACTCTGAAAAACAAACTGAGGGTTCTAGAGGGGAGGATGGGTTAGCCTGGTGGTGGGTATTGAGGAGGGCACATTCTGCATGGAGCACTGGGTGTTATGCACAAACAATGAATCATGGAACACTTCATCTAAAACTAATGATGTAATGTATGGGGATTAACATAAGAATAAAAAAAAAAACCTCATTTGTCTAGTGTCAGGTACTGTTTATAGTTTGGCAGTAAGAACGTAAGTCTGGTTCAGGTCTTTGTGGCAAAGTAAGGAAGGATATGGTTTGTTTAAGAATATGTTTCCAATTTTAGGCTCCTGCATTTTGTTGTCCTCATTTTAGTTCTGGAGCAATTTTGATTTTTTTCTTAATATCTTCTTGAGCTAATTTTAAAAAGTAAACAAATTGTAACTATATAGTTAACTCTATCAAACAAGTGCGTATATGAAATTTTAATTCTGTTCCATTCTTTCTTTAATCAAGAGACATAGAAGTGCATATTTTACATGAAATCCTTAAAGAATAATTATTTAACTTGATTTTTAAAACCATATCTTATGAATTTATTCAGATATTTGAGGCAACTTTTTATAGCTTTATTTGTAGCAATGTTTTAAGAGGACTGACATAAGTGAGGTAGCTTGTTTAACTGGACAATTTCTTGGTGTGTTCTACCCTCTACCGTATATCACATGGAAGTTTTACCTCTTTAGAATACCTTCTAAGTACTAAAGATAACAACCCTGTATTCACTGTCACAGCATAGCCGCAACCATCCCTACAAACCATACTCATTTTTTTCCTGTAAGATCGTTATTTTACTGACGTCAGATTTTTGCCCAATTAAAGTCAAAATACAAATGTATGAAAAACCCAAGAAACAATTCTGATACGTGAAAATTAGAGCAGACTGCATTACCACCATCATGTAACAGGAGTAGCCCCAATATTGAGCTGCTTACTGGATGTGTCCACTGAGATTTCTGGGAATCTTCTGTAACTGTATGGAACTTTTTTATGCTTGTATGAATGTTTGCATTTGGGGGAGAGTTTTTGATGTGATTCTCTAAGGAATCTGTAGTAAAGGTTAAGAATTTCTATTCTAAACAAACCCCCTCCCACTAAATTGGTCTGCCTTTTTCTTTTAAAGATTTTATTTATTCGACAGAGAGAGACACAGCGAGAGAGGGAACACAAGCAGGGGGAGTGGGAGAGGGAGAAGCAGGCTCTCCAATGAGCAGGGAGCCCGATGCGGGGCTCGATCCCAGGACCCTGGGATCATGACCTGAGCCGAAGGCAGACACTTAACGACTGAGCCACCCAGGCGCCCCTCGTCTGCCTTTTTCTAAAACATCTCTGTCTCTTCCAGTCCCCACGTTTTTTCTAGTCTCTCCTTCTCCAATCCTCTCCTGAGATCTTCCTCTTACCCTGCCCATACTAAGGTCCAGCCTTCCCCATAAGGCATTACATAGTGCTCCAGTTCTTAGTACTGCTGTGTTTGAGTTACTATCCCATTCATTGACACGTAAGCTGCTCTGTCCTGTATTCTTCTTTATCTTTTCACAAACTATTCCGTACTCCCACATCCCAGACTATAAAATGCATCACTATGAGAACTGTCTTTATCCTTCTGCATTCCCAGTTAATAAATTAAACCCTAAACATACTTTGATAAGTGCTCAGTGTACACCCTTATTGTCCCTAATAATGCCACTGCCACAGCCAAGTCCTGCATTAGATGCTGTTTCTTAATAGCCTTAGGAACCTTTACAGAAAGTATAAAATGAAAAACTTAAATTGAGATAATCATTCATCTAGGTAGGGGGTATTTTTCTTAGTGCTGATTTGATGAGTCCTTATGGTTTTTTCCTCTCTTGACAGTGGAACGAACCATGCTAGACTTTCCCCAGCACGTCTCCTCTGACAAAGATGTACGGGCAGCAAGTACAGAAGCAGACAAAAGACTTTCTCGTTTTGATATTGAGATGAGCATGAGAGAAGATATATTTCTGAGAATTGTACATTTACAGGTAAATGACATTATAAATCCCTTTAAAGATTTATTTATTAGAGAGAGCACACATATGTGCATGCAAAAGGGGGGGTGGGGTCAGAGAGGGAGAGAGAATCTCAAGCAGATTCCCTGCTGAGTGCAGAGCCCTTCATGGGGCTCGATCTCACGATCCTGAGATCATGACCTGAGCCAAAATCAAGAGTCAGAGGCTTAACTGACTGAGCCACCCAGGCACCCTAACATTATAAATCCCTTTAAAAGAAAAATGAAATCTACAGTAAAAAAATAAAAATCTTTGACCAACAGTAAGAAGTATTTGAAAATTTCTGGATTTTGTTTCTAATTACTATATTAATGGGCATAGCGTAGCTTTATATATATATATATTTTTTAGTGTTATATATTGTTATACCACATAGGTTTATGTTGAGTTGCCAGTTATATTCACTTAACACTGAAGACCAAGTGTAAAAAAAGTGTACATCTATAATCTAAGGATTTTTAACCATCATGAATGTAATGGTTCCATGTAAAAACCTCTTAGAATTTTCAAAATGTTGAAAGGTTTATATTAGATCAGGTCAACTGCAAGCAAATGGAATTGTGAGTTGTTTATCTGCAAATAGCATGTGGTTTTGGCCATGATACTGATGAGCTAACTGTTGATGCTACACACCAGTCATTCCTGTACATTTTTCAGGACTCACAGAAATGATGGCTAATGAATGTTTTATGTGGGTCTGCCTTGAATGTTTTGGTCTTTTCATTACCAATGTTCATTTGCTTCCTAGAGTTTCATTATGTCTTTGCTTTGAATTTTTATTTTCATGACACTCAGCAGTTTGCTTGGAAAACAACCATTGTTTTATATTCCTACACTTTTTTTTTAATTTTGCATGTGTCTTTGTGCAAAACCTCAAAAATTTTGTTCTTTTTAGCAAATATGGCAAGAGTTTCAATAAAAAAGCAGTTTTATTTCAGATGTTTTATATGTAACTTACTAAAGAATATGTAATCAAGACTTTATTTAGACGTGTAAAATGTTCATGCTGTCTGTCCTCTCATGTCAAACAGGCACTTTTCCCCCTGTAATTTATATTCATCTCTGTGGTTCATAACTGTTCATCTTTAGCACTATAAAAATAACATAAATTATAATAATTTTATGACTGTTCCTTATTAGTTGCATTGTTTTATTCTTTTGACCCCAGTTATTATTCTATGTGATTCAAATCATGGCCCTTACAGTCTCCTATATTTTTTTAAAGATTTTATTTATTTATTTGTCAGAGAGAGAGCAAGCACAAGCAGTGGGAATGGCAGAGGGAGAAGCAGGCTCCCTGCTGAGCAAGGAGCCCGTTGCAAGACTCGATTCCAGGACCCTTGGATCATGAGCTGAGCCAAAGGCAGGCAATTAACCGATGAGCCACCCAGGCGTCCCTACAGTCTCCTATTTTTTATTTCATCCCCCCAAAATCTAATTTCCTTTCTAGCTCTATATTATATATGTATTTTAGAACTTTTTCCCGGAATTTCTAATTTCCTTTGATCAACTCTCTTTTCATTCTGACTTCTAAGTTTTCATTTGGGACTTTCTAGCCTCAAGAGGTGTTGCAATCTTAATGTTATATGTCCTATCTAATGCTTTTCTCTGATTTTTATGAATATTATCACAATATGGGAGGTTTGTCACTTTAGATTTCTTTGTTACACTTTTAAATTTTGTATACATTGTAGTCTGATCCCATTAAATTGGGAATAAACTGCTGACTGTATAGTATACTAGTGTTCTATGCCAACTAGACGCCAGTGGATTCATCATATTTGTTCATTTGTTTGGGCAGGTTCACTTCAGCGTTTTTTTGTGATAATTTATAGTAGGTGCAGAATTGTTTCCATAGTTTTTCCTTTTTCCCAAAAGAGTAATTAATTATTAACTATACATGTCGTTTGTTGTGTGACCATTTTTAAAAGCTTTTACAATGTCTGTTAAGGCTAGATCAGAATAATAAAAAATAGCTGTTGTGGTTTTTTTAATGCACTAGAGCTTGTTTAGTGAATTTAGTTACCTTCAAACACCTTCCTTGACAAATAGTTGTGTTTATTTAAGCAGTATTTATTTTATTTTACTTTATTTTATTTCTTGTATAGTTAACATACAGTGTTAAATTAGTTTCAGGTATACAATATAGTGATTCAACAATTCTATATATTGCTCAATATTTAGGCAGTATTTTTTAAAATCTGAAACTATCAGTATGAGCTTTCCAGTAGCATTGGACACTTTAACAATGGTAAATCTCATCCCATTCATAATTAAAAGACAAAGTTATGGGCACCTGGGTGGCTCAGTTGGTTAAGCGTCCAACTCTTGATTGTGGCTCAGGTCATCGTCTCAGGGTTGTTAGATCGAGCCTCAAGTCGGGCTCCATGGTGGAGAATCTTCTCTCCCTCTGCCCCTCCCCTCCACTTGCTGTGTGTGTGTGTGTGTGTCTCTCTCTCTCAAAAAATAAATTAATTTAAAAAAAGACAAAGTATGGCGCCTGGCTGGCTCAGTCATTAAGCGTCTGCCTTCAGCTCAGGTCATGGTCCCAGGGTCCTGGGATCGAGCCCCACATCGGGCTCCCTGCTCGGCAGGAAGTCTACTTCTCCCTCTCACACTCCCCCTGCTTGTGTTCCCTCTTTCACTCTGTCTCTCTCTGTCAAATAAATAAATAAATAAATCCTTAAAAAAAAAAAAGACAAACTATAAGTATTCTATTTATTTTTCTCTGTTATGTTCTACGTAAAATATGGCAACCATGATGAAACATGTAAAGCCTTCATTAAGCTGGGTAATAGGATCTTAAGTTTATATGAAGTCAGCAATTTCAGATGTGATCTACTAAAATGAAGGTGCTCTGAATAATACTGAGGTCTCAAGATACCACCAATGTAGACAATAATCTATAAAGGTCTTAATTCAATCTAAAATGTTATTTTAGCTCTCATGTTGTTCTTCACTTAGGATTGATGAATAGAAATATGAAATCACTTTTCATAGTTCTTTATGTAAAATCTGTGCTCAATAAGGCTCCCAGTTGTCTACTGATGTATATAACCTCTTCAAAACTTACTGACTGAAAAGAGCAGCAATCATTTTATTTTCTGTCACAGTTTCTGTGGATCAGGAATTGAGAAAGGAAGCATTTGGGTAGCTCTGGCTTGGGGTCTTGCGTGGGTTGAAGGCAGTGGTGTCTGGAGCTGAAGCATGCAGAAGCCAACCAGATATCTCTCTCTCCATGTCATGTCTGGGCATCTCCACACTGTCTCCTTATGTGCTTTGGGCTTTCTCACAGCATGGCAGCGTCAGAGTAGTAGGACATGTTTCGTGGAGACTCAGGACTCCAGCAAGGGTGTCGCAGCACATTCCACAGAGGCTGCATTGCCTTTTCTAACCATCTCAGAAGTCACATAACATCACTTCAGCCATACTGCATTGATTGACTGCAGTCTGCCCAAATTCAAGGGACGCCACATCTCAGTGTAAGAAGTATCAACTAATTTGCAGTCATGTTTCAGAATCTCCAAAATAAGTCATGTGTTGACTATAGATGGATGAAATTATAATTGAGCCTGAGACTAGTGTACCATAGTCTTCCTACCTCCTTCCTAATGTATGGTTAGTAGTTTACATTGGCACAGCGTTGTAGTTATCTAATTGAACTTTTATACCAATCTTGTGAGGCATCCCTTTTTATAAACGGAAATACTGAAGCTCAGAAATGGTAACTTCCTAGAGCCACAGAGGTAAATGTGTACCTCTTGGTACACTTACTCAAAACGAAAGTGAGGAACAGGTGGTGACAGATCTAAAAGATAGGCCTTCAGTAACTGGTGCTAGGACATGGCTTACCCATGTAGGAAAAGGAAAAATTGGATCTCCTCCTCACAACCAAACTGAGAAACTGCTTCTAGAAGTTTATATAGAAATATATCTTTATGACACCTGAGCAGGGAAGTATTTGTTAACTGTAAAGTGCTAACTGTAAAATGACTGATAAACATGACTAAATTAAAATAAAGAACTTCTGGAGCGCCTGGGTGTCTCAGTTGTTTAAGTGTCCGACTCTTGGCTTTGGCTCATGTCATGATCTCAGAGTCCTGAGATTGAGCCCCTAGTCAGGTTCCCTGCTCATCAGGGAGTTTGCTTAAGGATTCTCTCCCTCTTCCTTTGCCCCTCCCCCCTACGCCCCCCCTTTCTCTCTCTAAAATAAATAAATCTTTCAAAAAAAAATAAAGAACTTCTATTAATAAAGTGAAAAGACACAAATACTGGGGCGCCTGGGTGGCTCAGTTGGTTAAGCATCTACCTTCAGCTCAGGTTGTGATCTCTGGGTCCTGGGATTGAGGCCTGCATGAGGCTCCCTGCTCAGCTGGGAACCTCCTTCTCTCTCTTCCTTTGCCCCTCCCCCTCCTTGTGCACGTGTTCTCTCTCTCTCTCTCAAATAAATAAATGAAATCTTAAAAAAAAAAAGACACTAATACTAAAAATACTGAAATACTTAAATACTAAATTAAGAAATTTGTAAAACGTGAAACCAGCAAGTATTAGTACCTAGGATATATAAAGATCTACTACAATCAATAAAAAAGGCAAACATCCCAAAAGAAAAATGAGCAAATGACATGAAAAGATATTTCAGAAGAAACACAAATGGCAATTTAACATGTCAGCCTCATTAGTAATCAGGGAAGTGCAATTGAAAGTCACAATGAGATACCATTTTTACTCACCAGACTGGCAAGAATAAAGAAGTCTAACAGTGGCCAGTATCTGTGAGTGTGAATCAGTGGGAATGTTTATGCCCTGCTGGTAAAGGTGTAAATTAATTCAAAAATTAGAGTAATAATTAATTTGGAGGAAAAGTTGGATCTCACATTCTCCATATATGGGGGGACAGCATATCCTCTCTGTCCCCCACCTCACTGTTTACCTAGAAATACTTTTGTGTTTGTACACAGGTGAAATTGGACAAATGTTCATAGCAACATTATAATAGTAAAACACTGAAACAACTCAGATTTCCATCAGCAGGAAAATGCACCAATGAATTTTAGTATATTTACATTGGAATATTTTATAGCAGTAAATAAACTACAGCCTCATGCAACAGCAGGGCTGAATCTTAGTAACAATGAAAGAAAAAAGTTGCAGAACACTACATATTGGGATATCATTTTAGCAAGCTCAAAAAGAAACAAAACTAAACAATGTATATGTAAGTGGTAAAACTGGAAAAAATGTTTAGTATAAAAGTCAGGAGAATGGGGGCGCTTGGGTGGCTCAGTCATTAAGTGTCTGCCTTTGGCTCAGGTCATGATCCCAGGGTGCTAGGATTGAGGCCCGCATTAGGCTCCCCGCTCCGCGGGAAGCCTGCTTCTCCCTCTCCTGCTCCCCCTGCTTGTGTTCCCTCTCTGGCTGTCTCTCTCTCAAAAAGTCAGGAGAATGGTTATCTGTTGCACAGGTAAATGCAGCAGTGTTGTTACTATTTTATTTCATAAATTGAAGGGTGGATTTAATTTGTCTTTATAACGTATGTATGTAATTTTATTCATTTGTAGATTAAAAATATTACATGCAAATTTAACATGTTAAACTTAGCCTTAATTCCACCAGAAGAAAAAAAAGAATAAATTAAAACAAGGGGCGCCTGGGTGGCTCAGTTGGTTAAGCATCTGCCTTCGGCTTAGGTCATGATCCCAGGGTCCTGGGATCGAGCCCCACATCAGGCTGTCTGCTCAGCAGGAGCCTGCTTCTCCCTCTCCTTGCTGCTTCCCCTGCTTGTACTCTCTCTCTCTCTCTCTGTCAAATAAATAAATAAAATCTTTAAAAAAAAAAAAAGAAATTAAAACAAGCATTTCCTCATCCCTTTAGCTAAAAACTTGTCCAGGTATCAAAAGCCAACAGTCAGGGCCATAGGTCTTGGCATTTCCCAATCCTGACAGAGGTTTCTTAGTTGTTGGCTAAGAAGCCAGTAGAGGCTTCATAGACCCTCTTTCAAGCCATGTTGGTAAGAAAAATGTGCAGTGTCTCCATGTTAAAACGATCCAGGCGGGTGCCTGGGTGGCTCAGTCGTTAAGTATCTGCCTTCGGCTCAGGTCATGATCCCAGGGTCCTGGGATCGAGCCCCATGTCAACCCCCTCTCCCGCTCCCCCTGCTTGTGTTTCCTCTCTTGCTGTCTCTCTCTCTCTGTCAAATAAATAAATAAAATCTTTTTTAAAAATTAAAAAATAAAACAATCCAGGCATATAATATTTTATTCCAGTGGGTTGCTAACTAATAAGCACAGAAGAGGGATTCTTTAGTGAAGTCGGAATCTCACTGATGCCAGCTGAACCGAGAAATACACATATCTATTGTAATATTGTTTCTATTTTTTTCAGAGCCCTGGGCTTTGGTCAGGCCAATTCATCTTAGCCAATTAATGACTTAAAGTTTTAATGTTACAGTGTAAAACAATAGGTCATGGGATTAAGTAAAGATGCTTTTAAGCACTGTATGGTCTCCTACTCTACCTCAAGGATACTCATCTTTGTTTCTCCAGTATCTGGCATAAGTAGGAACTCAGTGAATGTATGCTGAATGCAACTGAACTGGCCGCAGTTAAAATGTGTCTTCGTGAAGTATGGTTCCCCACTCCCAGTGTCCTCACTGGGCCTCTGGCTCATACCAAAACAGGGGCTCTTGTAGTAGTATGTTGAACATGTCAGCAAGCAGGCCTTTGTGTGGCCCCCCTCTCTGGGAGCACAAACAGCTACCTAAGAATGCCCTTTTCACAATAGTCAGATAGAAACCTAACAGAAAACATAACACTGAAGAGAACAGGAAAGAAAGAAAACTGCAAATATAACTCATTTAATTAAGTTATGCCTCTCTCTTAGCTTTTGCAATAGGATCTGTATTCTACTCTGTTGTTATGTTCTGTTGCTTTAGCATATTCAAAGCTTATGAATCCATTTTTCTAAATGATATTCAAAGAAATATACTGTCTTAATTTTCAGGGTTCTTTTAACAGTGTATTTTCTACTTTGTATACACGATATAGAAAGTCCCCCTGAAATTATTTTTTATTTACATATTTTAGGAACTGGAAATATGAGGGTCTTGCAAAGAAAAGGACACAGTTATGGGATAGATGGTGGGGAGGATTGGAGAGAAATTAAAAAAATCTTCACTTGTTTGTAATGAAATTTTGAAGAATGATAATAAATTAAGGTGTTGTAATGTAGTGGTATAATATATTGGGGAAAGTATCAAAGTAAGAATTTTGCAGAATTTGTTTCTACCCATTTTTACTAATAAATAGCTGAGTGATATTAGGAAGATCCTTTAAACATCATTTTCTTGTCTGTGATATGAGTATACAAGCACATGTGTTAAGTGTGTATCACAAATGCATGCACACGCATTCACACTTTTATATAAAACCTCTTTGTTATAGGAGGAGGTTAGGAAGACACTAAATCTTGTCACCACAGAGACTAAATAAAGAGCCTCTACTGTCGGATAATATAAGTTTGAAAATTACAGAAGAGCACTTTAGGCCTTCCCCTGCCCCTAAAGAGGAGAAACTTCACCCAAAGATGTCTGAGACCTGGTTCCAATTCAAGTGGATTAAATTCTTATTCAGGAAGGAAGGTGCAACTACAGCAGAGCAGTCTAGAAGTATTGGCTGATTCCCTGTTAGAAAATCCTTAAGCAGTGGGGCGCCTGGGTGGCTCAGTTGGTTAAGCGACTGCCTTCGGCTCAGGTCATGATCCTGGAGTCCCGGGATCGAGTCCCGCATCGGGCTCCCTGCTCGGCAGGGAGTCTGCTTCTCCTTCTGACCCTCCTCCCTCTCATGCTCTCTGTCTCTCCTTCTCTCTGTCTCAAATAAATAAATAAAATCTTTAAAAAAAAAGAAAAAGAAAAAGAAAATTCTTAAGCAGTAATTCTGATCTTGCCTGGAGATTATAAGGGAGAATATTCATATGATCAGCTCTGGGACAGGAATGTGCTTTAGAAGCACATTTTAGAAGTGTTTTACTCCTACGAGAGCCCTCCAGAGATTTCTGAGACCTCAGAGTCTGACTGGCAGATGGTGCCTTGTTACAACTGAGTCGGAATTTTAAGTGTCATTTCTGTGGTAAGTCAAATATTTCAGTACAGATAGTCATATTTTAATTAAACCTGATTTGGGGCAGATTTTTCTCAGAACATCCTTCTACCTGTTTATGCTTGTCTTACCTTTTTGGGGCGTCAATAGTTCTTACCTCATCAAGACCATGAGTTTAAGTTTACTGTGCTGAGTATGCTTCTAGGCTTTCTGAAGTAGCAGCCCAAGTACTCACTCCAAGATACAGCAAGTCCAGGCGCTCCTCGTATGTGAGCCCTTCCTGATCGAGTGTAGCATAGGGTGAGAACTCTGCTCACATCAGCTGCTGAGACTTGTCATGAGCCTAAGCTCAGGGCCATTGTGACCAGGTGAACCCAAGAACCCAAGTGCTAGGACACTGCTGTCCAGCACTGTGCCCAGCGTCTGCCTTGGCTCACTGCCCTGCTGGGAAGGCCCTCTGCTCGGGATCTCCGCCTGCATATTTGGGTCCTTCACAACTTACCCAGTTCTCTCTAGGCCCTTCTTATGGGGGATTTTTTTCCTCTGTCCCTGCTACATATAGCTCCTGCTTAGATGCTCCCCAACCTTACAACACCCAGTATTATATCTCCTAGAAACTCCTATTCCTGTGCCCCACACCTCAGGACATACTTCCTGGTGCTGTTAAAACCAGCCTTGATCAACCCAGGTTAATCACTTGCACATGAACACTGTGACTTGAACTGTTAGCCATCCCTAAGGGAGCCAGCCCACAGCCCTGTTATCTCCCTGGCCATTATGGGTTTCTTCCTGTTGCAAGCACCTACTGCTGGGATCCCAGTGTGTGCCAATACCAGTTAGGAAGGGTTCCAACTCCAGTCATGCCAGCATGCTCAGAAGTTCTCCAAGGATATAAACGGAGGTTATTATGGAAAAAGGTATCTAACTATTCTCTGCCTCCACTGAGAATAAACGCAGAGGAAACAGTGAGTAATGTGCACAAAAGTGCTTTAGTACTAGAACATAAAATTTTTTATTGATAGGTAAAGTGAAATACAGATCGTTGTATTAAGTAGTACCCTCAGTTAAAATACAGCTATTTGGGGGGGCCTGGGTGACTCAGTTGGTCAAGCATCTGCCTTCGGCTTAGGTCATGATCTCAGGGTCCTGGGATTAAGCCCCTGTGTAGAGCTCCTTGCTCAGTGGGGAGTCTGCTTCTCCCCCTCCCTACCCTCCCTCTGCCTCTCCCCCCTACTCATGCATGTTCTCTTTCTCTCTCCCCCCCAAATAAATAAATAAAAGCTTAAAAAAAAATAAAATACAGCTATTTGCCCGCTGCAACAAAATGTGAAAAATTACAGAGTTACTGCAGCAAAAGCATTAACACCAACAATCTAAAATGCAGGCTCTAGGTCACCTGGGTGGCTCAGTTGGTTAAGCGACTGCCTTCGGCTCAGGTCATGATCCTGGAGTCCCGGGATCGAGTTCCGCATCGGGCTCCCTGCTCGGCAGGGAGTCTGCTTCTCCCTCTGACCCTCCTCCCTCTCATGCTCTCTGTCTCTCATTCTCTCTGTCTCAAATAAATAAATAAAATCTTTAAAAAATAAATAAATAAATAATAAATAAATAAATAAATAAATAAATAAATAAATAAAATGCAGGCTCTAAAGCTAAACATTATTCTTTCAAAGATGTATCTCGTTGGGAAAATATAAAGCTGAGGGGTGGGTAGCCCAGGTCTTGATGGAGAGAGAGAGAGTGCACCCAATGGTAGGTCTCTAAGGCTCTGGAGACAGATGTCCCTCATTGGCTCTCACCCAAACTGAATCCATTACACCTGCTGAGTCTGTCCGGAGTGCATTTCCTCCCAGGGACATGAACTGGCCAGTCATCCAGATGTGCCATGTATATACTGCCACCTGTTTTGAAGAAACATCTGGTATTTTTATTACCTTGCTATTGCCAGGGGAATTTTCCATTCTCCTCGAGGGCCCTCCATTCTTTTGAGTGATATTGTTTGTGTTGCTGCATACAGGTTCAAATGTTCTGTCCAGCTTTCCTCCTTTTTGTGCAGTGTTGACTCATTTTCCCCAGATACTTGTTCATATGCTGCTTGCTGTAGTCTCTTGATCTCTCTTGCCAAATGACAGTAGAGCATTTTTGAAGTGTTGGAAGCCTTTGGCTGGGGTTTTATCCAGCTGTCCTTGTTTGGTATGTTGGCAAAAGAGTCCCACTCTCCATTTGTGTAAAATTTGCCCGTTATTTCTATTCCGGCCTCTCAAGTGGAACCAGGTTAGCAAATGATGGAAAATTAAATCCAGATGATTTGTGATAAGGAGTATGTTTTTTGAAAAAGACCATGGTCATAGAGAATGCTCAGAATGAGATTATGCAAATGTTTCTTTTATCACACTTTCAAGTGGCACTCTTGATTCTGATGCAAGGGAAGGCAATTCTGGTTAGCTTTTTATTTGTTTAATTTTTCTCTTTTAAATGAGCAAAGCTCACTAAAGCATAAAAGAAATTAGGTCTTCAAAAGAACCTGCCTTGTAATCACCTATGTGCTTCATAACCCAACAGAGATGATGAATAAATTTGCTTTGGTCTCACAGTTTATAATTTACCCGTGCACTATTGTAACAGAAATGGTTGTCACACTCTTTCATTTCAGGAAACATGTGATCTGAGTAAGATAAAACCTGAAGCCAGAAGATACTTGGAAAAGTCCATTAAAATGGGAAAAAGGAATGGGCTCCATCTTCCAGAACAAGTACAAAATGTGAGTTTGTGTTTCTTTTTCTTACTGGGAAAAAAAAGAATAAATAAAATACAACAAAAAACAGGTTGGGAAACAATACATTTGTAATATGGAAAATAATGCATAATACAAATCCATTTACAATGTATTTGGTAGTCAGTGGTTTTAAATTCTACAACTCCTCTTAATCTCATGGTGACTGACAGACAACTGATAATTGTTTTTTTTTTTTTAATCCTTTGCAAATTATATTTGTTTCATGTGTGCTGGGCTTATTTTCCCTGCTCTGTTTTACATTTTCTTATGGCTGGTTCCAGGTCTTAATAGTTGATTTGCACTCTCCACACTCCCTTGGTCACTGGTAATAAAATTTTTATGATGGAGAGTTTTAATATAAGCACTTTGGAATGGAATACCCTATGATTAAAACAGTTGGCCCTTGAACAACCTGGGGGTTGAGGTGGCAACCCCCCTGCACATTCAAAAATCCATATAACTTCGACTCCTCAAGCACTTAACTACCAACAGCCTGCTATTGACCAGAAGCTTTACCCATAACATAGTCGATTAGGATGTGTTTTGTATGTTACATGTTTTAGATACTGTCTTCTTAAAGTAAGCCAGAAAAAAGAAAATGTTGAGAAAATCGTAAGGAAGAAAAAACACATTTATAGTACTGAACTTTATTTATTGAAAAAAAATCTGTATATAAGTTGCCCTGGATGGTTCAAATCCCTGTTGCTCAAGGACCAACTGCATATGCCCTTTAAAAGCAGACAGATTAGCTACTGAAAAGTGCTTCTCAAACTTTTTCTTTTGTCTAATGCTAATCCGGTCTTCCAGTTTCAGAAGTAAATCCAGCTACAGAATTAAATCATTCTTCTTAGACAGGACATATAACCCATGATCTGTTTCCAGGTCATTCTTCTAAACAGTAGAACAGGAAACAAGTGTGAAAGACATCCAAACCAAGTGATGTCAGCATACTACTATGTAGATATAACTGAAGGTACCACTGAGATACAGGTACCTTTCTGTCACGTAAATGCCCTTCGAACACCTTGTATCCTCTTAACCTAGTTAGAGGAGAAATGTGTGACTGATCTCACTTACCTTACCTTTTGGTCTTCCAGGTCAGTCATCATTTCTGTTTGAGGCATTGTATTAGTTGCAATGTATTTACAACTGACAAAACTGTTGACACAGTTTAAACAATAGAAGAGATTTATTTGCTTGTATTAACTAGAAGATCCACCATCCAGAAGGACATAGAGAAGCTTCCCTCAAACCTCCCCTCGTGTCTTAATGGCCCAGATTGGATCATATGCCTAATCCTGAATCCCCCTTCAATCAGGAGAATGCCAGGCCTGGTTTACCTGAACCAGTCAATACTCTAGTGGGGATGGGACTACCTAACTGCTATAGAGTTACCCTGGAACTTCAGATAGGGTCAGATTCCACCCAAACTATAGGGCTAGTGTAGAATGGGGGAAAGGTGGAAGAGAGCTTGGGGTGACAACCGGAGTGTCCAAAAACAGTGCTGCACAGTATGTGTTCAGTCAGCAGACTCCACTTTAGTGCACATCAGAATTACCAGGTCATTCTTCTACACAGTAGAACAGGAAACAAGTGTGAAAGACATCCAAACCAAGTGATGGTTTACAGCAAAGCTGTGAAAGCTTTGAGTACAGGGTCCCACCTCTGAGAGTGTGTTTTAGTTGGCTTGGTGTGGGTCTCAAGAATATTCATTTCTAACAAATTCCCAGGTGATGCTGACACTTTTGGTCAGGGCCATGCTTTGAGAACCATTATGGTTGATGTAAATTTCATTATCTAGCATTTTTAGAAGATGGGACAGGTTAATAAAAATGTTTCGTGTTTTTTCTTGTGGTTTCCTTTTTTGCTTCCTTTGATTTCACACCTAATAGTTTTTATACAAATGTTAAGGCCCATATCACCTTAGTTTACAAAGGTCTATAAAACTAAGACATGAGCTTTTTTCCAAAGCAACCATAGAATTAATTGTCTCAGTTTACTTCAGCACCAAATACTGATTTCTACATTAAAACTTTGAATTGGAAAAGATTGAAAGATGTTAATTATTAACAGGCTACTAGAATCATTTATTCACCCAGCAACTATTTATTGTGTGTATATATTATGTGCCTGAGTCTGCTTTGACTCAACCTCCTAAATTTATTTAGTTTCTTACGAGTTTATGACTAATTTCTTTTTTTTTAAGATTTTATTCATTTTTTTTTAAAGATTTTATTTATTTATTTGATAGAGAGAGAGACAGCGAGAGAGGGAACACAAGCAGCGAGAGTGGGAGAGGGAGAAGCAGGCCTCCCGCTGAGCAGGGAGCCTGATGCGGGGCTCGATCCCAGGACTCTGGGATCATGACCTGAGCCGAAGGCTTAACCAATTGAGCCACCTAGGCGCCCAATTTATGACTAATTTCTAACACATCACTGGGATTGCCTTTTTGTACATGTTGCATATAGATCCTCACAGACACAGCATAGAAGATGGCAGGAAACTATTTTATGAAACACATCATTAAAAAACATACTTCCTGAGGGTTGGGCATAGAAGCCAATCTTCATGTAAAAGTGAAACTTATTTGATGGCATTAAAAATGAAAGTTTTTTTTTATTGTTAATGTTCTATATTTGTATCTTCTGTTCAGGAAATCAAAGCAATGAAGAAAAGAATGAGTGAGCTATGTATTGACTTCAACAAAAACCTCAATGAGGATGATACCTTCCTTGTATTTTCCAAGGCTGAACTTGGTAAAATTCTGGGTTTTTTCTGGTTAAATAATATAATTTAGGAAAATAATGTTACCTCACAGTTTGCCAAATCAAGGTTGAAAGAATTCTTTAAAAAATGATCCAATACCTTCTACAGAACCTATCACCCCTTCTACAGAAAAGATAACCGAACCATGCCTAGATTTTATGCTAATAAAAGTATGTATACTATTTCTAGAGATGCTCCAGAGGAAATTTCATAATATTTCTTGGTAACTTATGCTGGTGTTTAACAGCCTTCAGTGCCTTGAAATTTTTTACCTTATAATATCCCCTACAGTATAACTTAAACTAGTCTCTTCTTAATTTGTTCTGGATCTTTCTTGGCTTAGTTTTGCCTGTTCTCCATCAAAACACCATCTGCACAAGTACACTGAAGCCTGTTCATAATTTGAATTACCATCTCCTAAGCCACCTGTCCTCTAATCACCATCCCCATTCCAGTAGCTTCAAAATGATATTATAAGGGTTGTCATTATTTTACTTGAATTTCAATTACTCCACAGAATTCCTAGAGCTTCTTAAAGGCACCATGCCAATGCTAAATAAACTAATAATGAGTGGAAAAATTGATGTATGAGAAAATGATTTCTTGCAGGTGCTCTTCCTGATGATTTCATTGACAGTTTAGAAAAGACAGATGATGACAAGTATAAAATTACCTTAAAATATCCACACTACTTTCCTGTCATGAAGAAATGTTGTATCCCTGAAACTAGAAGGAAGATGGAAATGGCATTTAATACAAGGTGCAAAGAGGTACTCTGAATGTTTGTCTTTCTTTCGTTTTTGTGGAAGATTTTAAGAAAAGGGTTTGCTTTGTTCACCAGTGTTGAAGTTAGCTCAGAGACCAACATGCCTATTTGAGTATTATGCCTCCTAATTCCTGAAGGCTTTTAGCTTTTCCCTTGCTCACTGGTAGCCCTGGTGTGGCCACAGCCTAAGCTGTTCTAATTAAAATAGAATGGGTTAGGGCGCCTGGGTGGCTCAGTTGGTTAAGCGACTGCCTTCGGCTCAGGTCATGATCCTGGATTCCCCGGATCAAGTCCCACATCGGGCTCCCTGCTCAGCAGGGGGTCTGCTTCTCCCTCTGCCCTCTTCCCTCTCATGCTCTCTGTCTCTCATTCTCTCTCTCTCAAATAAATAAATAAAATCTTTAAAAAAAAAAAAAATAGAATGGGTTAAATAAACTAAAAGTTGTATTCTTTCACCAAGTCAACAGTCCAGGGCTGGTGGAGCACCTCTCTGTCCTTAACAAGTGACTTCCAAGGCCATTCCAGCTGTCACCATTTCCCGGCCTATTTGGAAGAGGGAAAATAAAGGACAGAGACACCCTGGAAATGACATACATCCACTCCATTCACCTCCTATTGACTCAGATTCCATCATCTAGTCGTACCTAGCTGCAGGGGAACCTGGGAAATGTAGTCTTCAGTTGACAGCCATTTGCTCAGCTGAGGGGATTCTATTACCAAAGGGTAAAAAGGAAGAATTAGAAATGCATTCTCAGAGTCAGCTAGACAGCTCCACCACAGTCTGCCTCTCCAGATGACTGTGAGTGCCTTTTTTCCCACACATAGAACCCATTTACCATATGTCAGACCATAACCAGTTACTGCCTTGAGCTCAAAGACCATGACGTCTGGAGCTCTCCCCGCTTGGAGCTTCCTCATGATCTAGCAGTCTAGAGTCCTGCATTGGGCTCCCTGCTCGGCAGGGAGCCTGCTTCTGCCTCTGACCCTCCCCCTTCTCATGTGCTCTCTCTCTCTCATTCTCTCTGTCTCAAATAAATAAAATCTTAAAAAAAAAAAAAAAAAAAAAGCTGTTTCTCTTCAGAAAGGATTAGTGGTTGGCAGAGGCTGGGGCCACTGGGGAATTACTGTTTAATGGTTACCAAGTTTCTGTTTGGGGTGTTGGAAAAGTTTTGGAAACAGATAGTGGTAGTGGTTGCACAACAGTGTGAACTGAACGCAATTAGTGCCATTGAATTATACACTTAAAAATGGCTAAAATGAGAGTTCCGGCAGATGTGGGAAGGAGAGTGGACCCCAGAGAGCTCTGAGCAGCCCCACCCCCATGGCCCAGTAACCATCACACCCAGCAGGAGGTGCAGCTGCCACAGCTGGCTCAGTCCCCATCACTGTCACCACCAGCAGCAAGTGGAGGAAGGTGACCCAGCCCCCGCCCACCCTCTGCTCTTTGGACACCAGGCTCAGCATCCGGGGCAGTAGCCTCCGTGGCGCCCACTGGCAATGACAAAGTCATTACAACAAAGGTTCTGGAAACAGTAAAGTGGTTCCATCAACAGGAATGAGACCGAGGAAGATGTGTTTGTATACCAGACTGCCATAAAGAATAACCCCGGGAAATACCTGCACAGAGTAAGAGAGAGCGAGGCTGGAGTTTGATGTTGGAGGAGGAAAGGGTACGGACCACCACGATTCCGCAGGGGACCTCCAGTTGAAGAAAGTAAGGAAAATTAAGATGAGACCCAACATCAGCAGCCACCTCAAGATCCTTGCCGGTGGAACTTCGGTGACCTACGCAGATGCCCATAAAACCCCAAACCATGAGATTTCACAGAGACAAAACCAGCCAGCCTACAGCTGAGAACTGGTTGGCTTGTAAGCCTGAAAGGGCAGGGCTAAGTAAATGTGGGCTTACCATCACTGACATCATCCGGTTCAGTCATCCAACAAGAAGAGGTAAATAAGAAATTCCAGCAATAAGAAATGAGCAAAAGATTGGAGCTGAAGACCTTAAGTGCTTGCCTTTTGCCCATTGAGCAGATAACCAGAATTTCTAATCTGCATTATCTATGCAGCATGGGGTTTCTATTATTTTTACCTAAAGATGTCCATTTTTGGTAATGATAAACGTGTTTGGGTTTTTTTTGTTTTGTTTTGTTTTTTTAAGCCTGATTGTTTTTTTTTTTCAATATGCCATTAAAGGTTTTTAAATTGTTTCATATCTGGTCGAGTTGAGATTTTTAAGAACCTCATTTTTAATTTGTAATAAAAGTTTACAACTTGATTTTTTTTCAAAAAATCAAATGGCAAACACCTGTTAAAAGGTCTAAATTAATTTTCTAAATGGTTAAAATGGCATTTCTTTTTCTTTTTTTTAAAGATTTTATTTATTTGAGAGCGAGAATGAGAGAGAGAGAGAGAGTACATGAGAGGGGGGAGGATCAGAGGCAGAAGCAGACTCCCTGCCGAGCAGGGAGCCTGATGCGGGACTCGATCCCGGGACTCCAGGATCATGACCTGAGCCGAAGGCAGTCGCTTAACCAACTGAGCCACCCAAGCGCCCTAAAATGGCATTTCTTATGTTATATATGTTTTACCACAATTTTAAAAGAAAGGTTTATTTCTCTTGCAACTAACAGTACAGAGGTGAGTGATCCAAAGCTTGGTATTACGACTTCTTAAGTCTTTGTTGTCATATGCAGTTTGCAGCTCGCAGGACAGGCATCTGTAAAGAGACGACCCAGGAATTTTACTCATCGCCTCTTTGAGAGTCCCTTGTCCCGTTGTAGATCATGTGGCCACAACTAGTTTTGGTTTTTTTTAAGCAATAGGTTTAATTCTATGATTTCCACAAACTATACGTGAAGTTTCTAACCATCACAATTCAGTTGAGAACAGAACGTTAAGTTACAGGCTGTGGGGAGAGAAGGTAGCACCAGTGGTGGTACCTTCCAGTCCGGTTGGTCTAGGGGTGGGGGTGGAAGGAGAAGATCTTGTTTACTCGGATCGATACTAAATTGTATTGAAAACAAAATGGACTAAAAAGCAACTACTCCTCGATGTTGGGGTGGAAATGGGTGGAAAGAATGAGTCCTTCAAAGCAGGAGGGGAGGCAGGTGGGGGAAGGTTCTGTGGCTGTGACCCCAGGTGGTCACTCACGCTGCTCCAGACTGTCCTTGGTGTGTGATCTTCCTTAGAAACATGTCTGTGAATATGGTTTAATTATCGGGGGGGGGGGGTATTTTTCTTTCACCTCAACATTTATTACTTTCTCCAAGAGATAGCTTTTCCTTTTATTGTTAAAAAAAAAATACGGGATGCCTGGGTGGCTCAGTTGGTTAAGCAACTGCCTTCAGCTCAGGTCAGGATCCCAGGGTCCTGGGATCGAGCCCCGCATCGGGCTCCCTGCTCCACGGGAAGCCTGCTTCTCCCTCTCCCACTCCCCCTGCTTGTGTTCCCTCTCTCGCTGTCTATCTCTCTCTCTGTCAATTAAATAAATAAATAAAATCTTTAAAAAAATAAAGCAATATCATTATTTGTGTCCTTAATACATACAAAACAAAGAAAAAGTTTGTAATGATTTGAAACGAATCTCTGAAACATTCATAAGTGTAGAGAGTTCTGTGGCATTAAGTATGTTCACATAGCTCTGCAGCCATCACCACCATTGTCTTCAGACTTTTTATCTTCCCCAGCCGAAACTCTGTACCCATTAAATGCTAACTCCCAACCCTCCTACCCCCCACCGCTGGCATCCACTGTTCTACTTTCTGGCTCTATGAATTTGACTCCTCGAGGAACCTCATGTAAGTTGGAATCATATAGTATTTATTCTTTTATGACTGGCTTATTTTACTTAGCATAATATCTTGTTTTAGCATTTGTCAAAATTTCTTTACCTTTTAAGACTGAATAATATTCCATTATATGTATATACCACATTTTCTTTATCCATTTATCCACTGATGGACATTCGGATGGCATCCACCCCTTGGCTATTATTCACATAATGGTGTAGTGAACACGGGTGTACAAATATCTCTTAGAGTTCCTGCTTCCGCTCTTTGGGACGCATACCAACAAGTGGAATTGCTGGATCAGATGATAATTATGTGTTTAATTTTTTAAGGAATTGCAATACTGTTTTCCACAGGAGCTACACTTTTTACATTCAAATCAGCAGTATACAAAGTTTCCAAATTCTTCACATCCTCATTAACACTTTTTTCTATTGTTTCTATAATAGCCATACTAATGGATGTGAAGTTAAAGTGCAAACTTGTGTTTATATGTATTTATAACTCCCAAAAATAAATTTAAGTATCAATATTTGTTGCAGTCTTATCAATGAAATTAAATGAGGAATCACTGTAGTCCTTAACAATACATTTTCTTTTGTTTTGTTTTTTGTTTTTTAGATTTTATTTATTTATTTGACAGAGAGAGACACAGTGAGAGAGGGAACACAAGCAGAGGGAGTGGGAGAGGGAGAAGCAGGCTCTCCGCTGAGCAGGGAGCCCGATGCGGGGCTCGATCCCAGGACCCTGGGACCATGACTTGAGCCAAAGGCAGACGCTTAACAACTGAGCCACCCAGGCGCCCCTTAATAATACATTTTCACTCTAAGTTTATAATACCTACAATTTTATTAAGACCTCATAGCACTCTCCTGAGGCTTAAAAAGTCAAGGATTTCAGAAATAAAATTGGACCATGAATATTTAAAAAGTCTTTAACACTGAAGTAGAGTCATTTATTAGGAGGTTGAGATGGTTTAAAAATAATTGACAGTTTTACCAACCTAAAAATACATGTAATAACTTCGTTTTAATGCTTTGGATCCAATTAATGATTAATCTTTGTTTTTGTTGTTGTTTATTACTAGGAAAACACCGTAATTCTGCAGCAGCTACTCCCACTACGGGCCAAAGTAGCCAAACTCCTCGGCTATAGCACACATGCTGACTTTGTCCTTGAAATGAACACTGCAAAGCGTACAAGCCATGTAACAGCCTTTCTAGGTGGGGTCTTTTTTTAATCAGTTGTATATTTCCATTTTTCTTCTTCTTTGACTGTTTCACTGTATTTGCCTAAATGCATATGCTCTTGTTACGTATTTGTCCTGCATGATTTGTCACAAATGTAAGATAAACATGTATTTGGCTCTCTATGGGACATAGCAGTTTGGGAGGCAACCCCAGAGTGTGAGGTGAAGGCAACAGCCTGAGAAGCCCTCCAAAGAGAAAGAAGGAAACTTATGGAAGATACAAAGTGATCTAATTCTGATTAGGCCTATAAGAGAGTAGGTGAGTACAGGCAGCCAAGAGGATAACTCAGATGGGAATATGCCAATTTTAAATTAAAATAAATTAGGGAGAATATGAAATAGGCAAAATTAACCACAGTATATAAATTGTGGTATCCATCTAAAAAGTGGAATTGCTGTATCCAAATAGACATTCTTTATAGGAAGGGACTAGTGGTAAACAAAACCCATGGCTGTTAAAGGCATTGAGCAGTTTTTAGTAATAGTGATCACAGGTTGCCTCTGATTTAATTTCTCTGGCTTTTTGAGGAGGCTGTTCTCATTGAAGAATAATGATGGACATGAGATGGTTTCACTATTGTTTTATTTCCTGAATTATAACATTCTGGAGTCAGAGTTCTCTGAGATAAACTTGGGCTTTGTTGATGGTGTGAGAAAGTTGTGGCTTGGTTTAGCTGGTGCTGAAAAAATGGGAGGGCAAAGAGCCACAAAATAAATTACCGGGAAGAGAACAGCAAGGCTGTCATAGTCGAGCCTGCTTTCCTTCCCTCCCTCCTTCCTTCCTCCTGGTTATCTGCATCAAGTACTACAAAGGAGGAAGCACCATGCTAAAACACTGGTATGTGTATGAATGTGCTTGCTCCCAAAAGCAATAAATCACGGACTTTTCCCACTTCCCGCACAGATGATTTAAGCCAGAAATTAAAACCATTGGGTGAGGCAGAGCGAGAGTTTATTTTGAATTTGAAGAAAAAGGAATGTGAAGAGAAAGGTTTTGAATATGATGGGAAAATCAATGCCTGGGACCTACATTACTACATGACTCAGACAGAAGAACTCAAGTACTCCATAGATCAAGAGATCCTCAAGGAATACTTCCCAATTGAAGTGGTCACTGAAGGCTTGCTGAACATCTACCAGGAGCTGTTGGGTCTTTCATTTGAGCAAGTGGCAGATGCTCATGTATGGAATAAAAGTGTGACACTTTACACTGTGAAGGATAAAGCCACAGGAGAAGTTTTGGGACAGTTCTACCTGGACCTCTATCCAAGGTACTGAGAATCACATTGTGGGAAGGGACCTTAGGGATTGGATTCCTACCCAGATTAAGACTCTTGTCTGCCACAGTTCTCATGTATGGTTGGTTCTTAGTGATGGGAGTAAAGATGTGGGCTCTGAAGCCAGAGTATCTGGCTCCGTCACTTACTAGGCCACTTACCTAATGTTCCTGTGCCTCAGTTTCTTTACCTATATTATAGGTTCAATAAAAGGGGAATATTAATTCTACCTGCTTTGTAGGGTTATAAAGATAAAACGGTTGGTTAATTATGTACAAAACATTAACTGGAAGACTACCCTGCTTATAGCAATTGCTTAATAAATGATTGCAGCCATCATCATTGTTACCATCATCTGTGTGTGCACTGCACTTACTTAATTTAAAATCGGCCCCCAAAATATTTATCATTCAGGTAATCTGTCTGCCAGGACTCTTCAGTCTCTGGCCATTTCCCTGAGTCCGGCTGAAGGGCAGCACAGTACAATAGGAAGAGCAAAATCTTCGTAGTCATTCAAACTGAGTTGGATGCTTAAGTGACTTAACCTCTTTGAGACTCTGTTTCCTCCTCGGTGGTATGGAACCGGTGATCCCTTTACAGGATTGTTTTGTGCATCAGGCCATATACACATATCACCCAAGCTAGGTAGTCCGTCACTGGTAAGAACTGAAAACATTATTGTCTCTGAAACATTTGGTAACTATGGATTCTATGGTGCTTCATCAGACACGAAAGGACTTGGATCACTTCCTCTCTAGGCTGTTTCTAAAACAAAGCCAGCCTATTACAATTACCAATTCATTTTATTAACTAGGCCAAAGGAAATTACAGTAACCCCCTACTTTTGTAGCACACAAGTTTTTAACCCACAGACTTAGGGTGACTTTGGGTGGCTGCTGGGAAGGAGGCTGGATAACTGTGTCATCGAGACAGGGGACAATGGTGCCTTATCGTAATGTTTTATGAACTTACTTTCACTTTTGAAATGATCTAAAAATAAACCCTTGTCAAATGTAGATGGGTCGCTTTTTAATAAGAGTGTTAGCACACTGTGTTAAGCCAGAAATTCTTTCAGGGGAGATCCTTCAACCCTGGAGTCTTCTAGAACTGTCCCCAGATTCTACTTCCAGGGTCAAAGATAGCAGCTCTTGCCACCCCAGCCTGCTGTCTCGCTGCCAACATATAATTGGTTTCTTTTGTGCTCTGAGATCTGGCCACGGCTACCAGCACTGGAATGGGAATCAGAAGCTGATCTCTTGTGAAAGTAGTGACCTACTTAATATTCACTTCCTGTCACCTTCCTGTCACTTCCTAAAAGTGAGATGGAGTAACTTGTTTTTTCTCAGCGACTCAAAAAAGGATATTTGGAGTAGGTTTAAGAAAAACCAGTTACGTTTTTCTTTTAATCACATTTCAGTGTTTATTCATTGAATACTGAGATTCTCAAAACAAAACCAAAAATACTCTGATGGTTCCAACATAAGATGCTTGATAGGGACATTTTTATTTTTTATTTATTTATTTTTTTAATTTACATTTATTTTATGCAGAATTTACTCCTGGGACATAAGTTTTTGTTTCTTCAGTTTCTTCTGGGGTATCTTTTTCTTCTGTGCAATGTCCTGTTCTGGTTTAGGAACAGTCTGCTCTTTTTCAGTCAGGACCCTCTCAGTGTGGCAGGGAAAACTCATGTATGGGTTAATCTGACCATGAGCCCTGTACGTTCTATGCCGCATCCGGGGGGCTTTGTTCACCAGAGAATCTACATTTAAACCCTTAAGGTACAGCATTACTCTCTACATTTTTAAGCATGTGCAGTAAAAATTCACTCTTCTTGGGCCAGCGACCCTGTGTCCAGCCCCACTGTTTGGCCCGGGCACACCTCCCAACTCCACCATTGTGGAGACAGAATGGCACACACTGCTTCTGCAAAGTGGCATCCTTCAGATACTTGGAGGCTTTTTGGATCTGCAGACCCTTGATGACCTGGGCAGTTTCACGTGTGTTCTTAAAGTGAACATGAAGATTTGAACCTCTTGATTTGCATGATTTTGTAGGGTCTTCTGGGTCAAGTGAATAGCAAACCATTTTCGGAAATCATCTCAGGGTGCTTAGGGGAGGAGCTATAGGGACATTTTTAAAAATCACCATCATTTTATAGACAAAATGTGAAAACGTAAAACTCAGAATATAGAATCCTTTAAAATTAAATAAATCAAGTTTCTTCCTAAAAGGAAAGATTAAAGACCCCCTCAATGCCACTGATTTTTAAATCAGTAGAAAGTCTTTGATTTTAAGCTATTCTTAGACTTTAAAAGTTCTCCAAATATCTCAACCCTTGTCTGTCTAACACAGTAGCACCCATATTATTCTCAAATGAAGAATATGCTTTTGGGGAAAAAAATACATTTTGGCCTTTCCTAATATACTAAGAGGTATAAAATATAATAGGATAAACATGTCCAGATTAGTTTTCCCCAGTTAAAAATAAGGTTTATAGGGGCGCCTGGGTGGCTAGTCATTAAGCGTCTGCCTTAGGCTCAGGTCATGATCCCAGGGTCCTGGGATCGAGCCCCGCATTGGGCTCCCTGCTCCGCGGGAAGCCTGCTTCTCCCTCTCCCACTCCCCCTGCTTGTGTTCCCTCTCTCGCTGTGTCTCTCTCTGTCAAATAAATAAAATCTTTATAAAGAAATAAATAAATAAGGTTTATAGATCTGTTTACACATTTACAACTAACTACATGAAATTGTTCTAGAAAGCACAGACTAGCCCATTGAACCACCGGAATCTGGGCTGGCTGAAAATGTTATCATGTTCCTGTATCGTTTCTGCTGTACCTGTTCGTGGCTTCTGTCCCCTCCTTTGTCTGCCTTCCTTCCCATGTCCCTGCTCAGTCCTGACTTAGCCGGACTCAGCTGACTCAGGCCCACACTGTGTTCCTGTCCTTCCTTCAGAGGTAGAGGATTTTTTCTGTTCTTCTGGCCTTGGCAGTGAGTTTTCACCAGTGCTTTTAGGGCAGCAGAGTTCCTTGCCCTTCCTCCCAGAAGCAAGGCAATGCTCCATTCCTCCGTGAAGGCAGCCACTCCCTCTTCAGGCCTGCATCAGGACTGATGCTCTAGCAGGGTATTACCCTGCCACCATCTTTTTGTGTGCCCACAGTGAGGTTCAGGGAGAAGACCCTGCAAATGGATGCACAGCATCCTTATCTATAGCTCCCAGTGGCTCCCTGCTTTTGCTGGTCCACCATGGCCTTTGTCAATGTGTTAAAAGACTTTTCTTACTGGTTTCTGCAGTATTTTCCCCAGGTAAAAAAAAGTCCTTGCTTCCTCACTTCCTCTCTCCCTGGAGGCATCTGTCTTAGATTGTAAGTCAGTTGATTGCCTTCCCATTAGTGATGAATTCAAGAAAAGTTGTGACTTGGAGATTGTGTAGCATATTGTTGTGTGGATAGGAGCAATGCCCTTTCTTTTTTTTTTTTTTTTTCAATCCAGCCCATAGCTCTTTTTTTTTTTTTTTTTTTTAAGATTTTGTTTATTTGCGAGAGAGAGAATGAGAGACAGAGAGTGTGAGAGGGAGGAGGGTCAGAGGGAGAAGCAGACTCCCTGCCGAGCAGGGAGCCCGATGTGGGACTCGATCCCGGGACTCCAGGATCATGACCTGAGCCGAAGGCAGTTGCTTAACCAACTGAGCCACCCAGGTGCCCCAGGAGCAATGCCCTTTCCAGCTCTATACCTCATCATAGGAAGCTGGAAAAAGCTAATTGTTGTTTTGTTTTGTTTTTTTTAGCTTGAATAGCATCAGCAGGGAAAACAGATTAATAAGGAGTCACAAAGAAAAGATAATATAAAAAATTTATATATCAATCAAAACAAAAACTGAAACTTCTACCCCCCAAACCTGAATATACTGTTAGTCTTCTAAGCAAAAAAAAAAAAAAAAAAAAAAGACGGAAACCTACTTCTAGAATAAAGTCCAATTGCACATAGCTTTTGGAGAGACCATCACTGATAACCCATTGTCCAAGAATAGATAACTTTATAGTGTAATTTTTGCTTTCTCCCAAGCTAACTAAAAGCATTCTGTTTCAAAAAGTCCTGACTAGTTTATAAATAAAGGAGCACACTTAATTGTGAATACTGATTCTTCCTCCCTTGAATAAAAGGAACAACCTTATTGTCTGGTTTTTATCAATTCTAATTTTAAGAAAAATCTGCTTAGTAAATCAAACTGTATCTTTTATCTCAAGTTTGCTTTAATACAGTTTAGTGTTTAGTGACACCATCTTTGAAGAAGAAAAGTAAGATTCCATCAAAGTAAACACTGGGCTCTGTACTAGGTGTGGTGGATATTCTTGATTCTTACATTAAGGTTTTTCCACAAAAGAAACCTTGGATCTAACACTCACGTGAAGTGATAGTGGGGTTTTTGTTTGCTTAGTTTCAGTTTGTCCATTTTAATAAAATGTTGACCTACTTTCTCAAGGGTGGATTACATGTTTCAGAGTGTCCTCTGGTATCAAATAAGACTTCATGACTGAGAGAGGTCACAGCAGTGTTGTTGCTATGGAAGAGTGTTCCTATCTCACCAGTGATGCTTCTGGTTCCCAGGGAAGGAAAGTACAACCACGCAGCCTGCTTTGGTCTTCAGCCTGGCTGCCTCCTTCCTGATGGGAGCCGCATGATGTCGGTGGCTGCCCTCGTGGTGAACTTCTCGCAGCCAACAGCAGGCCGTCCCTCTCTCCTGAGGCACGATGAGGTGCGGACTTACTTCCATGAATTTGGTCATGTCATGCATCAGATTTGTGCACAAGTGAGTGATTTTTTTTATCTTAAACCTACCAATTGTGTTTCTGGCTTTTTATTTTTTCTACTGCTGTTAGGTTCCTCCCCTTAACATGTTTTTTTCAGAAGCTGAACATGCTCAAGAATCTCATAGGCCAGGCGCCTGGGTGGCTCAGTCGTTAAGCGTCTGCCTTCAGCTCAGGTCATGATTTCAGGGTCCTGGGATTGAGCCCCGCATCGGGCTCCCTGTTCAGCGGGAAGCCTGCTTCGCCCTCTCCCTCTGCCTGCTGCTCCCCCTGCTTGTGCTCTCTCTCACTCTGTCAAATAAATAAATAAAAATTAAAAAAAAAAAAATCTCATAGGCCTTCTGTAAAAACAAAATTTTTCTTACTGTGTCCTCTTATATAGCATGTCTTTTACTCAGAGGTTAATCCACTAATGAAGGATCTTCATTGAATACCACCCTATGGAAAAAGATGATTATCATTAAGGCATACAAATACTCTGTTTTTTCCATTTTATTCTTTTCTTCTCCGTAGGAGTTTAGTGTAAGCTTCACAGATAAACTGTGCTGTAATCTCTCTCTTCCGCTTGTTAATGCTTTGTTGAGTTGAGTGGTTTTCAAATGTCTCAGACTCTACTTCTTTTTTAATAATAAATATGTTAAAACACCTCCCATGACTAGCCTCAAATTAAAATCATAGGTAATATAGTATAACCATGTGGAGAATTAGCCAAAAAGTGTGTGTGCGTGTGTGCAGTGGATTGCAACTGATTTCTCCACTTCTGAAAAGGAAAAGTACATTTTTTCTCAACTTCTTAATACAGTTCAGTAAACTAGGCCCACAATATTCAAGGATAAACCATATGAACTTGTTAATATTTAACTGTTATCTGACATAAGAAAACATCAAGTTAGTAGTTCAACCTAACAGTTTGGAAAACTGATATTAACAGAAATGGAGGAACAGTTTTCCAAATTTGAAATCTCTATACATCTCTAAAGGCAAACTTCTTAATAAGAAGCTTTTGTTTTTAAATATTTTATTTATTTGACAGAGAGAGACACAGTGAGAGAGGGAACACAAGCGGGGGGGTGGGAGAGGGAGAAGCAGGCTTCCCACGGAGCAGGGAGCCCGATGCGGGGCTCGATCCCAGGACCCTGGGATCATGACCTGAGCCGAAGGCAGATGCTTAACGACTGAGCCACCCAGGCGCCCCAATAAGAAGCTTTTTATTAGAATAGTTTTCGATTTACAGAAAAGTTGCAAAGATAGTACAAAAATTGCCCACATACCCCTTACCCTGTTTCCTCTACTGTTAACATCTAGTGTTACTATAATAGATTTGTCACAACCAAGAAGCCAATATTCCTACAGTACTCCTAACAAGACTCGGTACTTTATTTGGATTTTACTCATTTTTCCCTAACAGCCTTCCTCCATACAGAAAATTTTTTTAGTTGATATAATGTCCTCACTGAATTATGTTTTCCAAATAGTGATGCCTGGACGTGGCTCTATAGTAAGACATAACGAAGTCTTCATTATGAATAACCCTGAATCCAGCAGCAAAAACTACAGACTGATAAATGTGGTTTGTGTTGTCAACTCAGGCCCTAGACTGGTATTGCCAGCTGTCTTGGTTCAGGTTGCTGTAGCAGAATATCATAGCCTGGGTGGCTTAGAAGCAACAGAAATTTATTTCTCAGCCAGTTCTGGAGGCTACAAGTCCAGCATCAAGGTGCTGGCAGATTTGGTATCTGGTAAGAACCTGCTTTCTGGTTCAGAGATGTTGCCTTCTCACTATGTCGTTACATAGGGTGGGGGAGCTCCTTGGGTTCTCTCTTATAAGGACATTACTAATCCCATTCATGGAGGCTCTACCTTCATGACCTCGTTACCTCCCAAAGGTCTCATCTCCTATCATCACATTGGGGATTAGGTTTCACCATAGGAATTGGGGGGAACAGAGACATTCCATATTGGTCTATAGCATCAGTGGTGACATGATTTTCCAAAATGGTGAACATTTCTTGGGAAACTTACAAAAAAGCACTCTTGCTTTGACTTATGTAGGTGATCCCAATAGTTAAGAGTCCCAGAAATTGGGGCGCCTGGGTGGCTCAGTCAGTTACGTGTCTGCCTTCGGCTCAGGTCATGGTCCCAGGGTCCTGGGATTGAGTCCCACATCGGGTTCTCTGCTCAGTGGGGAGCCTGCTTCTCCCTCTCCCTCTGCCTGCTGTTCTGCCTACTTGTGATCTCTCTCTCTGTCAAATAAATAGATAAAGTCTTTAAAAAAAAAAAAAAGAGTCCTGAAAATTAAAAGTCCGTACAAAATACTTAACAGAAATACGTGAAGTGGAGTTAGTTTAAACCCGGGCTCACTTAATTATAGATTTTTCACTTACGTGAATGTCCACTAGGACATATGAATGGTGTGCAGCATATGGGACAATTTTTTTTTTTTTGTCCTGACATGTGCAGTTCAGTCCTGGACATCTAGCATCCCTGGACCTCAGAATATCTCCTAATCATCGTAATAACCAAAATGTACCGACTCAATTCCAAAATATTATTGTCACTATTGTTAAAAATCTGTTTAGTGGGGTGCCTGGGTGGCTCAGTCTTTAAGCATCTGCCTTTGGCTCAGGTCGTGATCCCAGGGTCCTGGGATCAAGCCCCACATCAGGCTCCCTGCTCCACGGGAAGCCTGCTTCTCCCTCTCCCACTCCCCCTGCTTGTGTTCCCTGTCTCGCTGTGTCTCTGTCAAATAAATAAATAAATAAATAATCTTTAAAAAAAAAAATCTGTTTAGTTCTTTCAAAGATTTTTTCTCTACATTCTGGTGTTGCCATGTTTATTAAAAAAAAATAGGGAAATAAGATATGAATCTATTCAGATAAAGAAGTCCTCATACACTGATATAGCCATTTTTATCCTGTTTTTAATCCAAGGAAAAGAAATCTTCCAGAATAACCTAAATTTTCTTTCTTACATAGTTTTAAAGTACTTCACAGCTATAGGGTTCCTGAAATATTTATTTTCAATCAGTGTCCATTCTATGGCTGTTTCCTTTATTTATTTATTTATTTATTTATTTATTTATTTATTTATTTATTTATTTATTGGTCAGAGAGAGAGAGAGCAAGTGTTCACAAGCAGGGGGAGCGGCAGGCAGAGGGAGAAGCAGGCTCCCCACTGAGCAGGGAGCCCAATGCAGGACTTGATCCCAGGACCCTGAGATCATGACCTGAACCAAAGGCAGACGCTTAACCAACTGAGCCACCCAGGCACCCCGGCTATTTCCTTTATTTAGAATAAGTCTAGTTCCATTTTTCTAAAGTGTTTTTATGAGTAATTTAGAAAAGTCAAATACCTTTTTAAATTTTAGACTTTTGGAATATTACTTAGATTATCCAAGTTCCAGTTATATATTTGTACATATATAAACTATAGCCTGTTTTTAGAATAGTGGATCTTTTTTGGATATGAGGACTCTATGAAAATCTGATTTAAGCTGTGGATACCTCTTCTAGGAAAATGTACATACACCTCATACACTCAGATTTTTACATGGGATTCCAAAGGGCTCACAGATTCCTTGAAGCCCAGACCGTAATGAATTCCAAGTTAAGAACTCCTGGGTTATAGCAGTTTCCTCCTTATTTGTATATTGATTATCAGCTAATGATTTCATAAGAAAGTAATTGGTCCCTTGATCACATTTATTAAAATAATAGTGATTCTCGGATCAGGTTTTCAGTGCTCTTCATATGTGTTCTTGTTTTCAGACACAGTCCTCTTCGAACCTGAGTACCATATGCTTACCATGTGCTCATAATGCATTTCTCTACCACTCTGTTATCCTTATGATCTTTTATGTTATTTTTGATCCTTTGACATAGCCACTTTTAGTGCTGGGAAATAATGTTGCTGGTATTATGTCAATAATATATACCGATTCATGAACTATAGATTATATAGTTCAGTCCTGAGGACTGAACTATATAACATGACATCATGGACTGAACTCTATAAACTATATGGAAATATATATACATGAATCAGTATATATACTGAAATACTGATGACAGTATTACGCTGGTGATAGTGTTGGTATATGGTGTCTCTGTCTTGAAACAGTGGACTATATTCAATTCTTAGAGTTTGCCTAACTTCCTTCGTGAACACAGAATGTGTCATATAGTTAAATAGTATGTAGTACAATCCTTTGATTGGTAATCTTCTCCTGAGATTATCTTTGAAAAATATCTTTTTGTCTATTAATTCTTTCAAATATACTGCAATGTTTTAAGAACTTTTAAAGATATAAACATTGAATTACTATGTTGTATACCTGAAACTAATATAATATTGTATGTCCACTACAGCTCAATTAAAAAATTTTTAAAAAGAACTTTTAAGTTAATCGTATATGGAACCAATAATCAGTACTTTTGTCTCAAAAGTAATAGGCACAAAACCACGTTTTTGCAGCTTTATAATAATTTCAAAACCTCTTGTATTGACCTAAATTGGGTGGTAGTGAATAAGGAGCTTAATAGCTCCTGTGTTTAGTAGTACTTCTGACTTCTTTGAGAAATACATAGTCAAATAAAAATTTGCCATACCGGGGCACCTGGGTGGCTAGTCGGTTAAGTGTCTGACTCTTGATTTCAGATCAGGTGATGATCTAAAGGTTGTTTGATCAAGCCCCACATCAGGTTTCACAATGAGCAAGGAGCCTGCTTAAGATTCTCTCTCTCTCGGGGTGCCTGGGTGGCTCAGTTGTTAAGCATCTGCCTTCGGCTCAGGTCATGATCCCAGGGTCCTGGGATCG
This sequence comes from Mirounga leonina, assembly GCF_011800145.1. Taxonomy (NCBI): domain Eukaryota; kingdom Metazoa; phylum Chordata; class Mammalia; order Carnivora; family Phocidae; genus Mirounga; species Mirounga leonina. Next base: position 40,372,643 of record NW_023270426.1, read on the forward strand.
AGTCCCGCATCGGGCTCCCTGCTCAGCGGGAAACCTGCTTCTCCCTCTCCCACTCCCCCTGCTTGTGTTCCCTCTCTCGCTGTGTCTCTCTGTGTCAAATAAATAAATAAAAATCTTAAAAAAAAAGATTCTCTCTCTCTCTCAAAAAAAAAATAAAATTCTCTCCCTCTCCATCTGCCCCTCCCTTCCTCTCTCTCTTTCTCTAGTTAAAAAAAAATTTTGCCATACACATCCACTAGATTGATTTTAAGATATGGCAGCTCAGTGTTTGGTTCCCCACTTTGGCCTTGTGCAAGTGTGATGACCAGAAGAGCTCGTTGGAGCTTGTCGTAGTAATATTTAAATGTGACTGCCGGAACATCCAGTTTTCAGACATGTAGGTGCGCCAGTTCAATATGTGTACTGTTTCATCATTCAGCAGATGAGTTTCACTTATATTTTCTTGTGTTAATACTATGGGGCATATAATTTTGAAGATAGCAATCAAGAGGTGGCATCTCTAGTATCTGTTCCTGTTTCTTGACTTTATTGTGGTTTGAGCTCTCAGTAATCACTGGCCTTTTGAACTTAGCTAGAAAAGAAAAGTAATGCTTCTTAACAGCTTCCATAATGATGTCTGTGTTGGTGTGCGCATTAGGAGTAGTGAATTGTAGACTGTTAAAGATCATTATTTTAAAGCAACACAGGGGCGCCTGGGTGGCGCTATTGGTTAGGCACCTGACTCTTGGTTTCAGCTCAGATGATGATGTCATGGTTGTGAGATCAAACCCCGCATTGGGCTCCACTCACAGTGGAGTCTGCTTGAGATTCTCTCTCCCACTCCTGCGTGTATATGCGCACACTCTTGCTCTTTCTCTCTCTCTCTCTCTGTGTCTCCCAAAAAATATATAATAAATATGTCTTAAAGCAACACAGAATCACATTAAAGCCTTAGTAATTAAAAGTGAAAAGGATCGAAGGGCAGAAGAACTTCAAATTATGTAGTTCCAAATAATGTGTTAATTTGGTCAGAAGACTAATAGAGAGCTTCTTGTCTTGTAAATAAACCCTGTGGTACAGGGGTCAGGAAGGCACCCTCGGTTTAGGATAAGAACACTGCTTTAGGGGCCCCTGGGTGGCTCACTCGGTTGAGTGCCCAACTCTTGGTTTCGTCTCAGGTCTTGATCCCTGGGTCGTGGGATCAGATCCCCATGTGGGACTCCACTCTGGATAAGGAGTCTGCTTGGGATTCTCTCCCTCTGTCTCTCCCCCAGCTTGTAAACGATCTGTCTCTCTCTCATAAGTAAATCTTAAAATAAGAAACAAAAAAACACTATTAAAACATCCATGTACTTGTTGGCCTGACTATGTGACTTTTAGCAAGTTATTCTGCCTTCTTGAGCCATCTCATTTTTCTTATTCATAAATGAGGACAGCAATTCTCATACCTACTTCCCTGGGTGCCTGCAAGATTTAATCATGTGTAAAAGGTACTTGGGAAAGCATTAAGTGCCATACATATTTGAAGTGTTCTTCTAAATATATTTATACATAACTCAACCCTTTGGGGATCAACACATAGCACACAAGTCATAATTTAAGAGGAGGAAAAAAGTTGCCATGAGGCAAGGTACTGTCACCTCCTGTTTAAGAAATTCACAAATGCCTACCCTCAGTAGAGTTTTGGATGAAGATCTATGGAAGGTGATTAGAAACCATCTGGCTTAGGGGCGCTTGGGTGGCATAGTGGTTAAGCCTCCGACTCTTGGTTTCGGCTCAGGTGGTGATCTCAGGGTCCTGACAAGGATCCCCGTCTCGGGCTCTGTACTCACCGTGGAGTCTGCTTGGGATTCTCTCTCCACCCCTCCCACTCATGTACACTCTCGTGCTCTCTCTCTCTCTTAAATAAATAAATTTATTTTAAAAATGAAAGAAACCATCAGATTTGTGTTTGTATTTCTGTTGTTTTAATGTTTATTGCCTATTTGGAAATTTGATTCCCAAAGCTAGAGCAGAATAAGCAGTTTCGAGTATTGTGAATGGTGGGAAATGAGATGAAAAAAATGTGGGTTTGTTTTATCTTCAGTATTAGTACTGAAAATAGATCCTTGGAGGAAGCCAAGGACAAGCATGATCAGACTAGCCAAGACCATACCTGGTTAGGTAAACTGGGCAGGCTGAGAAGGATAATAGCAGCCAAGATTTAGTGGGCACTGACCATGTGCCAGACGCTGTAATCAGTGCGTTACATTCATTAATTAATTTTATCCTCACAGTATTTCCTGAAGTAGATTTACCAACCTACTTCTCTTATTAAACTGTTATTCCCCCCCATTTCCAGATGGGGAGAACTGAGACTCAAGAGGGTTGAATGGTTCGCCCACGATCTGATGGTCACGCTCTTCACCACTCTGTTGCCTGTAACCACTTTTGTGCTCTTAGTCCCACGCCCTAGAGACAGCACTGTGTCATGTGGTCGGAATTTGATCTCCCAAGTATGTATTCCTGTTGGATGGACTTTTTTCTCCTTAGCCTCTTAAATGACATTCCCTCTAAATCAACTGCACGTAAGCATGTGTGGAATGAATGAGTTTATCTAGTTCCACATCTCCCTCTGTGTAAGGTGACCTTTCAGTTTTAGTCCTCAAGTACAGTAAACACTTAGCAACAACCTCGTTGCCTCTGCTCCCTACCCCCAGCCCTGCACAGTTAGAAGTGATTTCTTTCAGGATCTCTTTTTTGTTACTTTATTTATTTGTGTGTTTATTTCCTTATATATGTATATACACATGTGTACACATGTGCTTGATGTCAGCTCAGGTCATGATCTCAGAGCCTCAGGCTCCATGTTGGGCATGGAGCCTACTAAAGATTCTCTCTCCCTTTCCTTCTGCCCCTCCCCACTACCCGACCATCACCACCACCCCTGCCCCTACTCGCACGTGCGAGCTCTCTCTCTCGCTCAAAAAAAAAAAAAAAACAAAAACAGTATTTAAGACCTCTGCGGATTGTCTTTTAAATCATGGTGGTGATACTGATCTGCTGAACTATGGGGCTGCTGTGAAGATTAATAAGCAAGTTAGCAAAGTATTATTCAGGGTCTCTTTATTACTATTATTACTTCCATTGATGGGTAGGTGTATGTGAAGTTAAAAGTATGAACTTTAACCCTCTATTTGTGGCAAAGTCTGGGAGACAGTGGCACTTTTCTTTTTTTAATGTTTTGTTACATAAACATCTGCAGGATCCCTGGATTTAGGGGTAAATCAGACATGTCAGGATATGGAATGACTGCTAGGAAATCAGTAGGGGATCACCTCAGATAGCCAGAGTCCATTCTCCTGGGGCCTCTGAACACAGTACACTTACTGATTTCAGCAACTGCTTTTTCTTTGAGTTGGGATTTGGTATCATGAATATAAAACTTTAGTTGTGGGGCGCCTGGGTGGCTCAGTCGTTTAAGCATCTGCTTTCGGCTCAGGTCATGATCTCAGGATCCTGAGATCGAGCCCCACGTCGGGCTCCTTGCTCTGCGGGAGGCCTGCTTCTCCCTCTCCCACTCCCCCTGCTTGTGTTCCCTCTCTCACTGTGTCTCTCTCTGTCAAATAAATAAATAAAATCTTTAAAAGAAAAAAAAAAAACTTTAGTTGCAACCCCTAAAAGCATTCAGTCACTTAATTAGAACAATAATCCAGTAAGACTTTGGTCTTTAAATACACCAACAGCTCACGTGACTTTTGAGCTCTAGTTTATATAATTTTGCTCCAGTTCCTGCTGTGTTGTCTGAATTGAGAAGTTAATCTCTACAGCATCAAGTGATCTGCTGTAAAAATCTGTAATAGTGTATATTTTAAGCATCCTATTGTCTGTTTAAAAAAGTAATAATGAAAAATCTCATCGTTTTAGACAACTTTCTGCCTCTCAAGAAATTATAACCAAAGAGAAATCTGAGTTTACATTGTTTTCTAGGCTTTTATTGTCAAAACATTTCTTGCAGCAATAATGCTCTAAAACTTTTTGAAGTATCACCTGCAAAGTGATTTGTTAATCAGATTACTTTTAATTCACAATGCTCTGCTTTATCTGGGAAGTATATTAACATCAGTAGTTACTATAGCCTATAAGCTACTATATATCCAACATCTTCAAATTGTTCTTATTGAAAACTATATAAAGGACTTTTTAGGGTTCTTTGGAACCTACAGTTTAAAACAAGGGAGTGGTGTTTGCTGGCTGGTCAACAGTGAGTAATCATTCAGCAGTCATGCTGTTTTGAGTGTCAGACCCCCAGCAGGCTACTAGATCCTAAGACTTGTTCAGGGTTTCTTTGTAGACTTATACAGTGGCTGACTGTGGAGTCCTTTCTTTTCAGAATTTAGTTGTTTGCTGGAAATTGAGCTTTTGAGTTTCATAGGTTCTTTGTCCTCTTCATTTGAAAAATATTTAAATGATACTGCTCAAAGGGCACACAGAAAACAGCGTGACTGGCTTTCGGGAAATTAGTAAGCAGTAGGGTTATTTTTAGGTTTTACTCCTTGCAAACATTTCCTTTTGTTCTTTAGAAGACATTGTTGATCTGTTCATTCATTTGCTGTGCTCTCTCCCCCACCACCCAATGGCTTTGGACAGAATAAGCCCTCTCTTCTCTACTCTGAGTGACATAACTGCGTTAATTTTTATTTTATTCAATTTTAGCTCATGAATTATTCATTTGTTCATGTTTTTCTAGGTTCTGAAATACCACCACCACCTCCTCCAAACACACACACACACATTTTGTTATTTGGGGTTGATTTGCACCCTCATTTGCAAATGCTGATCGAAAAATATTCACATAAGCAGAATATACAAAATGTGTATTTTTGTCAAAATAATTGTATAGTGGTCGCTGATGGTGTGATTTATTTGCCTTTATTTGCTCTGTTAGTACTTATTTAAAAACTGTAATCTTTAGAAAATCATGCAGTTAGTATAACAGAATCCCAGGTACAGGATAGGTGGTTACAAAGGCTGACCTTTACACCCAGCCTCAGGTCTGATCCTTGAAACATCTTCCAGTACAGAGAGGAAGTAGGATTTCTAAGGAAGCACAACTGAAACCTGTTTTGGTCTTCTTATGAAGGCAAGTTTGATATAAGACTTTCCTACTTTAAACAACGTCCAGGAGGATTTAGCCACTTTGTAACATGCTAATTTAACCTTTTATGTTTTTCATTTTTCTTATAAGATCGAGTGGCATTATAGCAGTTGTGGTTAAAACCGTGGGTTTCAGGGCGCCTGGGTGGCTCAGTTGGTTAAGCGACTGCCTTCGGCTCAGGTCATGATCCTGGAGTCCCGGGATCGAGTCCCGCATCGGGCTCCCTGCTCGGCAGGGAGCCTGCTTCTCCCTCTGGCCCTCCCCCGTCTCATGTGCTCTCTCTCATTCTCTCTCTCAAATAAATAAATAAAAATCTTAAAAAAAAAAAAAAAGATAAGTGTCCTTGGGGCGCCTGGGTGGCTCAGTTGGTTAAGCGACTGCCTTCGGCTCAGGTCATGATCCTGGAGTCCCGGGATCGAGTCCCGCATCGGGCTCCCTGCTCAGCGGGAAGTCTGCTTCTCCCTCTGGCCCTACCCCCTCTCATGCTCTCTCTCTCCCTCATCCTCTCTCTCTGTCTCATCCTCTCTCTCTCAAATAAATAAATAAATAAAATCTTTAAAAAAAGAAAAAAAAACCATGGGTTTCAAATCCTCGTTCTCCTGTTAATCTTAGTATGTTTCAATTTCCTTATCTCAAAACAGAGATTACAGTATGTAGTTCATACAATCATTTTGGAATTTGAATCAGATAATCCATGTAAAGGGCCTAGCATAATGCCTTACCTGGTAAAGTCTCAATAGATGTCGATCATGATTATTGTATCAGATTGTTTTATCTAAGTGTAGGATGTTTGTTATTTTAGAAGATTATATACCAGAAAGAGGCAAAGTATTCAGTTTTCTGGAACCCTTGCCTCTTTCCTTCTTTTTTTTTTTTTTTTTTTTAATTCATGAGAGACAGAGCGAGAGAGAAAGGCAGAGGGAGAAGCAGGCTCCCAAGGAGCAGGGAGCCCGATGCGGGACTCGATCCCAGGACCCTGAGATCATGACCTGAGCCGAAGGCAGACGCTTAACCATCTGAGCCACCCAGGCGCCCCCCTTGCCTCTTTCCTATAAGAACTTTTTATTGGGATGTCCTCAAATACGGGTGGCCTAATTCCAACGCCTAGTGAATTTCATTCCCTTTGGCCCTTCAGTATTTGCAGCTCTTCATATCTAGAATCACCGCAATTATAATAGGAAGTCAAGCAAAACATTTTTTTGCATAAAGAGAGGAAGGCAGAATGTGAAATGGCGTTGACATCTGTGCTTCTGCCCTGGGCCAAAAGCAGAATCATTCTTTGCTGCTGATTCGGCATCCCATCTGCTGCCTCCTCCGGTGCTTCAGCCCGTCTTCCTTTCCCTTCCCTGCAGAGCCCCAGGGATGATGAAGTCAGGCAGGGATTGGGGTGTCACACATCTGTGAGGGAAACAGGACAGAGGTTCAGGGAAAGATAACACAACGATAACCCCATTCTGCAGATGACCCGGTTGGTTTAATGCTAAATCTCCTCTGCCCATGTCAATTTTACAGAAGTTCTGTGGATGGTGTGCAGGTTAGAAAACATCAGCCTGCTCTAGTGAATTCCCCTCTTTCAGATTAAGAGCTTTTCTGACATCTGAGTCAACAATTTACTAAAATTCACTTTAAAAAAAAAAAACAAACTTTTTTTTAACTCTTAGCCCACACCTTCAGAATAAGCCCTTTATTTTTACAAGGGATGCTTTAACTTCTGAGCATATCCTTTGTTTGTCCAGGAAACGCGTTTCATTCACCCCACATGCCGGCTGATCCACAGCTCTAACTCCCACTGAAGTGGCTTCTTGTGTTAAGATAACCTCTTCTGCCCTGCAAGGTACAACCAGGCTTTCCACAGCACAGTTATCTCAGAATCACTTATTTAAAGTTTAGAACACAAAACATAACACACATGCGAAGGATATCTGCCTGCAGTGTTGTCATTTAACTCATTGATTTTGATTGAAACTTGAGTAGTTAAATAATAGAGTGATGAGTGCCCCAGAAAGGCATGTATTGAATAAACAAAAGGAAGCAAACAGAAAAGAGAAGTAGGGAGAAATTGTCTTAAATCTATTCATTTGTAATGGAAAAAATTTTTTTAATATTTTTACTTCCAAAGCTTAAGGCTCGTTTTAACTCAGACCGATTTTTGTTTTCAGTTATGTTTCCTGATGATTGTTCCAGGTTTGTCTATGATTCAAAAGAATGAAATATTAATTTAACATAGAGTACTTGGTGGTTATTTTTCAGGCTGCTTGGCTACTGCATTTTGCTTTCATTTAAATTTGAAGTTATCCTAAAAAAAAAAACAAAAACTTGAAGTTATCCTAACCCTTTATTCAAAGACGCAGTTGACTCTGATTCTGACTTAAGTTTTAGAGTCTTTTTTTTTTTTTTAATATTTAAGTAAACTCTATACCCTCTGTGGGGCTCGAACTCACGACCCCAAAATCAAGAGTCGCATGCTCTACCAACTGAGCCAGCCAGGTGCCCTAGTTGTAGAGAGTCTTAATTATGATTCATCACATAGGTAGTTTTCATTCAGTGCTTTAAAAAAAAAAAAATACTTCTATGTTTACTTTCTAGACTGATTTTGCACGGTTTAGTGGAACAAATGTGGAAACTGACTTTGTAGAGGTGCCATCCCAAATGCTTGAAAATTGGGTATGGGACATGGATTCCCTCCGAAGATTGTCAAAACATTATAAAGATGGAAGCCCTATTATGGATGATCTGCTTGAAAAACTTGTTGCTTCCAGACTGGTCAACACAGGTATGACTTGTAATTTTAGAAGAGGAAAATACATTAGAATTGCTTAATAGAGAATTGCTGGCATCTTCTCCCATACAACTTATTTCCCCTTTAATAATGATGCTAACGTGGGGAGGGAAGACCACTAAATATACTGGGATTGTGTCCAAGAAAAAAAATCCATCTCCTTTTAAATCTTAAATGATACCTTGCCCCCATTTTGTAGTATGTACTACAGGCATCAATTCTTGAAATCTTTGATCTTGTGATATTAGAACACATAGTTCTCTCTTCTCCAAAACATGCCCAAACATTCTTATGTTATTAGGTCTTCTGACCTTACGCCAGATTGTTTTGAGCAAAGTTGACCAGTCTCTCCATACGGACGCATCGCTGGACGCTGCAAGTGAATATGCCAAATACTGCACTGAGGTTTTAGATGTTGCTGCTACTCCAGGTTTGTAAATACTGCGACTTGAATTCATTTTTTCTGTCAGGCGCAGGGTATACACCTACCAGCCCTGCCAGGGAAGGTAGAGTTGGTCAGGCATCTTACCTCATGTAATTTGTTTCTGATTCCTGTAATCAGGCCATGACTTTCAGATAAGCTTACCATGTCCATATGAGTTATCCTATCCAAATGTGCTTAAAGGAGAGGTGGCTCCCACTTTGCCCCATTTTCGTGTAATCAGGCATGAGCAATTGGCCTCCACCCCAGAGCAGAGAAAGCCATTCACATTTGGCAGTACCCACCTGGCTCCTCCCTCCGTGTATGGACAGCGACTTCCCAGTGATTTCACTAAGAAATTGGCAGAAGGGGCAATTTTAGAGAGAAGCACAAGCTTCTGCCATGTTTCTGTGTTTGGTTCTGAGATCGGTTAAGGCAGTTTAACTAGCACTTTCTAACCCAGTATTTATGGCATTCATGTGGATGGGTAGGTGCTCACACGTGTGTGTTCACATTTATAGTTATATATATTTTAAGCCAGCATGTAGTTGTTCATGATACATAGTTTGGTACGGTGACTTTTTTCACCAACGAGGTCGTTATTTAAATGAATCCATCACATTTATAGTGATACTGAAGATCAGAAGAGTTAATTGAGTCAATCCAGGCTCCTCACTTCCTTTTGTGATCTGTTTAGAGTAGACCATACAACAACTTTGTGCCTGAGGCCACTTTGACAAAAATCCTTTTTTAAAAGTAGCCCTAGAGGTAGATTGTGTTGGTAAAACCTTTTTAGCTTTTTAAATAAAGAGTTATTTTTCAGTAATTGTGAACCTAAAATAAGTGCCATTCTGACACATTTTAGATATAAAGAGGTGTGACAAAGAGTAGGCTTAGGATTAGAGTATCTGTAAGACACATGTGTCTAAGGGATAAGAAAGGACTGAGTAGTTCTGAAACACCGAGCTATCTGATGGGTGTGGACAAAGCCTCTGAAACTATTGTTAGGCATTCCAGAGCTTAGGGCCGAAACCATCTCAGAGGTTGAGTCATCATAGCAGAGAAGTTTGTAAACATCTTGGCCAAGGGCACAGGTAAACCCAGGGAGTACTACAGGTGAGATCCTGCTTGTCTCTTCTCCCCAGTGTCTGGACTCCCCATAGGGAAACCTTAGCCAGCTGATAACCTGGTTATTAACACTGGCCATCACATTGATTGAAATGTATCTTTCTTTAAAGGCACAAATATGCCAGCCACTTTTGGACATTTGGCAGGGGGATATGATGGCCAATATTATGGATATCTTTGGAGTGAAGTATTTTCCATGGACATGTTTTACAGCTGTTTTAAAAAAGAAGGGATAATGAATCCAGAGGTATTGTATTTTCTTTTCTCCTTTTGTTAATTTTGCAATTGCTCCCTCCCCTTTAATTCCTAGTGTAAAATATTTATTACACCTAGATTTTAGAGTAAGAGATTTGGTAACAGCTTTTAACTTTTAAGTCTTGCATCTTATCATATCATACATCAGTAAGTTGTAGTATACAAGTGACTAACTCTAATTCTGTAAGTTTAAAAAAAAAAAACCTGCATTTTCTTGCTTATTAACATTCCAATATATTGCATAATTAAAATTCAAAGCTTTGTTTATGCATTTGAGCATTTATGGCAGCTAGTTTTGACATGTGCCGTACAATGTTTTAGTTCTATAGGAGGTTGGGAAAGAAAGGTAAACTCCTTCCTGATAGAAATGGTCTGCGTATGTTGCGATATTCTCTACACAGGTTCTTTATACATTTTCTGTGGGAGGTACCCTTTCTCTGTGGCTGGCATACCCCACCTACTACGTAGTCTGTAACCCAAATGCCTCTAAGTAATTTGAGCTGCTTCATTAACCTGAGCCATTTCTTTCTGTGTACAGTGAATTGGCTGCCAGGTGGCTACCAGCCAAACCTTCCTGAGTTACAGTCCCCCAGTCTCCACTCTTGTTGAAGACTCAGCTGTCAGATTATTTCTAGGGCTGATGCATTTTTCCAGTGTGCTTTTTATTCTGTTTGATTCAGAAATTAGAAGAACAAATTATCAAAATCAGGCTCTTTGTTCTTATTTTAGCCAACTGATTTGTTCCCCTAAACTTTTGTTTCTGGATTGCATAGTGCCTCACACATATACTGAAATACATTGCTGTAATTTAGATCACCATCCCCCCAACCTCCCCCACCCACCCCAAAAAAACCACCCCCAGGGCACCTCCATTCTACACTAGCCTTTCCAATCACACCATCTTCTATCCCACCCTACCCAGGCTCTTAGGTCACTGTATGCTTCCTTCCCTTCCCTGGCCAACCTATTACGTTGGTCAACCACTGACTGTGCTCATAAATATCTTGACTTCTGCATGACCTTCAGCCTAGTGCCCAGCCCTGGATTCCTCCACCATCTCACTTAGATATGGTGCCCTTGGGATTCAGAACTTTCCGGAGATGGTGTGAGTCCATTAATGTGCCCCAGTACAAAGTAATGCTATCTGACCTGTCTGGACAACCAGTGTTACCCTGCTGTCCTGTCCACCTCCTTTATTGAGTTTCCCCTGAGTCTCTCACTACCTCTCTGCTCTCCACTAAGAAAAGTAAGGCCATCGAGACTGAGTACTTCATCTTTTTTTCTCCTCATATACTTCACTACTTCTTTCCTTCTGCTCAGGGATGTCTCTCATACCAAGCCTTACTGGTTTGCCATCTTTGGGAAAAAACTGGGGTTATTGCTACTGACTTTGACAACCCTATCACTCCTATTCAGTTGTTCTTCCTTTTACAGCCTAATTTCTCACTGCAAGAAACAGTCTTGGCAAACCTCTTTTATCTGGCTTTTGCCTCCACCAACTGAACTGGAAAGTTACTTTCTCTCCAGAGTTACCACTGATGACCCAGTCACCAACTTCCAAAGGCCCTCACCTACCATTTTTTTCTTTTTCTTTTTTTTTATTTCCTGCTTCTTGTTATTCCTCTCCTTGTTCACAGTCCTCAGCTTAGCCATCAAATCCCTTCCTTACTTCCCAGAACTCTTTGTGTCAGCCAAATTTGTGTGTTCCTGTAGGTCTTTGCACCTTCACAAATTTGTTCATTCTCTTTCTTCCACCTAAAATATGTGCCTTCTTGTCTGTGCCTCTTAACAATTTTACCATTCTGAAAGGCCCTACTCAAATGGCCACTCACTTATGAAATCTTCCAAATCATTCCAACCCAAAGTGGCCTTTCCATTTTTTGACGAGCAGAATGGACTTGGGCATGAGGGAAGGGCTCCAACAGCTTTTTCTTATGTCTGGAATTTTTAATATAACACTTAGGAAAAAAAAATCCGGTTATAGAATATTTTGTACCATAGAATGTAAATTTTTACTTTAAAATGTATGTTTAGAAAAAGGGTACATCAAAATGTCCATTCTTAACTTCGGGTGATAACTTGATGAGTGATTATTAAATATTTTTCTGTGCTTTTTGTGGAGCTTTTCCTTATTTTTACATAGAGCACGTATTATTGCAGAAATCAGAAATCAATGATTAAAGAGACACAAGGTCTAGTTATATAAAGGTGCAATTATGACCTGTTACTGGCTCTTACTAGTTGGTGAGGCTTCCTGGCAAAAGTGCTCCGGTACCTTTTTCAATTAGGCTTCCTCACTCACCTCCTCTGTGCTTCCACTCACACGGCCACATCTCCAGTACCCTCTACCGTGACCTCTTCTCTTCCATCGATCAACAGAACGGCCAAAGTGCTGATCCCAGTGGACCCCAAGGAACTTGCAGTTCCGGCAGACTCAATCCCTGCCACTATGCTTCCATGTACTTCCTCTTATTCTCAAGCTTCACAGCTTGGCAGGCAGCCAGACTACTTTTAATTTAGACCAGGGACCTGGGTTGAACTTGGAGAAAGCAAAATTCCCAACAACTTGGAATTGTTGGCTTTGTAATGTTAAAAACAGTTTTCAGTTTTACTATAATTGTGGATTTGACATTGCTATATATTATTCATTTTACGCCGTGAAGCTAGCTTTAATCCCTTCCTTTTTGTTTTCCTGTCAAATACTCTGGGATATCATGTCATTTCTTGCTCCCCTGCTGTCACAACAGTAGTGAATCTGGCTCCAGTGACAAGGGGAATCCCTGTGCACCCCACCCTCACACTCTTCCCTGCAGTGGCAGATACTAGAACAGCTTTTTAAATAGCCGTTTTGTTCCCTCCTACAGTGCACTGTTTGTTTGGTTTTGCTTACTTTAAATTTTTTTTTTTTTTTTTGCTGCAAATGTTTGCTTTAAAGTAATACCTTATTTACAAAATTCAAATACCCACTTATTAAAAGTTAGTACTTTGAGACAGTAATCCCGTTCTACAAAAAACATCAGTCATTATTACAGATTTGTTGTGATGAAGAGAAAGAATTTTTTTTGTTTATTTATTTATTTTTAGTAATCTCTACACCCAACATGGGACTTGAACTCACAACCCCAAGATCAAGAGTTGTGTGCTCCTCCAACTGAGACAGCCAGGTGCCCTGAGAGACTTTTCGTAGTATAAGGAAATACTGAATTTGATCTGAAGTCATGGGTACCAGAGCAATCACAGTGTATCTGCAGACTATGTTGTCTCAAGGCCCTCACCCTCCCGAGTGTGTTTTATGTTTTTTTCCTTATCATTGAATTCTGCTATATTTTCTAGAAAGTTTTCAGTAGAAAGGGACCAGTTATTATTGCCCAGCACAGTGAGTTAAAAAGATTGTTTCCCAAAGCCATTATAAAAATTCTGTAATAATAAGGATAAATAATAGACTCCAGAAACTTTCAGTAATAAACCACAATAAAAGCAAGCAAACAAATAAAAGGACACCTTGAAAGGAAGGAGAATTAGACTGTCTTAGATTTCTTAATAAGCATCACAATTGAGTACATATTGGTGCCACTATAACTATATAAGGTTGACACCTTTTTTTTTTTAACTGAAGTATAGTTGACACATAATGACATGTTAGTTTCGCCTAGTAAGTGTTTGAATCATTTTGAGAAGATAGTGGTGTGGCCCTTCAAGGAATCAGAGCCTGCTGTTCTTAGTCCCCAAACTCCATGGAGGCTGGAGACTAAAAGATCACGGACTGTTGACATTATTGGTCCTGGTCATTGATATCAACAAAAGAACATCTCCAGGCCTTCTCTCTGTAACCTCTTACCATCCTGCAAAGCTCAAGATCTACTCTGAGAAACATTCCAGATCTTAGCAAGCCTAACTAGAAAGTGCCCTACTCACAGGGAAAACCATAATAGGAAGGATCAAATATAAAGCTTTTTTTGTTGTTGTTAAGGTAATCTATACCCCTAGTGTGAGGCTCGAACTCACAACCCCAAAATCAAAAGTCAGATGCTCTACCATCTGAGCCAGCCAGGCACCCCAAACCTATAGTCTTCTGAATACCAAATGTAGCAATAGGATATTTTATGGTACGATGGTTTCATTCTGTTTTGAGGGTTTCTATCAAAGTAGTAGAATTGGCCACTTACCTATAATAGCCAGAAGTTTGCTACCTCTGGTTTTATTTGTGATTTTCTCTTTTCTTCATTGTAAATAGATAGACCATCCTAACTATTTAATTAGTTTGTTAAATATATTCTAAAGTCTATGTTTCTAGTAGAATATGCCTCATTATCAGACATATCTTTTCCTTCTCCTACTCATCTCTTAAATAACTACGGAAGGGAGCTGCTTGGGAATAACACTTTTCCAGCAAGCTGTAGGGGCTCTTTGAAGATATCTTTAAGGTCGCCAAATGTAGTTTCAAAATACAGCAGCTAATCATAGGGTTGAAAAAAAATGGGGGCATTTTAAGTAGGGCCATTTCTTTTTATAAGGCAACCTCATTGAGGGAAAATTTCCTAAGAGGCAATAGACATTGTGGATTCAAAGACAATTATATTATTAAGCTAGAATTATCTTCCACCTCTTTTGCATTTAGAGAAATTGCTAACCTTTGTTTTTCCATCAATGAAGAAGAAATGTATTTTAATCTGTAATGCCATAAGGAAGTAGCTAGATCTTTACTTGCAGTAACAGACACGGAAACATGGTGAATTTGGGGTTAACATGCAAAAAAGTTACCTGACAGAGAATGTGTAATATAAAGCTAAGCATTCCAGTGCCTTTCCATCAGAATTCTAGACCCGGTTCCTGCTATAATATGTTGCTAAGGGAGAATATGAAATTTCCTCTCCTGCGGGTCCTTCCAAATGGATTAACTTCTGCTTCAGCTCTCCTGATAATACCACCCCAAAGCTGATTTTTCTTACACTTTAGCCTTTTCTAACAGACTTAGATTTTGCCTGATTTAGGAATAAAGGAAGGAAATGGGATTGATTTCCAGCTTACTTCTTACATATTTACAAGGCCAGACCTTCTAAGTCTTGAATCCCAACCAACTAGAAGCAGTTTTTCTTCCTCTGTGTTCTTACAGCCCTTCTCTGTATTTCTCTTTGAACCCTAATAATCTGCATTGTTAATTGTCTATTCCTTTATCTCACCTCCTAGATCATAAGACCCTTGTAATAGGAGCTGTTTTATTCACTTTTGTGTGTCCTCTGCTTCAAAACTGTTACATTTAATCATGGTTGTTCTCCCCAGTACTTACTACCACCCAGCCTGCTTTTTTTTTTTTCCCCTAATCTCCCTCCCCATAAATAAAGATCGGTCCTTCTACCCTCACAAATTGAAACTTTGCTTAAGGTTTCCAGAAGGCCTCTTCTAATGAAGCAAAGATTCCTACCCACTGTTCTTATTTCCGTCTCCCTGACGACCAGCACCAGTCTCTGACTCTCTTCCTTTTTCTATGCTGTTGTCCAAGGTATTCTTCTTCCACCCACGATATCCCCACCCTCATAGAAAACAAAGGGTGTGCTGTTGGGAAGGAGTTCACAGATGGGCTGTGGAAGGAAAGGTTCCAAAGTCCACCTTTAAAGCTGCCCAGTGAGCCTGTTGGATGCCTGATTGTCATCAGCTGTGCTCAGGTGGATGCTCTTTGCCCTGATGCCTGTTACTCAGAATAGGAAGGAGACAGCTCTGGCTCTGCTCCCCAGTTGGTCACAGCAGGAAGGAGGGAGGGTCAGAAGGCAGTGGAAGCTGGCATGTGCTGCCCCACAAATGCCAGAGACAGCAAGAGACCCAGGCGGTTGGCTCTTCGTATTCTCATTACTGGTAGATGATGGCATCCTTCCTTCAGGTCATTATATTGTTCTTAAAATATTACCTCAAGGGGCGCCTGGGTGGCTCAGTCGGTTGAGCATCCAACTCTTGATTTCAACTCCTGTCATGATCCTGGGGTCATGGGATTAAGCCCCAGATCGGACTCCATGCTCAGTGGGGAGTCTGCTTCTCTCCTTCCTCTGCCCTTACCCCCCGCTCGCGCTCTCTCTCTTTCTAAAATAGATGAATTAATCTTTTAAAATAATAAATAAATAAATAAATAAAATATTACCTCAAATAAAGGGTGCATATTCTTAGATCAAATAAGTGCCTTGTCTCTCCTACTTAATAGTCCTACTGAATTAGGGAGTCTATTTCTTCTTAATAACGGAGATGAAGTCTCTTATGCTTTTTTTAGCTTTATTAGGAGACCGAACTAATTTTAAGGAGATGCCAAGCCAGGAATGCATCCGTGTCCCTGCTCTGTACATGAGACACTGAACGTAGGGCCAGTGAGAGAGGGGTGGAAATGAGAGGAGAGATGGATGACCACTGAGGATTACTGAGTGCCCCTGGATGCCATGTGTTACACTAGGGAGTAGGCAGCGTACTGAAACCATCTCTAATTCCCTATCAACTAAGGGAGGGAGGCATATTCCTCCTTGACAGGTAAGGAAACCAAGGCCCATGGTCACAGAGCCGAGGGTGAAGCCAAGATTCGAATTTGGCCCTGACTCCCAAACTCCTGAACTTGCTTTAGAAAACATCATGTTTGGGCGCCTGGGTGGCTCAGTCGTTAAGCGTCTGCCTTCAGCTCAGGTCATGATCCCAGGGTCCTGGGATCAAGCCCCGCATCAGACTCCCTGCTCCGCGGGAAGCCTGCTTCTCCCTCTCCCACTCCCCCTGCTTGTGTTCCCTCTCTCGCTGTGTCTCTCTCTGTCAAATAAATAAATAAAATCTTAAAAAAAAAAAAAAGAAAACATCATGTTAGAGAGGATTTGCACAGTTGCCAATAGATACACTCTAATCGTCCAGGATTAAAAACCACACAGGTGACTAATGTGACTTACCTTCATGGAATAGTTAATAGAAGCTCTTACTATCTACAGATCGTCCTGAAGGATTTTTTTCAGCATGAAAAATCTCCATGGTTGTCTTAGAACTTCTCTTTCTGCTTTCCTCTCAGTTCAAGTTTCTTTATTATGTAAACAAACTAGAACAACTTAGGGCAAAGACTCCTTCCGCCTGTGGCATATGTCTCCCAGACGGTGTTCTCTCACCCAGAGAGCTGGTACCTTCTGAAAACACGAAAATTCACTTAACTTTTCTTCTTTGGTTGGTTGGTTTTTTGTTTTTAAGGAAAAGCAAGATCCTATTACCAAAATGACTCTTGAACTGTTCTCCAAACTTCATTGCGAAGGAAATGAAACTATTAAAAGACCATTGCTCTGTAATTCAGGAAATTGAATCAGCTTGTTTGGAGCCGGACTCAGGGCAGGACTGGAGCTGTGCTGAGCCGCGTACCATGTGTGAGACGGAATAGCGCCTGGCTCCACGGTGGCTGGACCGCTTGGGCACAGTATCGGGCAGCTCCCGCAAGAGCCTGCTTTTCTTTGCTCCCTAAGACCACAGTCCTCTGTAACAAATGACACTGTTTTGTGAGACATCAGCATTGTGGCAGATTTATTCTTTACCTTAATCTAGATTTTCACTGGCGTTCCTATAATAAATGTAGAACGAAATAGGTCTTTTTAATAAGTAAAAGAGTCTCAGATCTTGAGCATTAAGAATTTCTGCAGGTAAATATTAATTATGGAGGTTGGATGGTGGGTACATAGGGTTCATGATACTGCTGTCTTCACTATTAGTATATACTTATATTTTTTCTATTAAAAAGGATTAAAATATTTTTGTAATTCTGCACATGAATTTAATTCACGTTTTCTAAGTTCTTCCTGTATCACTACAGTCTTTCTTCCCCAGCCTGCCCAGTCCTCCTGCTGATTCAACACTGTAGGCAAATGTAAGCACATTGGACAATGAAAGAAGGGGAAGGGAAGGAGACTGTGTTTGGGCTCAACACCCCTGAGCTGCTGCTACTTAGAATAATAAAGACTGTGGCAGGAGTAGGCATCATTCACGTTTTAGGTTCTCGATTGCTGTCCTAACAGTCATGAATTGCTGCAGACCAAGTAAGAAACTACATGTCATTTTTTTTTCCCCTAGAGAACATTAAATCTAGCTCTAAGCCTTCATTACCGGGTTTTCAGGAATTCAAATATCAGCGATTACAGGCCCTACCCTTTTTAAGAAAATTTATCCAAAGCTTATAAATAAAGCAACAAGATTACTACATGCCTTTTCAATGTCCAACTAGAATATTGTCCAACAAGCCCCTCTAAGGATCCTTGTGTGTTCTAGGCCCTCCACCTGTCCACTGTGGTAGCCACCTGTGGCTGTCAAGCACCTGAAATGTGGCTAGCGCCCCTGAAGAATTGGGTGTAAAAGTAAAAAACACAGTAGATTTTGATGACCTACAACAAAAAGTAAATCGCAGTAATTTTTATATTGATATATGTTGAGATAATGTAGATATAGTGGTTAAAATATTTTATTAAAATTAATTTTACCAAGGGTTTTGTTGTTGTTGTTTGTTTTACTTTTTAAAAAAAGCAGGGAGGGGCGCCTGGGTGGCTCAGATGGTTAAGCGTCTGCCTTCCGCTCAGGTCATGATCTCAGGGTCCTGGGATCGAGTCCCGCATTGGGCTCCCTGCTAGGCAGGGAGCCTGCTTCTCCCTCTGCCTCTGCCTCTCTCTCTCTCTCTCTCTGTCTCTCATGAATAAATAAATAAAATCTTTAAAAAAATAAATAAATAAAAATAAAAATAAAAAAAGCAGGGAGTCTGCTTAAGGATCCTCTCTCTCCCTCTTCCCCTCCCACTGCTTGCTCGCGCACCCTCTCTCTCCCTCTAAAATAAATAAATCTTTAAAAAAACTATTAGTCATATTGATCAAATGATATAATGGATATACATTTCAAAGTGTTACTCTGTGAAGTATTTATTTTATATGTATATTTAGAATTAGGCTTCACTGAATTGTCTTGCTTTGCTTCCCCAAAAGATATTGATGAAAAGGAAGTGAAAATACTGAATAACACTGATTCTGCATTACCGTCGTTTTCTTTCACTTATTTGCTCATGTATTTATGTAAATAAGGGCAGAGTAACTGCAATGTGTTTTAAAATTCCAGACCTCCTCCCCAGAGAGAACTTCACAAAGGTCCTTATTCCTGGCTCTGCGCCCACAGAAATATCTTACCCTACACCGTGGGACCTGTGATGTTGTCCCACTGTCTTTCATAAAGATGAGGGTTTTTCTTTTTTCTTTTTTTTTAAAGATTTTATTTATTTATTCATGAGAGAGAGAGAGAGAGGCAGAGGGAGAAGCAGGCTCCCTGCGGAGCAGGGAGCCCGATGCGGGACTCCATCCCAGGACCCTGGGATCATGACCTGAGCCGAAGGCAGACGCTTAACCGACTGAGCCACCCAGGCGTCCCAAGATGAGGGTTCTTCTATAAGCCCCTCGTAAAAACATTTGGCCGTCGTGGTGCCACTGTTCCCAGGTACACAGACCCCGTCTGTGGCCTTCTTGAATACTTGCTTTGCTAACCCTTTAAAATAGCACAGGGAGGGGCACCTGGGTGGCTCAGTTGGTTAAGCGACTGCCTTTGGCTCAGGTCATGATCCTGGAGTCCCGGGATCGAGTCCCGCATCGGGCTCCCTGCTCGGCAGGGAGTCTGCTTCTCCCTCTGACCCTCCCCCCTCTCATGTGCTCGCTCTCATTCTCTCTCTCTCAAATAAATAAATAAAATCTTTAAAGAAAATAAAATAGCACAGGGAGATGGGCTAACAAATAAGAATCTGTTATACATTCCATTTGGCTATTTTTTGTTCATCTGTTTGCTCACTGTTGAGACTCTAAGGAGACAAGATAGTAATAAAGAGGAATGTAGAAGACCAGAGTTTGTAAGCTTCAGATCTCATAGCTACCAAAACAAATAAGTACTACAGAGCTGTAGTCAAGGCAAAAGAGAATATCCAGAGTAAAGTCCCTTTTTCTTCACCCTTACCCCTTTCTCTTTTGTATCTAGGGATTTGGAAAATTGCTTTAACAATGAATTATTAGGCATGATGTTTTATTTTATTAGGTTGGAATGAAATACAGAAACCTAATCCTGAAACCTGGGGGATCTCTGGACGGCATGGACATGCTCCAGAATTTCTTGAAACGTGAGCCAAACCAGAAAGCGTTCCTAATGAGTAGAGGCCTGCATGCTCCTTAAACTGGGGATCTTTGGTAGCAGTCCATGTCTGGAGGAGAAGTTGACATCGCCATGTGTTACTGGCCTGGAAACTGAAGGGAGTTTTACAAATGAAGGTTTAGATCTCTATTGACTGCCTTTTGTTTTCGCTTTGAAAAATTTTGCAGATGTAAATGGAACTATAAATACCATGACCTAAGCAAACACCCATTAGAAAATAATTGTACTATAAAATTTCATAAAAATGGATTTGATTTCTTTTTATAAAAGTTTCATATGAATGTAATTTGATTTTTTACTATTGTACTCTAGATAATATAATGGAAGAGGGCTAAGAATTTTTAAATTGAATCATATACATTATATAATTTGATCCTTCTTATATCTTAAAACTTTGTACTTGAGATTTCTGGACTGATAACGAATCATCACATTCCTCTGGTAAATATTTTCTTGGAGCCTGCATCACCTTTGACCCTCTGTCTCATGGTAAAGTGTGACCTCTTTGCCCACATACCTCAGGGCCAGGGGACTATGCCTCAGTAATGCATTTATCTTTGCATATCAGGTCTTACGATTTCCACCTTTCTGCCACGCTTAAATTATGTTCCACCATTGGGGTTTATCTTTTCTGAAGTCCTGTCAGAGAGTACCAAAAAAAGTACGAGTTTTAACTGAACTGGCCTAACGTGTATTGTTTCTGTATCTTGTGTTAGAGGATATTCGATCTTGTATTAGAGGTTCCTTTCCACCTCAGCATATGAAGATTGTTAGTCTTTCGGCATATTTGCCAACTAGAGCACTGAAGCAGGTCCAAGGATGTGTTTCTCCTCTCATGTTCTGGTCAGTGGTAGGGACTTTGCCTCCTTTATCTCCTCCACAGTGGCAGATACACATGTTGCAAATGGCTGTGTAGTGAAGAGAACTAGAGCTCATGTCGGGCAGAAAGAGTTCAGAAACTCCAGAAGAGGAGTAAGTTCTGGACAGAAGTGTTTGAGGACGGCTGATCCAAAGTGTTATGTGTTCTTTAACTGAGCCACAGGGAGGAGGCTCTTCGTAGCCTATCTTGTCTGGTGATTTTTATTTTAAGTGAAACTTTGGATCTCTCTTTAACTTTCTTTTTTGAGTCTAACTTCTACTTCTACAGTAGACCAATAAACTTACAGTACTTACTTTTCCCTAGGAGTCTACTTAATAAGGAAACCAAAATAGGATAATAAAAAAATTTTCTAATTAAAAATCCAAACTCTGAATGTACTCTGATAGGTCTTTCCAGTTGTTTTCCACTGTGTATCTGAGGTATGACTTTGCTGGTGAGGTACAAAATTAGACAAATGGACTGTGTGCTAAATAAAAACATACATACATATATTTATTATGCTGCATAATAAAATTACAGACAGTGGGAAAAAATAAGAGCTCAGACAACACAGAGAAAATTCTAAGATTATTATTGCCAAGCACATGCATTAAACATGCACATGAAATCTTACCCTCCCCCTGAGACAATTGTGTGGCCCTTCTCTCCCCCAAAGTAGTTTTTTTTTTTTAACTTGTGGTACTTTTCTCGTATCTTTTGTTTTTCCCCTAGACTGTTCTGTTTTCCAGTTTCAGACAAAAACTCTCTTCAGCTTTTTCTATTGCCTTTCTGTGTGTCTCCTTAACAATAACTTTATCACTTTAAATCTTACTTCACATGGAAAAATAATACTTAGTGTGAAAAAGGCTGCACACAATAAAGTTGCATTATTATCCATGACCGTGAGCTCACATTTCTTTCATACTTTAATGTTAAAACTGAAATGCATAAGAAAACAAAAACTCTATGATGTTCTTTTTATTTAAAGTCCACATCTGGGGCACCTGGGTGGCTCAGTTGTTAAGTGTCTGCCTTCGGCTCAGGTCATGATCCCGGGGTCCTGGGATCAAGCCCTGTGTCAGGCTCCCTGCTCCTCGGGAAGCCTGTTTCTCCCTCTCCCAGTCCCCCTGCTTGTGTTCCCTCTCTCGCTGTGTCTCTCTCTGTCAAATAAATAAATAAAATCTTTAAACAAATAAATAAATAAAGTCCACATCTGGTATTTAAAATCTTCCAAAGCATAGCAATAAATTCAAATACTTATTCTTTAGCATAATTCAAAACTAAGGACTTATTTTTTAGTCTTTTTGAATATAGCCATTCATCTACTTTTTCTTTTTCTTTTTCTTTTTTTTTTTTTCAGATCAGAGCACAGAGTGTTGGTAAGGCATTCTGAATGGTGGATAAACTATAAAAATTGTCATTGGCCAACTTCCACTTCAGATTTGTGAACTGAGCAATGTATAATAAAGTCTCTCTCTTGATTATTGATTCAGGAGATTTAGGTATGTTTTGGGTAACTACAGAGAAGAGAAAGAAAAGGCATGATGTTATGCCACCTAACATAGATTTTTTTCCCTTTAGTAGGAATGCTGCATGTTACCTAGATGAATTAACTAAAAATTATCTTGAAGAGTTATCACCTGAGCTATTTACATGAAAATCTTGCTTTTCTAAAGCTAATAGGATGACAGGTAAGTATCTGTAGCTCTGTAGAATTGACAAACTGCATTGTGTAAGAAGGCAAAATAGAGAAAATATTTTTTAAAAAATTTTTTAATTGATATGATTTTGTACTTGTACTTTCCTTAACTAGTAGGGAATGACTTAACTTTCTACTTTCTCATTTTGCCTTTAGCCTTTGTATATGAATTAATGTGTATAACAATCCTGCCTCCTCAGTGGATCATCTGGTTTGTTTATGACCATTTTTCATTTTTTCCTTTGCCGTCATGCACAAGAAGATTTTTTCATGCTCTGAGGGAATTGAATTAAAATTGGGTTTAGCCATGGTTAACTGAGCCCCTAAAAGTGTTAAAAGAGAAACCCTATTTCATCTGAATAGATGCAATGACCAAGACTTCTTTCTTCTCTCAACACAACATTATTACAGTTATGTGTCTCCCATCTGAAATTGGCTAGCCCCTCAAAATCAAATATGCCTTCTCTTATGAATGTTTGGTGAGAATAAAAGCAAAAAGAAACAACAACAACAAAAAAAACCCCATGCTTTCTGTTTCTTTGAAAAACAGTCAATGTCCAGAGTTTACTTTTTCATTTGTCATTCATGGAGAAATTTACATGGGAAACACATCCACCCAAGTACCAGCTGTATCAAAGGCAAAGGGTAAAGTTATAAAATCTAAATACTAGATCAATGTAGCCTTTTCTGACACACCCACAATAAGACTTAAGATTTTGTCTGAAAAAAATCTTGACAATTGGGGTAATGAACAGAACCCCTCTCATATCCCTCTCCAGTGAATGATTCTTGAGTTTTTATTTGGCTGAATTTACCTCATAGTTGCCTTTCCTAATAAAATATAGATCCAGTGCATCTGGTCCACTGTGTATGTTCAAGAAAAGGGAAATGGTGAATATGACCCAGCTCTCTTGTTTCTGCTCACATGACCTGGCACCCATTCTGGCTGCTTATTTCATAGACCTTGGAAGCTCACCTAAAATTTTACTGCAATGATAAAATGTCCCTAGCGTTTGTTGTCGGAGAAACTGTTTGGCTTAGGCTGGTTTAAAGGTACCAGATTCGTTGAATCCAACAAGATACTTGACATCTCTTTTGAAATCTTTGTGGCTAAGATGGATAATCAGCCAGGTGGATTCCTAGCTATTGAAACAACCTAAGAGAGTTGAATAATGGTTCACATTAAACTGAAGGAAATTTCCAATCCTTTGAATGAAGACACAAGAAATTCCATAAAGGGTATTATCAAATTTACAGATAACAGATCTGCAGTGGTTAAATAGGATCTTATTAAGATTTAAAATCATTTCAGTGCTGAGGCAAATTTAAAATGAAATTGGACACACTCCATTGCCAAGGTGAACGGAAGGGAAACTTGACAGTGGTATTCAGGAAAAAAAGACACCGACAGTTTTTTTTACCAAATTGCAAATTTATTTGGCCACAGTACAGCACACCTAGGAGGGGAGCAGGAGGTAAGAATGAAAGCCTATAAGAGTGTGTTGATGGAGGTTGTGTCCAGATCAAAAGAATTCCTCTGGACTCAGATGTGCTAAGATCAGTCACAGCTAGAATATCGTGTTCTGTTCTAGGTGTCACATTTTAAGCAGATTTTGGCCAAGTATTACAGTGTGTGAAAGAATAGGAACAGGAGGGTGATGACTGTGAAAATATTTCTCAAGAGGAATACATTGAAGAAAGGGAAGTGCAGCCTGGAGATGAATTCAGAAATACAAATGATAGCTGTGTTCCAACATTTAAGGGTATGGGAGAGAAGATAGGATTATTCCGCATTGCTCCAGAAGCCAAAGCTTAGAGAAATGGTTGGAAAATAGAAGATTTTACTTCAATATGAGGAAGTGGTTTCTAATAATTATTGGTGACTGCAAATTCATCCTGCTGCTGTTAATGAGGATTCAAACAAAGCCTGTGGCTTCCCAGAGTGTTATGGAGGGCATTCCTCCTTTGAGTAGACATTCATTACACATCAGCTTTGAGGTCTCCCCAAAGTTTAAGATGCAACAAACACATAATCATTAGAAAGACCTCACTCAGGTGAAAGAAACGTTTACATGCTTGGTCTTAGAAATGGCATGTAGATGGGTGTAGCTGCTCATACCACAAAGATCGAGTGTAAGCACTTACAGTTCAAGTGTTGACTTACTCCTCATCTGTAATTAGTCAGTGCTTATCCAGAGGTTATTATCAGACTCCTTGTGGGTAATCTGGGAACAGGATGGGAGGCTAATAGTTGTATATGACCGTAATAAAACCAAAGGTTCTTGCAATTGCATTTTCTTCCTTTACAGAATTTATAGTTGCTCTCTGCTCATTCCACCCATCATTACCTTCATCACACATACACAGAGGCAAAAATCTAACTCAGGTACCCAGTTCATTATGCACATGCTCTACCATAGTAGGATTTGAGTCATTGTTTCTAGCCCCTGTCCTCCACAGTCCTTGACTCAGTGAATAGTCCCTAAAAGTTTGTTAAATAAACATACCTTCTTGGGCCACGTTGGTGTCTCAGTCAGTTGAGCGTCCCACTCTTTTTTTTTTTTTTTAAGATTTTATTTATTTGATAGAGACACAGTGAGAGAAGGAACACAAGCAGGGGGAGTGAGAGAGGGAGAAGCAGGCTTCCCGCCTAGCAGGGAGCCCGATGCGGGGCTCGATCCCAGGACTCCGGGATCATGACCTGAGCTGAAGGCAGACACTTAACGACTGAGCCACCCAGGCGCCCCTGAGCGTCCCACTCTTGATTTTGGTTCAGGTCACGATCTCAGGGTCCTGGGATCGAGTCCCACATCGGGCTCCACACTCAGCAGGGAGTCTGCTTGAGGATTCTCTCCCTCTCCCATTCCTCCCCCCACTCATGCACTCTCTCTAGAGAATAAGTAAATCTTTAAAAAAAAAATACCTTCTTTAAAACTATTTTTTGCTGTAAGGCTGCTTTTTGCTATAATAACTGCACAGTATCTATAGATGAATCTAAAACTACATAGATAAAAAATTTTTTACACCTTCCATATGAAGAGACCCTTTTCCTTAGAGACTGAAAGAGTTTCTCTATGAAGTTTAGATGAAAGAAACATGCTTTTTGTGAAAGAAAAATTGGGGAATAGGAAATATTTCTAAAGATTCTTCCATTTCTCTCTCTGATCATGTACTCTAAACCTAGGAATTTCTTAATCTAGAATCTCTGGTTCCCTAGAAGATCTATGAAGAGAGAAAGCAGACCTCCATGATTGCCCAGAAATTCTATTGAAATTTTTGCGTATGTGGATATGTGTATTTTTCTGGGAAAAGGATCCCTAGCATTAATCAGAAAAATTTAAGGACAACCTTAAACAATTTGCTTTTAAAACTTATTTTTTAATTCATTTTGAAGACTATCAAGTGCCATTAGGTATCAGGCACTGTGCTTGGCTACTGAGGAACCAAAAAAATGACAAAAAATCCTGAGCTCAAGTTGCTTAACTGTAGTGAGGAAGACAAATATGTTTATTTATTTATTTATTTGACAGAGAGAGACACGGAGAGAGGGAACACAAGCAGGGGGAGTGAGAGAGGGAGAAGCAGGCTCCCAGCTGAGCAGGGAGCCCCATGGGGGCTCGATCCCAGGACCCTGGGATCACAACCTGAGCCGAAGGCAGACGCTTAACCGACTGAGCCACCCAGGCACCCCAAGACAAATAAGTTTAAAATACAGTGAGAAAAATTATAGAAGAAAGGTATGTATAAAAAGCCTTTCTATTGTTTTTCTTGACACTGGTTGACTCCATTGTATAATTTGACTTTTGTGTCACCAAATTTTATGATTTTCATGCCACCTGCCACCACAAACTTATTTCTAACAAAATGGTTGATTTTATCTTTTCAGCCTGTCAGCAATGGAACTAAATGGTGCTCTTCCGTCTCTGTTACATCCAGGAGTTTCTTAGGCCCTGTGATTACGGGATTTACAAGTAAGAGAGGAAAATACTCACTTTAACCCTATCTGTGTGCTGTGATCAAATGGTTATAAACCAGGGCATCTGGGTGGCCCAGTTGGTTAAGCATCTGACTCTTGATCTCAACTCAAGTCTTGATCTCAGGGTTGTTGAGTCCAAGCCCCACGTTGGGCTCCATGCTGGGCATGGAGCCTACTTAAAAATTAAAAAAAAAAAAAAAAAAAAAAAGGTTATAAACCTCCAGCCCTTTGAGGACTGACATGGGACTTCTCTTGACCTGATAAGTATAATATACCCAAGAAGCACTGGTACATCCTATAAATCCAGAAAACACACTGTTAATTAAGATGAGCATTGAGCTCTTTAGATATGGTCCAGAATGAGTCAAGATTCCTTACTTCCTTCTCCCATCACTGTTAATTTTCCATTACTACTAATAAGAGCTGACAGAAAAGCACCCAACTCTTCAGTCCCTTACTGCCCATTTTACTTCTCTAACTAGGGATAGCAATTAATTAAGCAGATCAATGCAAGACAAAAAACTTTAGAGTTCCAAGTTTCATGACAACTTTTATACCCCATTTCGTTGTGTAAATGTACAGTAATTTATTTAATCAATTTCCTGTCAATGAGCTTTTAGGACATTTTCACTCTTCAGACATTACAAACAATGCTGCCAAGATTATCTTTTCAAATACATCGTTTTCCACAGCTATCAGTTTATCTATTAAATAAATTCTTGGAAGTGTAGTTCCTGGTTCAAAGGGTAGAAGCATTTTAAGTATTGACAAATATTATCAAATTAGAGCCATGTCTCTTAATACTGTTTACTACAATTGTTTAACATTGAGGCAGTCACTAAAGATAAATGAGGAAAAGCGATGATTAGCAAACAAAGCAAAAAAAAAAAAAAAAAACCTGGTGTGATATCTTTTATATTGCTTTCCTTCCCCCATTGGGTGATGAGAACTAAAGTATACTTCTTTGGGAAAGTGGTAGGAGTGATTCCAGACAGGAATTTTATTTCAATTAGTGATTGGATAAGTCCTGCAAGGAATGTAAGACTTTATCCCAGAACAAAGCAGTCATCAGTCCTTTGTATTCAGGGCTAAGTGGGGAAAACCAAAAGATCCATTTTGTCATCCCTGTCCCAAATCAGATGCCTTTCTATGGTCTTAAACATTTGTGTGACTGACAAGTGGGACTTGTGTTGTAATTCACAATGCAATCACTGTTCTAAACACGCACATGGCCCACTCTGCCTCAGCTTCAATTATAAAATCTTCAGCCAGAGGCTATTATCCTCTGTTTTGTTCAGTCAGCAGCACAGTTAGCCAGTGAATTTCCAACTGGGATCAGGTGGCAAGAAAGAAATTTCTCACACTTCATCTTTCAATCCCTTATATACCCCAGCATATTTCTTCCTTTGGGGGGCCCATGTTGAGGGCAATTTTTCTGAAGCCATTTGGGAAGGTGACCCAACTTTACATTTCCTTTTTTTTAATTCCGCCTTAATTAAGGAGGGAAAGAGGACTAGTTGAATGTGACTTATCTAAATGAAGACAACCTCCAAATTCACAGAGCTTAGTCCTTCTGTGTAATGATTTTCATGTCACCAATTCTTCAGTAGATAAGCTACATCCTGTGGTCTAACCAGCCCTATGAATCCTCACTTTCTCTCCTGCCTTCCCTTTATTTCATCTTTCTCCCAAAAGACTAATTAGATAAATGGAATATTTACGCAAATGTCTCCAAATCCCAGGAGGAGCATGACAGAGGTCTGAGGCAGAATGCGTAGCTAGTGAGGCCATGGACAAAGATCGGGGTGCTTTTTAGTTTGAGGGCGGGGGCTTGGAGGGCTTTACTCACAACATCGCATTTTAATTACAGTCAATATTCTAATGCCTGCATGCTAAATAAGACGTTTGGAAGGACTAGAATAGGGTAAATTATATACAACCACCCCTACAAGTAAATGCCATTTTAAAATGTTTGCAGAATTCTTAAGAGCTCTCAAAGATCTGGCTTCTTTCATAGCTCATCAACCCAATTTTAAGCAAGATTATATACTTGTTCTAGAAAGCCAGAATGCTGCTACCTGGTTGACCTTTTATCTATTGAAGATCAGGTTAAGGTGGAAAAAACATTCATTAAGCCCTAGTTAAATGTTTTGAATCCTAATTTAACTTTCCCCTAGTTAAAGCCAACTGCTTTTATAAGGGTGGTGTGTATGTGTGTTCACTTCTGCAGAGACCCGAGTAGTTCCTCTGTCTACCTAATAAGATTCTCAGGACCATATCCAAATTTAGCCGGGCGTGTTAGTACAGCAACACTGTTGTCTGTGGTGCCAGTAGACAAAATGTCAGTATGCCTGCTGCATTCCTCTGGGATAATAGAAATGAAGTCATTACATCAGAAAGTGGATCATGTGCTCAGGATACACTTCTGTCCCCCTGAACACACTGGCTCTCCCAGGTTAAGGTCACTGAACCAGCAGCTGGAAGGGTGCTCATAGCCGGGAAAGGGTGAGGCAGACGTGCCACTTAGCGACACAGAGGTTTCTGATATTGAAGACGGGAATGACAGAGGTTGGTATGGAGGCTGCAGTTTGAAGGTAACTGCCGGGAGGTCAGTGTTAGAATGCAGGGGCAAGAACCTGACAGCAGGAAGTGCGGGCTGCTAACCATTGCAGGACTCAAAGGGGAGGGGGGCCCTGATATTTAAGAAAAGAGTGTTTGGCTTCAAGATATACCTGTTTTGTTTTGTTTTTAAGATTATTTATTTATTTATTTGACAGAGAGAGACACAGCGAGAGAGGGAACACAAGCAGGGGGAGTGGGAGAGGGAGAAGCAGGCCTCCCACCGAGCAGGGAGCCTGATGTGGGGCTCGATCCCAGGACCCTGGGATCATGACCTGAGCCGAAGGCAGACGCATAACAACTGAGCCACCCAGGCGCCCCAAGATATACCTTGTATATAATAATATACAAATTATTATTTTAATTCAAGATAAATAGGGGAAGTTTTCTTTTAAAAAGTAATAGAGTATCTCATTACTTTCCAACAAATGTTCAGATCTTACTAACCTTTAATAATAAAAAGGTATGAAGTTAGAAGAAAACTCCTAGAGGCACCTGGCTGGCTCAGTTGGTGGAACGTGCAACTCTTGATCTCGGGATTGTGAGTTGGAGCGCCATGTTTGGGGTAGAAGTTACTTAAAAATAGAATCTGAAAAAAAAGAAAGAAAAAGAAAACTCCTAAAAACTTCCTTATTATCTCTTACGTATAGAAACTTTTGTAGTCTTGTTTTAATGGAACATTACCAAAGTTGACCTTTACTGTGCATGCCAGAAGAATCTAGCTGTCATCTTGAGACTCTAGAGGAAGCAATAAAAGGAGCTGTTTGACAAACTTGACAACCGTTTCTAACATTTCTAAACAGCCTAATCAATAAACAAAAGGATAAGTGGTGTGGGTCAACTCTCTAGGAACCTATAACCAACATAAATAACTCTCCCCCATCAGACTTGTGTCTCAAGTCTTAGAAATTATCCTTTTTATCATGATTTTTATCTTGAATACTTCTTTGTGCCCACAAAGCTCAGCCTGCACCTCCACCCTCTCATACAACGTTCTCACTTACACCACATTCTTTGGGTAAAGAAAATACAGTTTCAGGGTGGGTGCTTCTTCTGATACTAAGACACTTAAAAGGTAAGTGTGGAAATGCTTATTCCTTGCCCATCTGGATTTTGCAAAGCAAACTGCAAGAGAAAACAGCACGGTCTCAATCAGCGTGTGTTTAATTTCCTCTTGTCTCTCTCTCACTCCCCTCAGGATTAAATGTTCCCCTTGTCCTCAACCAAAATGGAAATATGATCTCATGTTTGTTTATTGGGTTGCCTTTGCATTTCCTAGGACAATGGAGTGTATATTTTTATTTACTGACCTTACCTCTTCCCCCAAACACAGGGAAAGTCCTCAGGGAGCTTGCTGTAAGCATATCCAAGTGCAGCTGAATCTCTTAGGTGTAGACACTGTAAAAATAAGAGTGGTGCTTTAGGATGCTAAAGTGGCATCATTCAGTAGTGTCATCTCTACACTCCAGATGCAAGTCCAAGGATTCTGCTAAACAGAGTTGCCAAATACTAATTAAACTAATTGGTTATCAAGGCTATTCTTAAACCTTCTGACTTTGGGATTTCTCCCGTGAGAAGAAAGAGGGATATATTTCTTCCATTCTCCATACAAGATACACAAATTCTGATCACATTGTATATTTAGTTAAGTGAGCAAAAAATTATCAAGAAAAATTACTTTATCTCAACAGTTTTGAGAGAAAGTGATAGTGTGTTTATTTCTTTTCTCTCATTATCATTTCACTGTGTCTAATAAATAATAAAATATATTTCAAAGGAAAAAGCAGGCTAACTTAAATAAGACATATCAAGATGAAGAGACTCATAATAAGCACTACAATTTTCCATGATGAGGGAAAGAAAACAGATTTCCAACCTAGAAAATGGGATAAATTCAAGAAACTGTAGAGTTTCAAATGCATAGGAAACAGAAGGGAAGGAAGAAATTACTATACTTCTGAAACCAACAATGCTATTCCACATCACAGGCAGCAATACGACAAGATCTATTAAGGTTGAAGATTAACATGTCCAATAATTCCACTCCAAGATAGGTACCAGACAAACTCTTCTGAATGTGCATCATGAAATATTTACTAGAATGCTCAAATAGCTTTGTTTGGAATTGCAAAATAGTGAAAACCAAGAAGATATCCATCAACAGAAAAGTGGATAATACCCTGGGGTATATTTGAATAATAGGCTCTATTGCAATCAAGATGAGTGAACTAAAGGTACATATATCAATATAGGTATCACTTAAAAGAATATTGAATGAAAAGTCCCATTGCAGAAGGATATGTTCAGGTTGGTATTTATATAAACTAGTGTATGTGTGTGTGTGTGTATGTATTTAAAATAATACTATATCTTAGATCTATAGGTAGTATTAAAAGTTAACAGCATCCACATGAAAAGACACCAAATTCAGAACATGATTTCCTCTGGTGAGGGAAAAAGAATGGATCTGGGAGAGATGCTCAGGGTGCTCCAATTATAACTGCAGCAATTTTTTCTTTAAAAATCCAATGCAGGGTGCCTGGGTGGCTCAGTTGGTTTAGCGTCCAACTCTTGGTTTCAGCTCAGTGCAGAATCTGCTTGAGATTCTCTCTCTCCCTCTGCCCCTCCTCCACTCACATTTTCTCTCTCTCAAATAAATCTTGAAAAATCCAGTGCAAAGATCACATAACATTAAGGTTTTCTAGAACTTTTTTATTCCTTGAAATATTTTTTAATTTAAAAAAATATAATACTTTTGAAAGATTTGTCAAAGCAAATTTTTACCAGTCCATCCAACCTCAGTCTTTTTTTTTTTTTTTAAGATTTTATTTATCTATTTTGACAGAGAGAGACACAGCGAGAGAGGGAACACAAGCAGGGGGAGTGGGAGAGGGAGAAGCAGGCTTCCCGCGGAGCAGGGAGCCTGATGGGGGGCTCGACCCCAGGACCCCGGGACCATGACCTGAGCCGAAGGCAGACGCCCAACGACTGAGCCACCCAGGCGCCCCATCCAACCTCAGTCTTGCAAGATGCAGGCATAGATAATTCCCACATTCAAGCATTTTAAGGATGCTCCATGGGTGTCCCCACAGAAGTCAAAAATGAGCATTTTTTAAAAATTTTATTATATTATGTTAGTCACCAAAAAATGAGCATTCTAATCCAATGAAAATCAAGTTGAGGTTGTTACAGGAAAAACATGAGAGTGAGAGGACCCAAGTCCTGCTCTCATGGCCTCCATGGTACTCTTAGCCACAGGACTTAACCTGAGAGAGTTGGATTTGACTCCTGACTGCTCTTTCCCAGGTGGTAGTACTCAACCAGTGCTCATTACCATTCCGCTTTCTCCTCTTTCCTAACAGAGCCCAGATTCTCAAGTATCTTGATTCATCTAAGGGTAATCCCATGGCCCTTGCCAATAATTGACTCAGGAATGGGGATATGAATTCCTCCGGGCCAATGATAAGTGAGGGAAATTTGCTAAGGACTTCTGAGGATGGCTTCCTCATTTTCAAGACAAAGGGACAGAAAGAAATGGTCTTCTCCTCTGGCATTGTCATGTATAGTGTTGAGGCTGAGAATTGTATGAGGCTCAAGATGAAGCCAGTACTTCATGAAGGGCAGAACCAAGAGAATTGCAAAGAAATACAGTCAAGTGCAGCTAGATTTTGTCAAGTCTGAAGACCACCTCACCTCTGGGCATCCAAGTAAGTGAGCCAGCATATCTCTGTGTTATTTAAACCAGTTAGAATTGGGTTTTATTACTTGTGACCAAAGACATTCTAGCTGAAGCATACACCCAGGATTCAGCTTCCTCAGCCATCTGCGATGATATTAATGTCGGGCCTGCCCCACCAACTCACTGAGTGGTTTTGAAGCTCAAGATGAGCCAACCTGTGTGAATGTGCTTTGTTAACCATAAGTTGCTATTCAAGGGCAAACTGGTGCTATTATTAATAATTTTGCTATAAAGTTGGGATAAAAATTTTAGTTCTCTGTGAATTATGTATGTCTTAGAATGGAGTTATTTGATTCATTTATTTTAAATGATACTTCAGAAACCTTATGAGAATGTGTACGTCATTCTTTTGAATCACATAGAACAGTTATGTATTTATAGTATCAGTTGAGAATATCCTCAGCAAAGAGTTTTTCCATGAGTACAGGACCGAGGCATTTTAAATAGCCATTTATGTTAAAGGAGTTAAAAAAAAATTTGTCCGTAAAATATGGTCTCCTTACTTAAAAATCGTGGGATCTTTGGTATAACATGTCTGTATCTCAGCATCTGCTGTATTTGTCAGGGTTAAGGGAGAAAATTCCTGGGCGCCTGGTGGCTCAGTTGGTGGAGCGTCTGCCTTCAGCTGAGGTCATGATCCCAGGGTCCTAGAATCGAGTCCAGCATTGGGCTCCCTTCTCTGCAGGGAGCCTGCTTCTCCCTCTGCCTGCCACTCCCCCTGCTTTCTCTCTCTCTGTCAAATAAATAAGTAAAATCTTTAAAAAAAATGGGAGAAAATTGGTGTAGAGTACTTAGAGCTTTATTAACACTAACTACATTCTAGACATGCTCTATGCACCTCACATTTATCAACTCATACACCAGAACTGGATTGTAGAGTAACTTTTAAAATAGCTTTATTCTTTTAGGGAAAATGTTATGTGCTTATTACTTTAAAAATTAAAACAATATAGGAAAGTATACAGATTAAATGGTCATCTTACTACCTGGGTGCTGAATAAGCTGGGTAAGCAACCAGACACATCTCTGTTTAATGTGGCATGTACACATGCGTGCACATGCATATATACACACAAGTATATGTATGTATGAACGAATGGTATATGTGTGTGTGTATATATATGTACACACACATACATACCTATACATAAGTTATACAGACATGTACACATCTCTTTTTAGTAGGAAAAACAAGTAGCATTTTAAGTATATATCTGATTCCACCTCCTAGGGGATAAAGAAGTAAGATTTTTTTTTTTTTAAGATATATTTATTTTAGAGAAAGTGCACATGCGTGAGTGGGAGGAGGGGCAGAGGGAGGAAATCACAAGCAGAGCCTGATATGGGGCTGGACGCGGGGCTCCATCTCATAACCCTGAGGTCTTGACCTGAGCCGAAATCAAGATTCGGGGCTCAACCGACTGAACCACCCAGGTGCCCCAAGAAGTAAGACTTTTTC
Organism: Mirounga leonina; assembly: GCF_011800145.1. Classification (NCBI taxonomy): domain Eukaryota; kingdom Metazoa; phylum Chordata; class Mammalia; order Carnivora; family Phocidae; genus Mirounga; species Mirounga leonina. The sequence continues at coordinate 40,406,854 of NW_023270426.1, forward strand.
GTATTGTTTGGGTCATTGCTTGTAAGTGATTAATGTCTAGTTAGGCAGTAGACACCTAAATACACCTTTACATAAATAAGGTTATGCTTTCCTTTTTTACTGGTTTTAATTTGTTTTTAATTTAAAGGAGCCCTCCAGTCACAGTATCTCACCACTATATTTTTCATCATAACTACTTATTCCTACCTAACACTTCTCTTGTTAATTTGTTGGATAACTCCCCTAACAATAGTCTTTTCTCTTTTTTTGCTTTTTAAAAAACTTTAAATCGTATTTTTTCATCAAAAAAAATTTAATTGTGGTAAAAAAAAAAAAAAAACAACAAAATTTACCATTCACCGTGTTCAAGTATATGGTTCAGTAAAGTATATTCACATTGTTGTGCAATAGATTCCCATACATTTTCATCTTGCAAAACTGAAGCTGTACACTACTCCATCTCCTCCTCCCCTATCCCGGTACCATTCTACTTTCTGTTCCTATGAATTTGCAGCAATCGTATCTTCCTTTAACTCAACATTTATTCCCCAGCACCCAGTATAGACATGTTCCACAAATATGTGTTGGGTAAATGAATGGATTTGTATTTGCACTATACAGAAACAAGTAAAGAAACAAAAAGAGGTCACAGCCTCATTTGTGCTAAGAAATCAATAACCCCCAAATAGCTAAAATGTATCGAACATCTACTGTGTATCAGATCTAATTCTGCATTTGGCCTCTGCGGTCAATTCCCAACATAGCAGCCAGAGTGATTCTTTTAAATAAGTCAGTCCTCTACTCAAAACCCTGCAGTGGCTCTTAATGACACTAAGATAAAAAGTCTAAGTGGACTATGGGCCTTATCCTAGCTGGACCTCTCTACTTCTCCTACCTTTTTCTGCTTTCTTTCTCTGTCCCTCCCACTCCGAACACACTGGATTCTTTGCAGTTTCTCAAACATTCCAGCAGTACTCCCCAGTGGGCTGTTGTGCGTGCTGTTCTTTCTCCCTAGACCATTCTTGTCCTCATATCCACGTTGTTCATGCCCTCACTTCCATCTACAACTTGTTCAGACATCACCTTCTGGTGAGCTGCTCCCCGACTACCCCAGTGAAAAGAGCAACATGTGCCTCACCCCCACCCTGGTTCTCCCCAATTACTTTCTCTATTTTTATCTGTGGAAATTACCACCATATGACCTACCTAAATTTTCCTTATAGATTTTTGTTTGCCTTCTGTTTCCCTCTACATAATGGCAGCTATTTTTATCTGTTTTATTCACTACTATGTCCCAGTGCCCAGAACTATGCCTGACACATAGTAAGTGCTCAATAATATTCGTTTAAAATGAATGAATCAATAAATCGTGACAGAACGCACATCAGTGGTTGCCTTGGGCTGGTGAGTAGGGGCAGTTGACTGCGCAGGAGTACAGGGAACTTCTTCTACATCTTGATCATGTGTATGATTACACATGTGTGTAAATTTGTTACAACTCATTGACATATACACTTAAATTATATCATATGTAAATTATACCTCAAGAAATAGATTTTTTTTCACGTAGCAATTTGTTTAAAAGTCAGCATTTGCCGAGTAGTAAAGCTGTAATTCAATCCCAGGTGTGTCTGATTCCAAAGTCCATCCTCTTTTTATGAGGCTGTACCACCTCCCCTAACCTCTGCCCTGCCTAGTTTCCATGACTGGCGCCACTGAGGTCTTCACCAGAAGGCTCAGTCTCAGTCGATTTCAGGTTTATAAATCTCCAAGACAGGCAATACGTTTTTGGGTTTTATCTCTCCCACATTTTTAGATCTTAGGAATGATAATCATAACAGATGGGTGGAATGCATTTGTCTCCCCCGGGGAAGCATGGTGTAATGCAAACTCAATGATACCGAACTGGTGTAATGGTCAGTTTAATTTGTCAACTTGACTAGGTTATAAAGTACCTGGTTATTCAATCACTCATCTGGGTGTTTCTGCAAAGGTATTTTGTAGATGTGATAAACATCTACTGTTATTTGACTTTAAGGAAAGGAGATTATCTTCCATAATCTGGGTGAGCCAGAACCAGTCAGTGGGAAGGTCTAAGAACAGAATTGAGGTTTTTCCAAAGGAAGAAGAAATGCTGCCTGTTGACTCAAGGGTCAGCTCCTTCCTGAGAGTTTCCAGCCTGTCCTTCCTCATGGCTTGCCCTGCAGATTCTGGACTTGCCCAGTTAGCCCTCACAATCACATAAGCCAATTCCTTGCAATAAATCTCTGTCTTTGTCTCTCTTTCTCTCTGTCTGTCTGTCTGTCTCTCTCTCTCTCTCTGTGTATGTGTGATATAAATGAAAAGCATGCAGGAGTGCTGAAAATGTGACTTCTTCCAACTATTAATGTCATAATGATAATGCCTGGGGCTAATCAGTCCCCAAGTATTCATGTTCTTAACTGGACTTAGGGTGTCTGCAGGGATGAGCCCTGAACGATTATGGTAATGTTACCATCTCCTCCCTCTCCCTGTCTATGGTAAGGTCAGCTCTGTATTGATCTTTGTACTTAAATTATCCCCCTATCCTTCCCTGTCCTTCTACCCCTTGCCCCTACAGCACCCTTTAGACTGAGTCCTGAGTAGTGGGTACCTCCTGAGTTTCCACAGCTGTGCCCAGCCTGCTTTATTGGAAGCCCAGTGGTTATCACTTCTGGAATTGAAATGATTGTGTCCTTTGGACACTGCATCAGTGGCTCTGCCTGTCCCAACTGGCTAGGCTTCTGGAGTCCACCTTGGCAGCCAGGTCTGTCCACTGTCCAACCATGATCAGCAGATCTTAAACCTTCCCCATCTCGCCAACTTCATTCTGCGGCCACCAGCAAAACATCAGGCATGCTAGTCTTGGTATAAACTGTAAAAGATGATTAGAAAGACAATTCCAAGTAATTATAAGTGGTTCAGTCACAAAGAATAGGGCCTTTTCTAAAAGCAAATCAAACCCAATCTTCCAAAGCTGAGATTGAAAACATGCTCTGTGTGTGTGTGTGTGTGTGTGTATACATGCATAACTTTGTGACTTTGATTATTTTCAGAAACTAAATTATTTTTCAACTAGCTGTTTTGTTGTATTATCCATAGTTCTTAACCATTCTATCTATGCAGCCAAAAGCCCTATATGCTGAATTCTGTAAACTCTTAAATATCACTGAGAACGGGACAATGTTAAGCAAATATCGACTTCTTAAAAATTATTCATTTTAGTCAAGAATTTCAATTTCCTTCACCACAAAAACCTTGCATCCAAGTTGTGAACAACTACCAAGAATGACTAATTTGAGATTCTTTTTCTCTTCTCACTTCTCCCTTCATAATACTTAAAGCAGTGATTGAAAACAAACAACAAAAAGTGAGAGATCTTACTTATCTCTAGACTTAATGGTGGAGATTTCTATACCTAATGGCCGCATTCTTGGCCAGATCACTTAAGGTCCTTGAACTTCAGCAGCAGCTAAAGCAACTAGACTGGCTGTTTTTCAAAGTCTCTTTTAGCTCTAAAGTCCTGTGAGGCTATGTGCTCTGGCCTTGAGAATCAAAGCAGTGTTTGAATTTGCCCAAGGAAGGAGGAGGCACAGGGCAGGAAGGCAGTAGTCCTGTTTGCATAGGTTCTCCTGGGCTCCACCCACAGCGAGTTGTAGGTTAAAAATATGGCCAGTGCACTGTGGGCGCCCCCCCCCCCCCGCATAAAACAACAGAAGGACACCCTTCTTTTCTCTTTCTAGATGAAAAGGTGATTTTAACTAAGAATGGGGTTTTAGAGAGTGAAACGGGGGAGGGGGGCCGGTGTTTGTTTTTGTTTTATTTTTCTCTTGGTGATTAGAAGGGAAATTGCCACAGAATGGAAGATATTCTAAGGTAGATTTCTTACGTGGATCCTGTCACAGGGGCTCATCAGGGGAGCTGGGGTGCTGCTGACCTGCCTAGGTGTGACTGAGCGGAGGCCAGGTCAGGTCAGTCAGGACCCAGCCCTCCTTCATGCCATTATCACTCCTCCATCACCCAGTCCTAAGCCAAGCCCTGTCTGCCCACCTTCGTGCCACCATGGCCCCTGAGAGGAATAGCAGAGGGGGCTTGGGAATGGAGAGCCTCCCCACCGGAATAAGGTTCTCCCATCAGCGGAGTTGAAAGCTGCCCCCACCTCTGGAGAGACGGTCCCTGAAAAGGATAGAAACTTACCGTCAGATTGAAGAGAGGGGTGTACATGCTCCTTTTGAGGCCAGGAGCTGAGGTTGTCGAAAATGCCTGAGAGAGCTGCACAGGCTGGGGTCACAGCAGTCGTGGCCATGACTAGCTCAGTCCCTGACAGAGATTAAAAACTGGTAAGAGCCAGACTCTTTCTGAGAACCTGGAGAGCTATGATCGCTGACAGGCCCGCCTATTTCAGGTGGGCTGAAAGAGCGGACATGTCTGTTGAAAACATCTGCCTGTTATTACCCACAATCTCTCCGTGTCTTTCAGGTAGCTGGTAGAAGCTGAAGAAATAAGGGTCACGTATAAATAAACCTAATTGGATTGAGGGAAATGAAGAGGATTAACTCAATCCCTATTAATTTGGATTAATGTCACTTATACCTTCCAATGTAGGCCAAGCCTGGCTAAGGGAAATGAATTAAGATGAATAACAGTTTTCTGTTTTCCAAAGTCTACAGGTATTTTTCTGACAAGTTAGATCTTTGTTAGTCATGACAGAAATAGCTCTAGGTAGGAAAAGAAATTGTTTTTATTGTGGTAAAATAATCTATAACATAAACTTTACCATTTTCACCATTTTTAAGTGCACAGTTCAGTGGCATTAAGTACATTCACATTGTTGTAGAACCATCACCATTGTATCCATTAAACCAACTCCTTATTCCACCCTCCCCATCCCCTAGCAACCAGCATTTTACTTTCTATGAATTTAACCACTCTCTAGAGTTCACGTAAGTGGAAATATATAGTATTTGCCCTTTTGTGTTTGGCTTGTATTATTTAGCATAATGTCCTCAAGGTTCATCCACATTGTAGCATGTATTAGAATTTCTTTCCTTTTTAAGGCTGAATTAACATCCCAGTGTGTGTGTGTGTGTGTGTGTGTGTGTGTGTGTGTGTATCACATTTTGATTATCCCATCATTTTGTCTCAAACATTTGGGTTGTTTCCACCTTTTGGCTATTGTGACTAATACTACTATGAACTTTAGTGTGCAAGTATCTGTTCAAGTCCCGGCTTTGGGTTCTTTTGCGTATATATATGGAAGTAGAATTGCTAAATTATATAGCAATTCTATGTTTAATGTTTTGAGAAACCACTGTATTGTTTTCCACAGCAACATTCCCACCAGCGAAGCAGAAGTGTTCCAATTTTTCCACAAAATTGTTATTGCCACATGTTCTTTTCTTTTTTTTTTTTTTTTGTAATAGTCATTCTAATTGGTGTGAAGTGGTATCTCATTGTGGGTATGAATTGCATATCCTCTAATGATTAGTGATTTTGAGTATTTTTTATGTGCTTGTTGTTCATGTACATATCATACTTAGAGAAATGTCTGCTCAAGTCCTTTGCCCATTTTTTAGTTGGGTCGTATTTTTGTTGTTGAATTGTAGGAGTTCTTTATATATTCTGGATATTAATCCCTTAGCAGATATATGATTTTAAGTACTTTCTCCTAAAACAATTGTTTAAGTTGGCATGTTTTAACTTTTTTCAAGCCAGAACACGTGTATTTTAGGACTAAAGAAATGAACAGGCTCATGATATGGTTTAAAAAAAAATAAAAGGAATAAAAAAGTAAAAACCACTTGAAACTTCACAACCCAGAGATAACATTATTTTGCTGTATATTCTTCCAGGCATTTTCCTATGCATGTAGAAAATTTTTCACAGCCCAGACTATACATGCTGTTCTATAACCTTTCCCTAGCATTAAACACAAGTATATATGATTGGTCTAAAGTACCACAAAGTACTCCACTGAATAGATATATCATAATGTATTTAATCACTCTACCAGTGATAAAAGATTTAGGTGGTTTCTAACTTATCCTTATTGTAAACAATGCTTCATGAAGACCCTTTATGTATCTCTTTACATACTTGTTCAATTCGTTTGCTGGGATAAATTCCCAAAAGTTGAATTTTGGGGCCAAAATATATGCATGTTTAAATTTTTGATATCCTTTGTATTGCCAAATTACCTTCCAGAAAGGCGGAACCAATTTATACTCTTACTGCCTATGAGAGTACCCATTGTCCCACACCCTTGCCAAATTGGCATGCTTTCAACAATGGTAAAAATAGGTTCTTGTCTGCTTTCCTCCCATGAATCCTGCCAAAGTGCATGACGTGAAACTAAATGAGAGGAATATAAAGTTGACAGATGGGAGGTATTTTGGTCACTGTAATGTTTTATCTAAAGCACACCATTTTCCCCTCAAAGCAAATGTAATAGATAAGTCCTCTTCATTTTTTAGTACAAGTTCTAGGAAGCAATTTCCTAAATGGATTGATTCCTTAGAGAGAGAATGTCTCTGAGGATGTAGAAATTATTCAAACCAAATGTGCTTTCGGTTGATAGAGGATATACATTTTTTTGACGTAACAGTATCTTTTTTAAAAAGATGCAACGTGTTTCACTCTGTACTATTTATTCAAAGTGTCATATCACAGCTGATTCTCAATGTACTCATTTATTTGTCTAAAGTTCCTGCGGAGAAATTCTTTTCACTGACCTTGTTTTATGTTTTGTAAGTTTTTTAATTGAGGTATAATTTACATTTAGTGTAAGTTTTTTCTCTTTAAAATTTGATTGCACATAACTTTTTTTAATAATTTTATTTTATTATGCTAATCACCATACATTACATCATTAGTTTTTGATGTATTGTTCCATGATTCATTGCGTATAACACCCAGTGCTCCATGCAGTACATGCCCTCCTTAATACCCATCACCAGGCTAACCCATCCCCCACCCCCTCCCCTCTAGAACCCTCAGTTTGTTTCTCAGAGTCCATAGTCTCTCATGGTTCGTCTCCCCCTCCGATTTCCCCCCCCCTTCATTTTTCACATAACTTTTAAAGATAATCCTTTTACCTCAAATTAATGAGAGAGAAGTATATATTTAAATATACCCTCTTTGGAAAGCACAGAAAGAAAAGGAGGGAGAGGTGTTTTTTTTTTTTTTTCTTAAGATCTCATTGATTTGTCAGAGAGAGAGAGAGTACAAGCACGGGGAGTGGCAGGCAGAGGGAGAAGTGGAGAAGTGGACTCCCTGCTGAGCAAGGAGCCTGATGCTGGACTCAATCCCAGGACCTTGGGATCATGCCCTGAGCCCAAGGCAGATGCTTAACTGACTGAGCCACCCAGGCGTCCAAGAAGAGAGTTTTAAATCAGCTATTTCACTCTGTGGGTACATAATCCCAAGCATTGAATTTAACATAATAGGCTTGTTTTCTCATCTGATAACCTAGAAAAATGAAATCTATTCTACCTTCTCCATAGAGATGTTGGAAAGACAGAGATGTCCCAATCCTACAGGGAACTGAATTGTACATTAAAAAAAAAAAAAAAAATGTGTAGCCAGTCAAATATATCTAATTGACTTATATCTGACCTTGAAGTTTTTGTGCCCAAAGGGATGTCTTTCTTTTTCAAATGAAAACATGTAAGTCAGATGTATGCTTTACAATACAAAATTATCCTCGTTTTGGCATTCATATCAATTAAAAGCATTTTGAAACTGTTCAGCTTCACTGATAGAATTAATGAAACTTACATGACAAAAAGCCAGAAAATAGTTAAGATAATTATAAAATGAGAACTGTACATTAATAATCCTTCTTATTTTTCCCCCTTTTGGACACTTAATAAATTAAGTGTATCAAATTATTATTAATGTAGCACTTCCAATGTTAGCAAAATTATATTTTTAAAAAGGCACACCAATAAAATTATTTTGAGAAAAGAGAAAGACCCCTCCAAATCCTGTTATCCTAGTAACAAAACTATGAAAAACTTCGCCATTTTTCATATTCCTTCCCAGGGTGTATTCTAATGTGTTTTTCTTCTAACAGACTGGTTAGTAGTAAATGATTATCCCCTGAAATCTGTCTGCTTCCCAGTGGGGACAACTTGGAGGAACTCAGGCCTCTCCTCCTTGCTCACTCTCGCCTTGGGAAAAAGCACCTTCTTTGGTGAGACTGAGTGAGGGGAAGTGTTAATGTGTCACCGGGCCCTTCTTTTCTTTCAGAGGGGCCTGTCCTTAAAGACTGACCTTGTGATAACCTTACTACAGTAGGTCCTGTCCTGCAAGAAGGTCTGAAGTTCGAAGCAGTTTATTTTAATCCTGCAAAGTATTAGTAAGCTCATTTGACCACAGATCTACATCACAGTCTCCTATCAGCTTTGTTAGTTAAGAGACTGACTTCTATAAAAATTATTTTTTATTATGGTAAAAAGCACAGAACATAAAATTTACCATCTAAACCATGTCTAAGTATACAATTCAGCATTGTTAATGATATTTGCGTTGTTATGCAGAGAATCTCTACAACTTTTTTTTGTCTTTCAAACTGACACTATCTGTTAATCAACAACTCCATTTCCTCTTTCTCCCAGCTCTTGGCAACCACTGTTCTACTTTCTGTTTCTCTGAATGTGATTACTCTAGGTAGCTCAGATAAGTAGAATCCGGCAGTATTTATCTTTGTTGTGATTGCCTCATTTCACTTAGCACATCTTCAAGGTTCATTCATGTGAAGCATGTTTCAGAGTTTCCTTCCTTTTTCAGGCCGAATAATATGCCATTGTATGTGTTTACCACATTTTCTTTCTCCATTTATTCCTTGATGAAGCTGACATTTTGAACTCTTACCTGACTGATTCTGGCTTCTCTTTCTACTTCTCTGTTGGTTCAAAATGGAAGATGGGAAGGGTTGGTGTAATTAATTTTCATCCCCTAAGACGCAGCAGACTGGACAATAGAGTGTTTGTGGTAAACATCTATTGTTTTGTGTGGCCAGTGCCAAGTAAAAAAACAAATCTGGAGTGAGGTAAGGAGAGACTTTATTCAGAAGGATTACTGCAGTGAAGGGAGGGGGACTGTTGCAGTAGAGGAGTGCTCTAATCATAGGCCATAAGACTTGCAAGCTTCTCAGAGGTCAGGCAGGTCAAAGGTAGGCCAAGTTCAGGGACCAAATTTAGGGGGAAGGAGAGAAACCTGATTAAAGTTTACTCAAGTTAACGGCCATTTGTCCAGCTTGGTCAGTGACACCACAGTTCAGCGAATCATTTATGAGACAAAGAATGGAAATTTATAGAGTCTGTGTCTGGCCTTGTCATAGGTAGACAAGGTGGTCACGAGTCTTCTCTAAATCACATGGGGAAGGGTGGTTCTTTGCAGGAAGCCATTTCTTGGAATACAAAGGATGAGTGGGTGTGTGTATGAGGGAGATTATGTTCCAGGAGCACAGGGCTCAGATAAATTTCAACATGGTCACCAATTCCTTTGCCACTCCATGTGGTAACAGAATGCACCTTGTGGAGAATCCACTTCACTTGTTTTGAGTGAGGTTGATCCCACTTCCCTCTTTATATGGATGAGTATGTGCCCAGGCCTTGACCATATCTTCTCCTTGGTCACTTATTAATGATCCAGGATAGGGTACATGATCCAAGCAGGACCACTTGGTCCTCTGAGATTTGATCACATGGGTGCTCAGAGAGAGAACCCTGACATTATCTAAGACTCTGGACTCAGCCTCGCCCATTAGTTCTACCTCTAGACTTCCCAGTTATATGAACCAATAAAACACCCTTAACTATGTGGTATTTTCCCCCCCAAAAAAATAACTGTGTTTGTAGTCCCCGAGGCCTTGGTTGGTTTGGGATGGTTGAAGGGCCCTGGTTATCTCTGATTATGGAAGATTCCAAGGGTCTTGTTTTAATTCCAAGAGAAGGAATATTGACTACAGAATTTTGGATATATTTCAAGCTTAAGTAATTCCATCTGCCCTCCCTGAAAATTTTTACTGCAAAAATATTCAGTATTCTTTACTTCCCTTACTGGACTTCTAAGCATCATGAGATCTCCTGGATCATTTTTCACTAATCAAAGACAAGTCCTGAATTTTGGGGAAAATAATTAGTAGCCCAACTTAAATTTTAAAAAGAAATCATGGTTTTTAAGGAGAAATGAGCTGCAATGCCCTAGAGTTAAATTGATTTTCAAGTTCTATTTTGTAAGTTATGTGAGCAAGAGATTAACGTAAGGAATGGAAGAAATTGTTTTTTTCAAATATTCAGGAGAATGCACAAGGAGGCATCACAGAAGAAATGCAATGTGGTGTTAATATAAATCATGAAGATTTTGTTTACATTTGACATTTTCCTAATTTCAACAGACATTTTGTATTTAATAACTACATTGTTCTGATAAATAAGAACAGTTGTGAAATGGAACATGAAAAGGAATTAAAATATTTTAATTATGAGGAGGAAAAAATAAAAAGTAGCAGCTAATCTTTGTAAGTAAGTGTGAAAAAAATAGCTAATTCAACAAATATTTCTGGAGTGTCTATTATGTGCCGGGCATCAGGATATAGCAGTGAACAACACAAACAAAATCTCCACCTTTGTGGAAATTCTGGTGGGAAAATGCACCCGTAAAATAAAAATGACAAATCTCCAGTAATAAACACCATCTGGGTTCCTAGAGGAGGAGAGCCTCTGACCTGCTCTTGGGCTGTTCTCTACCTATTAGAAATTGTCCTATACTGAAATGCTACAGTGGTCATCTTGTGAGTGATTTTTGGTTTCTCCTTAAAGTTCTTTTGTATTTCCCAAATTTTCTACAATGAAACTGTGTTACTTTTTAATTTAAAAAGAGAGTGAGAGAGAGCGCTTATCAAGAGGAAAAAAAACCTGACAGACAAGAAGTTCAAAGTATTAAATCTTGGGAGCGTGGAGGGCTGACCTCTTGTTGGCACCTTATTGCCTCTCCGGAACTCTGGGGCGGTGGGGGGGAGAGGAAAGAAAAAAAGAGTCTTTAAAAAGCAGCACATATTACTTTCACTTTGGGTGACTCTTCCTGCCCTTCTCTTGTTCTTGAGCTCCTCGGATCTAGTCGAACACAGCTTATTTTGAAGTTTCACACACCTTTTTAAATTCACTTGTAAACATTCTGGCTGCCAAGAGCCTTGTCTCTTCCTTGCCCCTTTCTACCTGGTTTTCCTGTCCTTTTCCCCACCAAGGTCACCATTGCCCTGCCTCTGTGTGCCAGGTAAACCTTAGTTACTCATTACTGCCCTTGTCACTTCCATTTCAAGCTGCCACTTTTCCACAAAGTGAGCTCTGTCTCCAGGTTACCGCGGTGTCCCCAGATAAAAGGTCAGTCTAAGTTCCCTTTTATTCACCTACGTTTCTAAAAGTTGCCTAATAAATGTGTAAAAGAACTCCTTGCCCCTGGTCGGTCGAGGCATTACATTACAGTCTTTTCAGCTTTTGGGTTATGATAGAAAATTCTGGTTTTGCTTCTGTTTTGTAATTGATTTAATCGGGATTTTATTTTTACAATCAATAGTTGCTTCAGACTTCTCTCTTTCTTTAAAGAAGTTTTTGGTATTTTCCTTATTGCTTTGTTTTTTCATTACTGACTCTTAGTATGGAAGTTGCCTTGCCTTTTATCGATGTAAAGGGAGAAATCATTTTACATTTGGGTGAAATTTTTAAAAATTATTTTATCTACTTTTTTTCAAATTGGTAATGTATTTTTTATGCTTTTTATTTATTTTTTTTTTAAAGATTTTATTTATCTGAGAGAGACAGAATGAGAGACAGAGAGCATGAGAGGGAGGAGGGTCAGAGGGCGAAGCAGACTCCCTGCGGAGCAGCGAGCCCGATGCGGGACTCGATCCTGGGACTCCAGGATCATGACCTGAGCCGAAGGCAGTCGCTTAACCAACTGAGCCACCCAGGCGCCCCATTTTTTATGCTTTTTAAAAACTTTTAAAAATTCCATTAACATACATACAGTAAAATACACTCATCTTTAATGTAATGCTCAATTATTTTTTCCATATGTATATATCTGGTGTATAATCATATTTTACATGTGTATATATCATTTTAACCATCACCCACCTCAAGATATAGAACACTGCCAAGAACCCCCAAATTTATCCCTTCCCAGTCAATATCCTCCATGCCCCACCCTCTTAGCCCTCCATACCAGAGGTAATCACTCTTCTGACTTCTGTCACCATTGATTACTTTTGCTTGTATTTGATCTTGAAATAAATAGAATCTTCCAGTATTTACCCTTCTGTGTTGAATCCTGTGGCTCAACCTTCTATCCCTGATAGAATGCGTCATGGTTTATTCTTTTTTATTGCTATACGGTATTCTATTCAATAAATATAATTCCATGTATATATCCATTTTCCTATTGATGGACAGTTGGAATGTTTTCAGGTTTTGCCTATTATGAGAAAAGCTACTACAAATATTCTTGTCCATGTCTTTCGGAGAACATACGCATTCATTTCTCTTGTGTTTATACCAATGAGTGGAACTGCTGGTTCATAAAGCAGACAAATCTTTCCCTTTAGTCAAACTGTTGACATATTTACATGGCACAAAATTCTGAAGGCACAAAGGAGTATAGAGTCAAAAGTCTTTCTCCTACCCTTATATCTCCAATTTCATAGTTCTCCTTTCCAGAGGCAACCAACATTGCCAGTTTCTTGTGTGTTCCTGTGGAAACACACTCTACATTTGGGGAGCCTATGTATGCATCATCTCATGTTTTATACCAAAGCAACCACACAATACAAACTCTTTTGTCAACAGCTGTGAATTAATCACCCCCAGATAGAAGGATCAAGGTTTTCCAGGGGGCCGTAGTAATTTGTACAGATAGGTAACTCAGGTAGCTTGATGTGACTAAAGCGAGGCCATGAGTGTCCAGGGCCTGGGGACAGACAATGCTGAAATGATAGCCAGAGAGGACAGATCCTGGAAGTCCTTGGAGGCCATTCTAGAAAATTGTGGATGTTATCTTGAAGGAAATATAGAACCACCGAATGGTTCTGAGTTGTGGGTAGAGCTGGGGTGGGGGAGGGGCAGGATTAATTTGTAATGTTAAAGATCCCCGGGGAGGATTAAAGGGAGGAGGACCAGCCTGGCAGCTGAGAAACTGTTAGTCCACACAACAGTTGGCGATACAGCAATATGAGAAAGGTGAAGAACACACGCTGGTACTTGATGACTAATCAGATGTAGGCAGTGAGGCAGAGCTGAGAGATAATGGGGTGTGGAGTACACAACTGTTTTGGAAAAGATAAAGAATTCAGAGATGTTGTGTTTGAGGCCCAGTGTGACACCCAAGTGAAATTCTAAGTAATTTCCAAATTTCCTGAGGTCACAAGAGACCACATCGATATGGTTAATTAAAATTGATCTGGGTCATTCCTAAACCTCCTTCTTCCCTTGTTCACTGATTTTCTGGGGGTTGGCTGTCTTCCTGGGAGCCCTGACCGAGCCACACTTTCACACAGGCACTCCTAGGAACATTACAGCCCAGGATAGGTCCAAAGGCCTTGAGCTTGACTCACAGCTTTTTCTCCTGGCAGGATTAAGGAGGAGACTAATGGCCACCGTAGAAAAGAGAATAAAAAAGGGTTGAACAACTTGAAGCACAGATAACTGATCTTTGAAGAGATTTTTAGAAAAGTGTAAGTTTACTGATTTTTGAAATACAATATTTTCCCCCAAATGGGAAAATAGTGGAATGAGGGAAGTTAGTTCTGATCTAGTCCTTCCAGTGTAACCACAGTAGGCATTGTGGAATACTGTGCTCCCTCCCATTTCTTCCTTAGCCCCTTTGCACATAGCTGTAAATCATACTGCAGTCGTTAGGAGGATAAAATAGATTGTGGGATCCTAGTGCCATAGGATGATTTTTTTTTTTTTAGGCTAGAAGAATATTGAATATAGAGTAGTAAGTTATCATTGTTCCCTCCGTACCCCGGTAGAAGTTGTTACTCTCTTTAAGAAATAGAAGGAAATGTGGGCATACGTTGCACATACTCTAATATATAAACAGGAAGTAGCATTGACGCTGAGACAGTCTGGCTTATCAGCACTAGAATGGAACCTACGACTATTTTTTAAATTAGTAAGAACTTTTTTTTTTTTAATTTACAGAGATTATGTGGCATGATGGTATGAAAAGAGCAGTGGTGCTTGGAATATACCCCTAGTTTGGGCATTAACTTGTGTGGTCTTGGATTTACTTTAACCTCTATTAAATCATTTCAGATTCATGCCTGTCAGTGAATGCTTAGTGTGACCTCCTTTGTCCATGCCTGGTTTATTCCCATTCCTGGACTTAGGGCTGGGATCAGCCCTCTAAAAACAGGAAGATCATGAATCAGAGAGGAGTACCAAAGAAAATTCCATGAGATGGCATGTTACCAGAAGAGGAAATAAATTCTGGGCAGGCAAAAACACTAGATAGATATCCATCGTAATCTTAGTAATCTTGTAATCTTAATTTCTTTATCTGTAAAATGATGGGGTTGGGGTAAAATGTTATATTCCTTAGTCCATGTGGATCAGTTTTCACAGGATTGAAAATACAGTACTGCTCAAGTTAAACTAGGAGAAAAGCACACGTGTTCTTCTCAGGACTTCTAATTTGTGATCTCCATTCCTTGTGACTTTAGGGCAATTTCATGAGTTCAGACCAGGAGTTTTAAAGCAGGTTCCTGAGTGACTTTCCTGTTTTTGTGTGCTGTCTGTGTATACTTCCTGCAGAGAGACTGTTTTAATAATAGCAACATACGCCCTGAAACAACATACTTCTTTGACCCCATCACCGTTTTTATCTTTGGAAAGGCTATGATGTGTTACTGGGTGTTAAGAATAGTTTCCTCTTCAGTGTGCTGTGGCCAAACTGAATTTATTTTTACTCATATGGGATAGGGCCTGACTAATACAATGACTCCCCAGAATTCAAGTTTTTTCATAGCATATCTTGTTATCTACAGCTCTGGGGGAGGGGTAGTATCAGGGAAGGCACAAACATACTTGGAACAGAATTTTGCCCCAACAACTGTTTTCTCTCCAATCTGTACTTCAGTGATTATTTTTAATGCAACTGGCTCTGGAAAGATAATCCTTGCAGGACCTTTAAATTATGTAATTACACAGAGATGAGGCCTAAGAAAAAGTTCCCTGCTCTATAATTCCAGCAAATTTGTCTATATGTCAAGTTCATTAGCAAACTGGAATAGTAACATGGTTATCTCCCTATCTCAGAAGGTTGTCGAGCTGCTTAAAATGAGACAATACATGTAAAACACTTGGGCACTGTGTCTGGCACAGAGTAAGTGGTGGTAGTATTAGCTATTACTGATTATCTATACAAAGAATAGAATTCCTGTCATAGAGAGTTGTTCTGGGGATCAAAAAGGATAAAGCTGTGAACATAGCATTCAGCACAAAGGAGAGTTAGAAATAGTTTCTGCTGTTGCAACCAATAGAAAAAACTCATGGTTGTTTTTAAGAAATAATAATATTTCCAAAATCAATAGCTAGCAATCTTTACATTACTTGTGAATGAAAAAATTTTTCTGATTAGAATACTGCTTTTCCTGCTATTTGTCAGTTTAGCCCGATTTTGAGTCAGCAAAATAGAATTATGGTTAATTATATATAATGTATTATGATGAAAAACCCATCCCAGGTTGCCATTTACCAGCTGTTCCATCTGGGGAATTCGAATCAAATGGGGAAATCAAACCGTTGATTTTTCTAAGCCTTCATTTCTTATCTTTAAAAGGTCTATAATAGGGGCACCTGGGTGGCTCAGTCAGTTAAGCATGTGACTCTTGGTTTCAGCTCAGGTCATGATCTCAGGGTCGTGAGATCCAGCCCCACATCAGACTCTGCACTGGGCATGGAGCCTGCTTAAGATTCTCTGTCTCCCTCTCCCTCTGCTCCCTGCCCCCCCACCCCACACCACTCACACACGCTCTCTCTCTCTCAAAATAAATAAATAAGTAAATAAAATTTAAAAATAAAAAATAAAAGGGCTATAGTGATATTTACCTTACATACTTCACATGACTATAATAAAAGATCATATGAGATTGGATTAATTAAGGAACCCTGAAAGGGACAAAAGAATAGCACTGCAAAAATAAAGTTTCTTGATTTTTACTGTGCATCTACCAAATGCCAAGCTTATGCTAAGTGCTTTATTCATATTATCTCATTTAATCCTCAAAATAACCCCATGAAGCAGGTATTATTTTTGTGTCTGTTTTTACAAGGAAGGATACTAATTAACACATTGAAGATACAAGTGAGGATACAAACTAACATTTATTCAGAATCTTGAATACTCTCGACCTCTTTACAAATGCAAGGTGTTATTATCTTTGTATGGGGATACAATAAGCAGTTTTTATAACATGGTGGCATAGAAAGCACATACACATGATTATTTCAGATAGTAATTAACTGACATGTTTTACTCACACATTTCATATACTTTTAAGGGAATAGTGCTAAATAAAAATAATGACTACCTCTTACAAACTGATGTATTAAAAAATGATCGTTTCCTAAGATGACATAGACAGTTCCTTTTCCAAATAGGAACCAGGCCAAACAGTGACCCTTTCTATTCTGGAAGGCATCCACTTGAGGGACACAGGACTTCACAAGGAAAATAAATCCTTTCTCTAAAGTAAAGAGATTACAACTTATAGTTGGGTCAAACAAAATGGGATCTGGAACAGCTGCTCTCTTCTCAAAGAGCATTTGAACTTCATGAGAAAAAAGGGGCATGGTCAAGCATGCAACCATTACTGCTAATAAGTTGATTTAGTTGTTAGATTGAATATCCTTTAAATTTCAATAAATTCCATGGTTCTAGCCCCACATAATTAGTTTACTTTAGACTATAATTCTTATAAAAATTCTTATAAATAAACCTCCTAAAAGTGCTAATAGCTTAGCTTTCACATTGTTAGACCTTGGAGTCTTTGAAAGTCCATGCTGAGAAACTTGTGATCTAGGTGTGAGCTGGGCTTTCCTGCTTACTTACACTGAATTTTAAATAACAAAATGGCCTCAAGTCTAATAATCGCCGTGTATTTTAGCTGTCAATCTGTAGTCACTCACCAGAAAACCAAGATTGTTGATTCTTGGTGAGGTAGAATCCGCCGCATACTAGAGCCAGATGGTGAGAGCTGATTGTTAAATATTCATGATTTTGAGTGCTGGTTATTAGACCTTGGTAACCTAAAATCAGTCACAATGGAAGCATTTACACCACAGAAATTGGCAAACGCTGGAAATCAGCCCTCTCCCACCTGACTTCTGCCCCACAGAGCTGGTTTACCATCACACCCAGGGACATCCTGTTTGCAGTGAGATGCTATTGACAAAGATCAGCAACCTGCTTCTCATAATACCTAGAAAGTTACTAACCCAGGCAAATATGAAACTCAGAATAGCAACGTTTAGAGATCAGTTTCCATCTCTGAAGGGCAGAAGCTCTCTTTCAAGTGTCAGCTGCTGCTTGGCAACGAGAGGTTGACATGGAGTACCAAAATATCCTGAGGTCTGTGGCAAGTGAGTTACTCATTCTCCGGGGCGGTAAAGTGAGGGGACATTCATCCCTCCCAACATGATGGGATTATCCTTCCAATACTCCATATGTTTGAAGATTATAGAGTAACAAGATGGGAAAAATTGGAACTCACACAGTTGAAATACTTGAAGAACAATTCTCCACTAGACTAATCATTCATTATTCTACTAATACTGCCTTGTATATATAAACGCTGCTTTCTCTGTATGTCAGTCAGGCCAGAGCTTCTAACTTAACATTTCCCCTTCCAAGGAATGTTCTAAGAACCATGTTTGTCATTTTGTTTGTTTTCTGCAGATTAACCAGACCTCTATTTAATTCACCTGAGTCCGAACAGAATGTCTGACTCAAGGCCGTGAATACTTATATTTCTTAGCCTTTGTGGCTTAAAAGTGTAGAAATGAAATTCAGCCTTGGAATACAATCTAGGATCTTTGCCAACAAAAGAAATACAAATTTCTTCAGACTGTTACTATATAGTGCCTGGTTTGAATCTAGTGAGATCTCCCCCAAATGTGGAATGCATATCATACTTTCAAGACAGCCTCAAAAAAAGGAAGCTACATCAGGCATATTTATGAGGTGGGTGGGCATGGAATTCCAGAACTTCTAAAATTAACATTTAAAGCAGGAATCCTCAATTGTGGCTCATGTTAGAATCACCTAAGGGGATTAAAAAAACAAAAATCTCAATGCCCAGGCTCAGACAAATTAAGTGAGAATTTTGGACCCAGACATTGATAGTCTTTAAAGCTCCCCAGATGATTTCAGTGCACACCAAGGTTTGAGAACCATTGGCTTAGCATATAGTAGGATTAGTATTCTGGCAGGTGAGATTTATTACATTCAGTCGACTTCCTACTACATTAGAAATCTTCATTTCTAAGGTGTCTGATTACCCCGTTGTTGGCTTTGAGACTTAAAATAGACAATGAGGGGCGCCTGGGTGGCTCAGATGGTTAAGCGTCTGCCTTCGGCTCGGGTCATGATCCCAAGTCCTGGGATCGAGCCCCACATCAGGCTACTGGCTAAGCAGGGAGCCTGCTTCTCCCTCTACCTCTGCCTCTCCCCCTGCTCATGCTCTCTCTCTATTTCTGTGTCTCAAATGAATAAATAAAATCTTAAAAAAAAAAAATAGACAATGCATCATGCATTAAAAACAATGATCTGGAATTAGCCAGCTACCTGACATACCACAGTTACGATCATGTCACATCCTTGCTCAAAAGCTTCTTTGTTGATATGATCTGATGTTGGTGAAGGTGCAGAGAAAAAAGCATTCCAAAACACTTTCTTTGACCGTAGAAACTGACATAATTTTTCCAGAGGACAATTTGCAAACATATATCAAATTTTAATGTATATATATATTCAGCAATTCCACTTTTAGGAACATAGCCTAAAGAAATAATTGGGCAAGGAAGATAATCATACAAAGATATTTATTGCAACATTGGTTATGTTAATATATTTTAATATATTTTTTCTAATTTTTTTTTTTCCATTTCAGTGCATCCAAGCTTTGAAATGCTTGGGGCTGCCCAAGAATCCTCATAGCATGTATTAACATGCAGCAGTATTCCTGGTACATTACTGAGTGAAAAAAACAAACCAAAAAAACCCCACAAAAAACAGGTGGCCAAAAAACATGATGGTATATTCCACTTATGTTAAAAAGTAGATCTCTATTTTTATGAATTTCAAAAGGTTGGAGGATGGAACCCAAACTATTAACAGTGACTGTTTCTGGGAAGTAAAATTATGGTATGGTGGGAGGGAGGAGAATTTTTGCCTTATTCTTTCTATACTTCTGTATTATTGAATTTTTTAAACATGCATATGGTACAACTATCATTTAAATAATTTAAACATGTGTTAAATCATTTTTGAATCACCACTTCCTGTGGAATAAGTCTAAACTCCTTAGTTTCATACCTAAAGCACTCAACAGCTTGTCCCCAAACCACGTTTGCCAGGCTTTTAGAAATATTTGTTGATAGAATTTCACCTTCACTCTCCTACTTATACTCACTTGAGCCCAACTGTTCTCACCAAATTTGCTTTCATGTTTTCGACCTCTGGGAATACCTTCCCTCTTGCTTGCTTGCTTTCCCTCTTCTCCAGGAGCTAAAACCCAACTAAGCTACAAAGCTCAGATTGAGTGCTATCAAACAGAGCTCTCTGTCCCCTGAATTCTTACATACTATGATTCTGATACTCAAGAGGTGATCATTATTGAAGAAAGGAATAAATCTTCACAGTCATGTTCAAAATTTCTGTTAAGTTTGGTATTCTCATTTGTAAAATGGAGACATACTACCTATTATGTTCGGTTATTGTGAGGATTATAATAATTATAAAAAGCACTTACCATATTAGCAGAACATAGTAATCCATAAAATAGCTGGTATTATGATTATCTTTTATATCATCTGATGACATCTTATCTCTCCATCTAGACAGTCAACTACCAGGTAGCAGAAACTGTGTGCCATATATTCTAGTATCCTCCAAACTCTATGCAGTAGGGCTTCCTATATGATATGCACTTAATGCTTGTTGTTAATGATGATCATGAAGATTGTGAAATATACATACTATTAACTTTCAAAGAAATAACAACTCAGTTTGGAAAAAATTATGACTTCATGGTCCTAAGAATAAAATATTAACAAGAAATTATAATAGTAAATCAATGCTGACATGAAATGCACAAAAGAAACAATATGCTCTTTCTTCAGTGAAATCCCAGAAAATAGGATAAGTCATTCCTAGAATTCTATTTTCCCAGTCAATATTTACAAGACGCTAGACAACAATAGTGAATTATTTACAGAAAACACCAGATGAATTTGGTTAGTTTAATATCTTGTTGGCAGATAACACATCATGCTTCTGTAGAAGGCTCCATGTGTTCAAGATTTTTGACATAATGGGATTTTGTATGTTGTCATAAAAGTAGAATGCTCTACTGCAAAGACATAACAGGAATCCCCAAATCTTGTTATGTTTACTTCCTCGGGTTCTAGCTTTAAATCACTACGAAATTACTGCTTTCAGATCTCAGTCAAGTTATTGGCAGCTTGACGGGACAGTTTCTGTTGTCACTTAATCCTACAGGACAGACGTGATCCATGTGGCACAGCAGAGTACCACTGAAACGATTGGAATCACCTGCTACACTACATGACCCAAGGACAACGCACATGAGAGTGTTAGTTTATCTTCAGAGGCCTCACAGGTCTTTTGCTGAGCGTGGCCTCTTCTTGCGTGTCTGCTCATGACTTTACACTTTAACAGACTTGGTCCCTCAGCATGTGTGTCTCACTCCATGTCCAGTAGTCAAACAAGTCAATCACAGGGTGAGTCATTAAAAAAAGATACGTAGATACCTTAAATGTTTTTTTTTTTTAAGATTTTATTTGTTTATTTGACAGAGAGAGAGAGAGACAGCAAGAGAGGGAACACAAGCAGGGGGAGTGGGAGAGGGAGAAGCAGGCTTCCCATGGAGCAGGGAGCCCGGTGCAGGGCTCGATCCCAGGACCCCAGGATCATGACCTGAGCCGAAGGCAGACACTTAACGACTGAGCCACCCAGGCAGCCCGATACCTTAAATGTTTTATTTAAACTTAATACTTATGTGTGTAACTACTTCAGCAGTCTTTTCACGAAGGGTCAAGGCCTTCACGTTTGGCCTGCTGACTAGCCACAGTTTTTGTCTTTTTCAAGAAGAAGGCACTCAAACCAACCAAGCAAAAAAGCCAACTAGCATATGTGATATGAGCTCATCTATGCAAAATATATAAAGATATTAGAAAAAAGGATGGAATAATGGAACTTCTTTGTAATAGGCAAGGGGAAAAAACAGGTTGCAGAATAATGTGTTTCTTACGGTCTCATCCCAGTAAAAGCAAGTAAAGTTCCCTGCATATTGGGACACACAGTGAAAGAACAAGGGGAAATGCATGGGAGGTTGTTAACACTGGTAAACTCAAGAAGATGAAGACACAGAGCATGGAATGTGGCAGCGGAAGAGGGAAATAATTACTTTGATTTTACACATCTTTGTATGATAATGAATTATTACAGAAACACTGTCAATTTGATAATATGAAATAGATGTAATTACTGGAAAATTGAGAAGAATCTACAGAGAAATTATTAAAATTAATGTAAGAATTTCGGAAGATTACTAGATCAAAATAAAAATTTACTATGTTTCTAAACACTAGCATGGTGTGGAAAACACCATTTACAATAGCAACAAAAAGGGTGCCTGGGTGGCTCAGTTGGTTAAGCGACTGCCTTCGGCTCAGGTCATGATCCTGGAGTCCCTGGATCGAGTCCCGCATCGGGCTCCCTGCTCGGTGGGGAGTCTGCTTCTCCCTCTGACCCTCCCCCCTCTCATGTGCTCGCTCTCTCTCATTCTCTCTCTCTCAAATAAATAAAATCTTAAAAAAAAAAAAAAACAATAGCAACAAAAAGTACAAAGTATCTGGGAATAAATCTAACAGAACATATGCAAGATAGAGATAATTATATACTTTATTGATGGACATTAAAGGAGATTTCAGTATCTGGAAAGATAAACCACCTTTTTAGATAGGAAGACTCAGTATTTTAAGGAAATTCTCACAAAATGGGTCTATGGGTACAGTGGCGGAATAGTGATTGTGCTGGTGTGGTATGAAAAGACCGATGGAAAAGAACGGAGAGCCCAGACACAATCAGCACATTATGGGAATGCGGTTTATGGCCGTGTCACAAAACCGTTAAAAGACAATTGTCTTGCCCAGAGTGATGCAGTCTCCCTGTGGCACCCTATAGCTAACACGTGGCCACGTGGGACTGTGAAGGCCTAGCCCCCCAGCCCCAGAGAGGGACAACTCTGAAGTACCTCAGATTCAAAGCTCCCTCTGAGTGAGCGGAGGCTTTCCTCGCGATTGCTTTATAGCCCAACTTCTCCCTCTGTCCAGCCCGGCTTCAACCCCTTCCCTCTCCCATCCACACTTGGCGCTGATCCCAAGAGTTCTCCCTAATAAATTTTCTGCACATAATCTCTGTCTCAGAGTCTACTTCCCTAGTGGAATATAAATTGTTATGAGCACTTTATAAAACCATTGGGGATTACTTGGTGAAGTTGAAGATGCATAAATCTTAAAACTTCCATTCCAGGTCTAGGTATATATACTCGAGAAACTCTCACCCAAAAATTTACGATGGGGTTCTTCTTGGTGGAAAGAGATGAAGATGTTATCAGGAAGGTACCACATGGGCTTCTAAGGTACTGGAAAAGGCTAAATTACCTCAAACAATAACAAAATACAGAAGATTGTTCCCATAAAATGAAGAGAGGGAGGACTGACTTGTCTGAGGGATCATGACTTTGTTTTCAGGTGCTGAGGGAATTGAGGATGAACTCACTGACTGAACTCTCTAACTCCCGGGTAAGAGAATCCAGAACAGTTGCACATCTGTAGAAGGGGAATCTAGAAGTTGGTTCTGAAGCCGGCTTTACATCTGAATACGCGGGAGGCAAGTTGAGGGGGTGGTCCAGGTAAAGGGAACAGCACCAGCAAAGTCTAAACTGGACAAAGCAGAAAGAGTCCAACAGATAGTTAGAAATTTTGCTATAAAGAATGAGGCCAGGGGGGCGCCTGGGTGGTTCAGTCGGTTGGGCATCTGACTCTTGATTTCAGCTTGGGTCATGATCTCAGGCCATGGGGTCAAGCCCTGAGTCAGGCTCCACTCTCAGCAGGGAGTCTGCTTGTCCCTCTTCCTCTGCACCTCCCCTTGCTCTCTCTCTCTCAAATTAATAAACAAATCTTAAAAAAAGAATGAGGCCAGGTAATGGAATATCTTGAAAGCCAATTAGAAAGATGCATATTTGCTACATTGGAAAGAAGAGCCAGAACAGTTGTGAGCAGAGGAAGAGCATCCTGGAAGAGGCATTTCAGGAAGAGGTAACCAGCACAGTTCCTGTTCCTGGGAGTAAGATTTCCACCTTTATAAACATGTACTCTTGTCCTGACTGGGGGGGAAAAAAGGCTTCTAATAAATGGCATTGGTGAATAATAAGACCAGCAGCTAACTTGGACCAATCTCTAAATTAATTACCAGACTGCTATTTGATTGCCCAGTCTGGTGCTGGTCTCTGATGAGGAGTGTATTCTCAGATGCAGCTGATGTTTCTGACAGCGTTGTTGTCTTTGCATGCTAAAATGGCTAACGTTGTCCTTAAATGACTGACGGAGAGCTGCTCTGTGTGGGGTTTGGGGTTACAATAGCATCTATGTCTGATCTTAGACAAGCCGTGCTTATGTTCATGCATCTACTGATTGCAGTGGGAGAGTCCATCCTGCCCTTCTGTTACGTGCACTATGTCAGTGACACATTCTGTTTCTCCACAAAGCTAGAAGCCGTGAAGGTAATAGACAAAGTCTCACATCCTGAAGAGGTTCAAGGTTGCTTTGGTTTCCGGTGCCTCTTACCTTTTGGAAGACACTTGATTAAAATACAATGTTATTGGGCCTAAGGTTTCAGGTTAATCTCTTGGTGAGAGTGAGTTTCCTTTAGTTTCTCTGGCTTTGGATGGTATTTCTAATGATTGCCCTGGCTCCTTTCACAAAAATGGGGCCACACAACAATCCTTCCCTGTAGTTTAATTCCACTGCAGATTCTGGAGCTAATCCTCTTGTCAGACCAGGGAAATCACAGAACCTGGGATATTAGTTCCACGGCGTTGAGCAAAATTATCACTGTATCCAGTCCCCTTCTGTTAGTGCAACCTCCAGGCAGGAAAGGACACTGGTCTACCTTTTTGTGACCAAGTCTCTGCAGTCCCTGTAAGTACCTAGTCCTATGTCTGCAGATGTCCCTTTCCTGTAGGGTTCCGGACTTTCCCTCCTCACTCGCAAATTTCAGGAAATGCACTCTATGCATACCGATTGCCCCCATCTGGGATTGTGTTGCTGCCAACGCGTCCCCGGCACCCTGCAGCAACTAGAGAAGATGCAAAGTGGCCCCTCCCTGCACTGTTCCAGAGGAAGAGGAGCTCAGATGTAAACGGGCCAATGTCCTTGAGCTATGTAACTTGTGCGGTGTGAAGGTTTGTTGCGGGGGTGGAAGGAAGGAAAGGGAAATGGGGTGAAAAATAAGTGATTAAAAAAAGTAAGTAAATTAAATTTTTTTCTACCCCATCTTGAGGTGTAACATACATAAAGCGTAGACGTTTTAAATGTATATTTTAATGAATTTTTACATATTGGATACACTCAGGAAGCCCCTACCCAGATCAAGATACAGAACATTCCTCACAGCCCCGAAGAGATCTTGAATCCCTTTCCAGGCAATATCTAACACCCCCACCAGCCTGTACCCAGAGATAACTACTATTCTGACATCTGTCACCATATGTTAGTTTTGCTGTTCTTGAACTTGATATAAATGGAATCATACAGTATGTTCTTTTTGTATCTGGCTTCTTTTGCTCACTGTTATGTCTGTGCTATTCACCCATGTTGTTAGTCTTTGTTCTTTTAACTGGTTCATTTTCCTTAGGTTTATCTCCCCTTGGCTCATTCCACCATTGGAGTGGTGAGACCAAGAGTTAGGAGAGAGAGCATGCTTTCAGGGTGGACTTTAGGTCAGAGGAAAAGCAGTCTCTGTGGCTCCCACACAATCTACCCAGTTGTAAGACACAAGGTTCCATGTAGGCTTTAGGACTAAAGCTTAATAGGGACGTTCCTAGAGCTTTGCAGTGGACACCTGGATGATGGCCAAACTTTCCATCTTGCCTCAATCAGTGCTGTGTTCCGTTTATCTTTTGGCATCTTCCTTGGTATATTCCTCTGACTATGACGCTTGCCTAGACAGGGTTCTCCCCTGATCGTGTGATCTTCTATGAGTGCTTAAGTACAGATCCTGCTAATTCCTAACCTGTATACTGCTCTCACTCCTGACCAAAGAGTAAAAGAGTAGAGCTGATTTAGGACAAACCCACGATTATTCTTCACAGAGCAAGTCCTACCGATGGGGGCGCTGTAGCATTCTTACTGTTGACAAAGGGCAACTCATTAATTTCGTGTAAAATTTATTATCTTGCTGATGTCAGCTCTTGTGCTAGTCTTCCAGAAGATGCATTAACTTTCTGACACTTTGTTCTTTTTCCATGTGCAAGTAATTAATTCATATCCTGGTACAAAACTTTGTATCCCTCCCATTCTATCCCTTTAAACACTTAATTTAAATGTTAGGTTCTCATTTTATAAGAAAGGACTATGAATCCGTTCTTTGCCTGCTCCCTGAATCCACATCCCCCTCAAAGTAGAGAGAAAGAGAGAACATGAGTCTTCTGGTGCCCCCCACTGATCCCTGAGCTCATCTTTGGTACAATCTTCCTAGAACTTCTACTGCACAAACCTTTCATTGTCATCTAATCACCTAATTTCTTTCCCCATAAATAACCTGCCCTTTCTATTACTATCTTCTTCTGGAAAGGTTTGTGATTCCTTAGCTACTCACCTATGGAAGAAAAGGGGTGGGGGTGGAGGTGGGGACGGTTTGGTTGTGGGTATGTGTGTGTGTCTTCAGTGAAACTCTACTTAGTGTTGGCTTTTATTACTTCATTTCAACGAAACCTTCACATTTCTCTCTTGTCCTGGTACTGATGCTGTCACAGGTGTTTGAGGAAGAACATGGCTTATCTGCGTCCAAGTTTTATTTACTCATCTGTCTTCCTCATTAGGGTAGACTTCCGAGGATAGCACTGCGCCCAATGCATAGCAGCTTTTCAGTGAATGGTGACTGCATGTGTCAGCACAGAGGTACTGACTTCAAGGAGAGTGATGAGAGTAGTGGACAGGACTCACACTTCACCCCTGCTTGGAAAACCAGGTCCTGCTCTGCTGCTGCTGGTAGCCATTTACCACTTGATTCATAATCAACACAAAGGGAAGATAAGTTCCAATGTGATCAGTGTGACTTTTTTCGACACTGAGTCAAATGTAGAAGATAGTCGGATGACGATCTTTTTTGTTTGTTTCATAAAGGGCTTAGCACTTCAAGAAGGAGTGAAACAAAAGCCTTGTTGAAAGTGAAGACTTTTTCTTCCCTTTATCCCCATTCAACCGCATAGTTTGAGCACTGATTATGCATTAGACACTGGGAACACAAAGGTTGGTGAGGAAAAGATCCCTTGTTTCCAGACTGAGAGTAGCAGGCCAGAAAGGCAGCCTGACCCGGGGCATAAACGACAATTGAACACGAGGTGGTGAGTGCTGTAACGAAAGGAGGAAACTCAGTGATGTGGTGGCGGAGAGGCAAGAGGCCAGCTCTGCCTGGGCAGTCTGTCCACCCCACATAGACATGACTAACCAGAGAAACTGGCTGATAAGAAAATTCATGAAAGCAGGATTCTCTGTAACCAATCATCACGGTTTGTGTACTCCTCTGGGAAGTGGACCTTCAGGCGCAGCTTACTGGTTGGGTATATTTGCCAGGGGAGAGAGAAAGGATTGAGCAGAGGGAGGAGTCAAGCTTCAGTGCACGCCTCAGGCAATTCCTTAGGGAGCTCTGGAGCTTCGATCAGATCACCCCTCAGACTTGTCGCACATTGGGCCAAATGAGCCCGGCCTTTATATCCTTACCTTAACCCTTCACTGCGTATGGGCTACCCGAGAAGGGTGTGACCTTGGGGAAGGCAGATCTCTGCAGCTCAGGCAATCCCCACAAGAACCGACAGCTGAGGGCAGTCTGTCAGGTGCACTGCCAGATAACCCCTGTGCTTTGTGTATATCCAGCAGGCCTCCCTTCCTCAGGAGGGGAAGGCTAGCAAAACCAAGTACACCTGCTACTGCTGAGCCTAGTCTTGGGCCTGCAACTAAGACTCAGTGTATCTCTCCACCACTCACCATTCTGGAATCCCCTCACTCTCAGGTAGCATCTGGTTTCGGTGGCTTAGCTGGTGGCCTGACCATTCCTAAGGGGAATGAGCCCCTTGTCTCCATGTCCTTCTCAGGCTCGGGGTACTTACTCTCATCTCTCTCATCTGTTTCCACCACCATCTGGCAAGAGTGTAGCAAGAGGTACCCAAGTAGAGTTCCTGAGTTCCACAACATGTTCCTCCATGCCTCCATTGTGTAATAGTGGCCCTGCCTCCTCTTGATGAGCAGAGTCAATTATTCCTGCCTGAATAGTGACTCCTCTTCACCTTTGCTGGTCCCTTAACACAAGAAGCTTGAAATGCTCAGGGATAGCCTGCTTATAGCTTAATGAGGTTCTTATTGTTTTCTCTGGGGGAAAACAGTTCCCTTTGGCGATCAGAATCGCTAACCCTGAAGAACCTGATGTAAGGAGATGGTCAGCACAAATTCCCTAGGAGGGTTATTGGAATGATGGTAAGTAGGATCATTCCTGCTTTGACCTTTTGTCTCCTAGTATTATTAACTTGTTCTACTGGGGACACTGCACCCTGAGGATGGTGCCCCGTCCTTACAAACTATTGGCCCTGAGCTGATGCTTAAGCATGTCTTCAGCAAGCCATTCCAAATATCTGTCTGGCCAATAGCTTCTGGTTGGGATGGTATGTGATAAAGCCAAGGGAATTCTATGGTCATGGGTCCACACTCACATTTCCTTTGCTGTGAAGTGGGTCCTTGGTCTGATGGCTATTATGTGGGATCCCATGTTGGTGGATCAAATGTTCCATAAGCTCTTGGATAGTGGTGCTAGCGGAGGCTCTGTAGGCAGAAAAAGCTAGCATATAACCAGAATATTTGCCTATTACTGTCAAAAAAAATGAGTGGGAGGGGTCCAGTGTATTCAACTTCTTACCAAGGTGCTCTTTGGTATCCCTTCCTTGGGAAACACTGTTGCAGTTGTGGCTCAACATTGCTTTCGTTACTGACACGTTGCCCACTGGACAGTGACACTATTAGATCAGATTCCGTAAGTGGTGGCCTGCGCAGTTGGGCTCATACACAGTCTCTGTTTTTTCCCGTGGCTCTGTCCATGTGCCCATCATGCCAGCTGTGGGGTGGTCAATGATATAGGCTGACTGACATCAACCAGCCAAGTCATTTTGTCTGTCTGGTTGTTTAGTGCCTCTTTCATGGTGGTTTCTCCCTAGTAGGTGTTAATGTGTGAAACAAAGATCTTCACATTCCATGCCAACTCTCATATGTCCATCCACAAATACATACGCTACTTAATGAGAAATACTCTCAAGACACCAAAAATCAGTCATTTCCATTTAACCTCTGGGAACTCATTATTCAAACTTTCCCAGTCTAACCTTTGGATAACTTTCCCCACAAGGACTATCTCTACATTGACAGCAGAATTGAGTGTCAAGATGCTTTTCAACTGTTTTTAGAAAAAGACACCACTGAAGCTTGCTCCCCATAAAAGGTCAGTAATTTATTACTCCCACCTGTCTTCAAATATTCTAAGACCTCTATCCCTAATGTTGTTTGTCTTTGAGGAATGTTGGGCTGTGTTTTAAGATTTGATCTTTAGAATGTGTAACTTGGCAGGGCAGTCTGAAGTTTTACACTTAAAGGGATTAATCTCCATTACAGGAAGGTGAATGAAAAACAAAGCATTCTTATTCTGAGGGATGATTTTTCAACATGAATTTTTAAACCATTCAGAAAATGTTGTCAACCCTTTTAATTTGGGAAATATCTTTTATGTTATGTAACTATCTCTAACATTAAAAGATATTAAAATGTTAGTATACTCTTCATTGCTGAAAGCTAGTCTCCCAACTTCGTTTTGTATATGAGCAAAGGATGAAATTATTTCTGACACCTACAATAAAAAATATATTGTTGTTGAATAAAGGGTTGTTATTAGAAAGAAGTTATCCAACCAGTTAGGCCTGTGGCAGTTGCATAAACAGGGCCATGTTCCCTGTTAATGGTAGTATCCCACAAACCCTGTGGGCTCATAGGTAAACCAAAAGTACAATCCAACTTGGCTTATGGGTTTATAAGGGTATTTCATCTTTTTCTGATGTACAACATGAAAGGTTTAGCATTGCAAGAAGTCTTGGTCATCAGCATCTCCCCATTTTAGCTACTCTCACCAATTAATTACACAATTATTAAGGCAAAAGACTGATAAAGCTCAGTGTTACATACCTTAAAGTTATCAAGAACTTCCTATAGTTGGTTCATTTCCTTCAAGGTTGCAGATAGCATAGGAGTATTTTTTGGTTCCTTTGTATTTCTTTTTTCAAGGATGCTTGCTTTGAACCATGAATCACAATTCTACCCCTCCTGTTTGTACCTGCCCTTTCCCCCCTCTTTTTCCTCCTCTTTGGTTGCTACACCCCATTCATACCCATGAGAGAGTGAAGGAAAGCCAGAGGAAACAAAAGAAAAGGCTCAGTTGAGTCAGGGAAGTACCTTATACTAGAGAGAAGTGCCTATGTGCTGTTCCATTGCTTTCTCCAAAACACAATATAGATTGTTTTATATTCTTCCACTGTCTGCTGCTGTTAGAAGTAAAAATTCAGTGCATGAATTTGAGTATCAAGAAAAATCATGAATACAGTTATCTGAAACCCACTTCATTGGACACCGATGAATGTAACTGGGATACCAACCCCTTGTCAAATCAAAGGAAAGAATTAAGCATCAATTCTCTGTTTAAGCTAATAGGTTTAGTTGAGGAGGGAACATTCTTGTTTACAGAGAATTTCAGCTAAGTGTGGAAGGAATGATAGCTTTGTAAAATAATTATTTGAAATCCCTGAAATAACTGATTCAGGCAAAGATTGTCAATGGTTGATACCATTATTGGAAGGGCTGATGGGGAACTTTACAAGGGAGGGGTTCGCTGTCACTACATGAACCCTCTGATAATCTCACCATCACCAAGAGTGGAACAACCAGACATGTGGGCCTCCTCATACAATGGTCTAGGAAGCTCACAGTGTCTCTGTGAAGTGTCCTTGCAGCAACAATTTTTTAAAAAATGAACTTGAATATAATCAAGCCTCTGGAGTTTACTTCCATCAGTAGCAAATATGGGAGATAGAGAAATAAGTTAAATGATGCCACAAAGAAGCAAACAGATAATTTCAGAATGTGGGACATTCTTCAAGGCAGCTCACCTGGTTTCTGCCACTGGTCAAGAGCAGTGGGTGGAGAAAAGCTGCTCCAGATTGGGCTGCACAGTAACCAGATGCCATGTGTTTGCATCCTGCTTTGAACAAACCAACTATGAAAAGACTTTTTTTTAATTTAAATTCAAATAGCCAACCTATAGAACATCATTAGTTTCAGATGTCGTGTCCAAGAATTCATCAATTGCATGTAATACCCAGTGCTCATCACAAGACTTTTTCAAAAAAGATTTTAATTTATTTGAGAGATAGAGCAGAAGTGGGAGGGGCAGAGGGAGAGGAAGAAGCAGACTCCCTGCTGAACAGGGAACCTGACAGGGGGCTCTATCTCACAACCCTGAGATCACGACCTGAGCCAAAACCAAGGGTCCGACGCTGAACCGACTACAGCACTCAGGCACCCATATGAGAAGATTTTTTTTTTTTAATAATCTGAGAAACTTTATTAAGGAATGGATTTTAGATCATATAAAGGCATTATTGTTAAAGTTTTGGTGTAATAATGGCAGTATGAATGTGATTTAAGGGTTCCTAATTTGGGGAGCACCTAAGTGGCTCAGTTGTTAAGCGTCTGCCTTCGGCTCAGGTCATGATCCCAGGGTCCTGGGATCGAGCCCTGCATCAGGCTCCCTGCTCCGTGGGAAGCCTGCTTCTCCCTCTCCCACTCCCCCTGCTTGTGTTCCTGTTCTCGCTGTCTCTCTCTGTCAAATAAATCAATAAAATCTTTTAAAAAATAAAGAAAGAAAGAATTCCTAATTTGGGGCACCTGGGTGGCTCAGTGGGTGTGACAGACTCTTGATTTTGGCTCAGGTCATGATCTCCAGGTTGCAGGATCCGCCCACATCTGGCTGGCTTGGGCTCCATGCTCAGCATGGAGTCTGCTTGGGGTTCTCTGCCTCTCCATCTGCTCCTCCCCCAGCTTGCTCTCGCTCTCTCTCTGAAATAAATAAATAAATAAATAAATAAATAAATAAATAAATAAATAAAATCTTTAAAAAATAAATTAAAAAAATAAAGTTCCTATTTTTAGAGATTCATAGGTCAAGTATGCAGGGATGAGGTGACTTGATGTCTGAGATGTACTTTTTGAAATTTCAGCAAAGGCAAAAACAGGGACAAATAAATGTTGCAAAATTTTATAATTATGTGATTATGATTATATGTAATTATAATCAGGGTGAAGGGTATATGGAGGTTTATTATACTATATTTGCTATGCTTATGTGTGTTTGGAATTTTTTTTACAAAAAATTTTTTTTACAAAAATTCCAAATGGGAGAGAGAGAAAAGAAGGCAAAAAAGCAAGAACATATACTAAAATGAGAGGACATGTAAACACTTTAAAACCTAAGAACCAAAGCTTAAACAACTTTAACTTTTTATAGGAGCTCACAGATTTCAAATATCCTATTATGGAGGAAAAACATTTCATGAGAAAACGATACAATGAAGTGTGTGTCTGTGTGTCTGTGTTTACATTTCTAATTCCTTAAATAGCAAGCAACAAATCTAGTCTTTAACAAAATGATAAAATTCCTATATCCTATAGGGTATGTTCCTAGACAGACAACCCACATGTAATATATGAGATAAATATTTTAATCTTACTGCATTTTTAACCCCCCCAAATGTCTTCATTTGAAAATAACAGTTAATAATTATTGGGGCACCTGGGTGGCTCAGTTGGTTAAGCATGGGACTCTTGGTTTTTACTCAGGTCATGATCTCAGGGGTGTGAGATGGAGCTCCACCTTGGGTTCTGGGCTCTCTGAGGAGTCTGCTTGAGGTTCTCTCTCTTCCCCTTTCCCTCCCCCTCTGCCCTTCTCCCCACTCTCACTCTCTCTCTCTCAAATAAATAAATAAAATCTTAAAAAAAAATAACAGTTAATAATTATTGCCAATGTAAACAGCAAACAGAGAGATACAGCTTAGAACAGATGTATTATTAGTTCACTGTAATTGTATACATGGGGATTCAAATGTACCAAACTAAACAAGAACTAGTTTGGTACCTTGCCCTGCATTACAAAATGCTAGATCCCTGGGAATTAGAAGACCTGAGATTCATCCCTTCCCTGCCATGACGTATTATATGACCTTGGGCATGTTCATTCACTTCTCTTGGCTTTGTTCCCCCTTCTACTGAATGTGCATAATACTTTCCATCTACTTACCTTGGGGAAATGGTGAGGACTAATGAGAAAACATCAGTAAAGTGCTTTGAGCTCCTTAGGAAAAAAAATATTGTTTCAGTATTACAGTGTATTACATTTTTATTTTGACAGAGAACCACATAAAGCTTCTGAATTATAGACAACAAACCAAGCTTTACAATCATCAACAAACGCCATGTAAATCAAATTTCCTAACAAGGAATGCCATCCAAATAACTTTTTAATTGAACTCAGATTCAATTCACATTTAAACCTCATAGTTTCACTAGAAAGGCTGTGTAAATTGCAATTAAGCAGAGATTTGCAAGATTTCAGCTATTCACTTAAAGGTCTAGAATGAAAGGTTTTAAAACCCTGAATTCCAGCTGGATGTGACTGTTACAGATTCTGATTTTAATTGAGATAACCACATGGGAGCAGAATAGGTTAAAATTAGTAATTACTTTAATTTTAATTCTTAAACAAAATTACTTTCTAATCTCCCCTTGGGTAGGAATAATAAAAAAAAAAATTAAAATGTCCAGGGAATGTTGATTCTTCACCTAGAAACACTATTGGCAGGGATATTTCTAAATTCTCCTTCAATTAAGGAAATGGAATGTATAATAAATGCATTTTAATGTATCAACAAATCATTCTGAGTCCTGAAATGCTGAAAAGCACAAACACATGGTTTTAGTTTAAGTAAGAGAGGTTGAAAAAATACTTTTTCTTTCACTTTTAACTCCTTCCTCCTCAGTCTATAAATTCAAGAATATTTAGGTAAAGCCAGTCACTGGCTTAGAACCCTCCAGTGGCTTCCCAGTACCCTGTTTATTCAACCGAACTCCCC
Organism: Mirounga leonina; assembly: GCF_011800145.1. Classification (NCBI taxonomy): domain Eukaryota; kingdom Metazoa; phylum Chordata; class Mammalia; order Carnivora; family Phocidae; genus Mirounga; species Mirounga leonina. Next base: position 40,440,653 of record NW_023270426.1, read on the forward strand.
AGCACAAGCTGAAGGCTTTGCTCCATCAGCTCCCGCCCACTTCCTTGTGCTCATCTGCCCTGCCACATTGTTTTTTCTTCTGTTCCTTGAACTTGCAAATTTATTCTTTGCACTTGCTATTCCTTCCAACAGGATTATTCTTCCTTCATTTCTTTACATGCCTGCCTCCTTTTCATTATTCACATCTCAGCTCAAAAGTCACTTCTTTAAAGAGGCCTTCATTGACCCCCTATTGTAAGCAGCCCCCTCCCTCCCCCCACCCTCTCTCACATCAGCCTGTTTTCACATCATAACATTGATCACTTTCTGATTTTATCTTCTTGATTTATTTGTTTGCTTGTTGTCTGACTCCTCCCTTCTCTACAGCAGGGGCTTTATCTCTTGTTCACCTCAGTTTCTGGCATATTCCCATAAAAATATTCTAACTATTCAACCCTTCCATTCAAAACCTCTGTCACTGCATTGTTCTGTAGCACTAATCTTCTTCTTCTCTTATCTGTTTTTCTGGAATCTAAGGTTGAAACCATCTAATCCCTAGAAGAATACTCCACCAAGGAAAAGAAAAGCAAATTCACTCTGCCTAGTTTATAACCCGTTTTGAAGATGAAATTATTTCTATTGGAATCAGGGATTAGGGGCTTTTTACAAGTCACATGCCTCATATTCTTAAGGAAACAACTAGCTCTCAAGTCAGTTTAATCTAGGCCAGGCTCTACCAAAAATCAGAGTCTTGATTTTCTCCAATCTGGCCTAGGTCTACAGGCTTACTTGCTAATCCAAGCAGTCAGAATAATTTAACATTTATTTATAAATGTTCCAGCAGCCAGGGAACCTGTTTTTCTATAACTTTTTATTCATTCATTCAACAACTGTTAGTTGAGAAATACTGGTTCTAGAACTTTACTAGGTTCTTTTTTTTATTTTTTTATTTTTTTATTTTTTTATTCTTATGTTAATCCCCATACGTTACATCATTAGTTTTAGATGAAGTGTTCCATGATTCATTGTTTGTGCATAACACCCAGTGCTCCATGCAGAATGTGCCCTCCTCAATACCCACCACCAGGCTAACCCATCCTCCCACCCCCCTCCCCTCTAGAACCCTCAGTTTGGAACTTTACTAGGTTCTTTACAAGACCTTTACAATATCACTTTAGAAGCGATGTAAAAGTAGACAAGACACTCTATTTGTCCATAGGGAGCTACCGATCTAGTAGAAGGACACAGACAAGTAAGCAAAAAATGAAAACACAAGGGTAAGTGGGGAGCATTACAGGAATATAGTAAGGTACCTTACTCAATCTAGGGCGTGAGTGATTCTGGGAAGGCTTCCCAGGGAACATGCCACTTACACTGAGATCTGAGACTGAGTGTAGCAGATAACCAGTATCAGGTGATGCAGAGAAGCCGGAGTGTTCCAGGTGGTGAGTGTGGTATATGCAAAGACCAGGAAATAATAAGGCACACAAAAAGAAGCTCATTGTGGCCATGACAAGGTTTGGGGGAAGAGGAGGTGGGAGGGGGCTGAAACTGTAGAAATGAGTAGGGACCAGATCATGAAAATCTTATAAACCCAGGTTGAGAAATTTGGACTTAATTCTGAGGGCAGTGGACATCCAATACATCATTTGTAGTACAAGAATGACATGATCAGATTTGTGTTTTAGAATGATCACTCTAGCTAGATTAGATCTTCAAGGACAGAGACCAAAGACAAGGAAGTGATTTAGAAAAATTTTGCAGTAACTGAGGTGAGAAATGTTAGTGGTCTAAACTGTGAGTGGCAATGATGATGAAGAGAAGTGATTTGAGATCTGTTTAGCAAGCAAAATCAAAAAGACTTGACATTTGCATGTGGGGGATGATGGACAGGGATGGGTCAAGATAATAGGTTGCTGGCTTGGGAAACTAGGTCAATAGTGGGGCCATGCACTTGGGTAAGAAATTAAAGATGAAAGAAGAAATTAAAGTATGGAAAGAAGGTAAGTTTTGAATACATAGCATTGAGGTGCTTCTGGTACATTCAAATTGAGAAATTTAGCAGGTAGTTGGTTGTCAGGGGCTCAGGAGAGAGAGATCTGTCTGGGCAAGAGATGGAGAACTGGGAGCCATTGGCGTAGAGGTGGGAACTGAAGCCACAAGACTGGATAAGATCTACTGTTCTTCATGGGGTAGAGTGGACAAAACAATCACTTGACTTTTTTAGAAAGCAATTGATTTTTTCAATGAGAATGGCTAGAAAAGAATAGAAATATGCTACCCGAAAGACTGAAGCAGTGTATCATTACTACTCTCAGAATTTAGAGGCTTTTAAGTTCAAGGCTAAGTGCCCAAGATGGCTCAAAAGTTCGAATGACCAAGTAGTGAACAGGTAAGAACACTGTCTTTTGAGCAGGGGGGGAGGGGTTCTACATTATTGATTGAGAGAGCTCATGCTTCTTCCATATTTCTTCCACCTAATGAGCTTTTAAACAAGTGCTCTGAAATGTACAAATAATGATTGTACTGGCTATTTCTCCCAGAATATTACCTCTGTCCTTCCGCTTCCAAGAGTTCAACGCCCCTACGAACCAGTATAGCGGCTCTCAGGGAAACTGTCAAGAAATGAAGTTAACTTTGCTTTACTGGAAGGGCCATTTTCCAAGATATTTGTTTAAACTTTTATAAAGGAAAAAGACACATAAAATCTGGAGACTTTTTGTTGGGCTAAGAAATGCTACAGGATGGGCGCCTGGGTGGCTCAGTTGGTTGAGCGACTGCCTTCGGCTCAGGTCATGATCCTGGAGTCCCTGGATCGAGTCCCACATCGGGCTCCCTGCTCGGCGGGGAGCCTGCTTCTCCCTCTGACCCTCCCCCCTCTCATGTGCTCTCTCTCTCATTCTCTCTGTCTCAAATAAATAAATAAAATCTTTAAAAAAAAAATGCTACAGGAAAAAAGAATGGAAGGTAAAAATGGTTGTTGAGTTCCTTTATTGTTTTCTCAGGCATCACGAACATGAGAAGGAAATAAGAGCATTTACAGAATACCTACTTTCTCTACCATTACCTAATTTAAACAAATAGTCACAAAATCTAGTACCATCTGCAGGCTCTTGGAAACTGATTTGTGTCATATCCCATTTGTGTAAGATGTGCAGTTAGGTCAGAGGCCCTAGTTCATGTTCTGAATGTCCTGAAACATACACGTGCAGATTAAGACAAAAATTGGTAGCCACACAAGGAATAATGATCTGAAGACTATGTACAAGCTTTCTATGGAATTATATCCAGAAAGAAGAATCACATTCCTGTTAAAAGACTAGAAGCAGAGCCATTAATGCTAAGTTCCTATGGGGACAGTATGTCACTCAAAGTTAAGACAAGAGTGTGTTGATTCACTTCATAAATTGAGAACTCAGAGACGTCAAGCATCGGAAAAAAAGAAAAAGATACATTAAATACATCAGACCTATTTTTAAAGTTTATTGATTTTTGTTAATTATACGAAAAATACAGCCCTCCCCTTTGTAGAAACATTGGAGAAAAAAATGAAAGAAAACAAAAACTAATCATAATCCCACATCCACCAACCTTAATATTTTGTTGTGCTTTCTTCCATTCTTTTCTCCGTGTAGGTGTATGTTTATGTGAGTTTGTGTGTATTTAAGACATATTCTTATATTACAGCTTATCTGATATGCTAGTGAGGCTTAAGATTGTTGGCTATATCTAATTTCATATTTGTTTTTTCCCTGAAAAGGAAGAAAAATGTTTCAAAATTTAAAATTGAGAATTATAATGTATGATTTTATAAGAATTGAATTTCATGCCATTTTATTTAGAGGTAAGAGCACTTGCTCATATTAGGATAAAATACTATAAACTGAAAAGAGGTTATTTCAGAATATTTTGTGCAGAGGTAGGAGCTATAAGAGACAGAGTGGTGGCAAGCAAGGTGACTTTCAGGAAAATTTAATAAAGTCCTAATCAAATAAATTAGATGTCCAGGTATTCTTATACTATACAATTCTCTAACCGCAGAGCCAACCTTATTAATGTGTGTCCTGGATATAAACATACCCTCAACTCAAAGGAAATATTCTAATGCCTTCCTTCCAGGAATTCAATAAAGACAATATCCACGAACAAAACTATATTAACACAATTTAATAAATTAAACTGGTAAGATCCCTCTTTTCCATGGTTCCTGCCAGGCGAGTCTCTACTACCAAACAGGACAATCTTGTTTTTCAACACATAAGAAAGAATAGTTCCTTTCGGGGTGCCTGGGTGGCTTAATCAGTTAAGTGTCTGCCTTCAGCTCAGGTCATGATCCTGGGGTCCTGGAATCGAGTCCTGTGTCGGGCTCCCTGTTCAGCGGGGAGTCTGCTTCTCCCTTTCCCTCTGCCACTGCCCCCTTCTTATGCTCTCTCTCTCTCTCATACTCCCTCTCTCTCTCTCAAATAATAAAAAATAAATAAAAACAGTTCCTTTCTCCTGAATATACCTGTAATTGGCTTAAGTGTTTCTCCGATCCAAGACTTGTGCTAAGGTCTGGGGTGTAACTGTATATGATCCCTATCTTCCTGGAGCTGAGAGTCTTGTGTGGAAAGCAGGGGAAGTGAAGTAAGTACAGAGCAGTGAAATAACAGACAATGAAAGGATGTACAGGGTGCTCTGAAAGAGAGGGTGTCTTCACCCAGATTTCGGGGGGCTGAGAGGCTTTCCATGGGATGTGATATCTACAAGAACTCAAAAATAGGAATTAGCCAGGCAAAGATGACTCTTCTGCTAGCAGACTCTTCTGCTATCCCAAGAGTCAGAGAACGCATGGAAAGTCAGAGAAGGTTTTCCAGAGATGGAAAGCTCAGATGGGGAGGGTGGCAAGAGATGATGATGAAGAGACAGGGACCACATCCTGAAAGGCCTTGTAAGTCACATGAAGGAATCTGGATTTCCTCCCGAGGACAATGGTGAGCTATCCAAGGGCTTTGAGCAGGAGCGATATGATTAGATCATTGGCCGCAAAGTGGAGAAAAAGGACAGAGACACAGGACTAAAAATAGAGTGTTGAGGAGACTAGAGGCAAACAGGAGAGAGCATCTGATGTCCCAGGTTAAGATAGGAGCAACAGGAATGGAGAAAACTGGACACTTTTGAGAGGTGGTCATTTAAATTACTTCTAGCCATTTCTGCCTCAGTAATTTTCCCATCAAGGTTCCAAAATGACCAATAGCAAGGAGAAGATAAGTCTGGTTCAAGGGCTTGCCCTCAAATAACAAGGTAGATCAAATAGCTATTTTTAGTTAGCAACGTTCCTTGTTAAAAGAAGCTTATTAAAACAAGATCCAGGGGCACCTGGGTGGCTCAGTCGTTAAGCGTCTGCCTTCGGCTCACAGGTCATGATCCTGGGGTCCTGGGATCGAGTCCCGCATCGGACTCCCTGCTCGGCGGGGAGTCTGCTTCTCCCTCTCCCACTCCCCCTGCTTGTGTTCCCTCTCTCGCTGTCTCTCTCTGTCAAATAAATAAAATCTTTAAAAAAAAAAAACAAGATCTAAATTATGTGGAAAGGGAAGGAGATGAAAACCCATAGTCAGATCAATGGAAAAATGTATATGGAGTTTTTTTTTTAAACTTTTGATATTGACTGAAACCTGTATCAAAGATTTCCTTTCTTATTAATTAATAATTCAGTTAAGGTTGACTAGATAATACATACATATGATATAAAATTTCAAGGAGTACCAAACAGGTGTGAAATGAAAATTCTCCCTTCCACCTCCATCCCCTGCCCTGTAAGTTTCCTTCTGAGAGGCAATTAGTACCAATTTTTTGTATCTTCTTCCAAAGATATGCTATGAATATAAAAATATAAAGCATAGGATCTTGATACTTTATATATTATTTGATATATTATTTAGAAATCTCAGGTCTATAAATATTATCATAGACTTATTGGCAAATTATCCAATAATGTGATATTTTAATAACATATTGATATGTTTTTGTATATAATATAATAATTATTTTCCAGATAAGCCGATCTCATTTTCCATATAAGTAAACATTTAAGAACTTTTTAGGAATCTATGATCTAAAGTGTTTCATAAATACCATAAGAGGTAGATTAAGACTGACTCACCATGCGTTGTGCCACTCTCAAATTCCCCATCCTTTCACTCTTCATTCAATATACTTCTTGTTCCAGTCTAGTCAAACAGAAAACCCCTTACTATACCCATTATTTTCTTCTCTCACTGCAGCTGCATTGTGTTGAGCAGTCTTTCATTGTGTCCCTGAAAGTCATCTCTATTTTATTCTTCAAAATATTTTAAAAACCAACCTCTTCCAAGAAATTGATACTAAAACACTCCAACCTTTGGAAATAATTTAAAGTCATGCAGAATGTTGTGGAATCTTATTCTCTGTTGTGTTTTTGCCCTGTGTTCCCCTCAACTCTGAAGCCAACCTTTCCTATGAATTTTTCAGTTTCAAAAGACAGTGCATTCCTTGAGATCTTGCCTTTTGCAACAACATGGATGGACCTAGAGAGTATAATGCTAAGTGAAATAAGTCAGTCAGAGAAAGACAAATACTATATGACTTCACTTGTATGTGGAATTTCAGAAACAAAACAAATGAGCAAACAAAGAAAAAAAGAGACAAACAAAAAAACCAGACTCTTAAACACTGGGAACAAACTGGTGGTTGCCAGGAAGTGAAGGTGGGGGAGGGGTGAAACAGATGAAGGGGATCAAGGGTACACTTATCTTGATGAGCACTGAGAGATGTATAGAATTGTTGAATCATTATATTGTACACCTGACACTAATGTTACATTGTATGTTATTTATGCTTCAATTTAAAAAAAAAAGGAAAAGTAGAAAGAATACAGTACATTCTCTTCAGTGTCGAAATGACTAACATAGATGGTTCTTTATGGTTAAGTTCTTCCTCCCATCAGATCCAAAGTGTCCATTAAACCTTCCATCCATTTGTATTTCCTACTAATGAAATGGGATTAACTCTTCCCTTATCTGCGTAACAGCTGTTCAAATGCAGAACACAATCAGGCCTACCATACACCATTTCCTTTTCTTGTCCATAATAAACTCCTCCAGCTTCTTCAGTTTTTCCTTTTGTAACACATTCTTTTTCAGTCTTTTGGCTAAAATCAAACGTGTACAGGTGGCATGGTTTCTAGATATTTCATCATCTTGATTGCCCTTAGCTTATCATTATGTCTTAACAAGACTCACATAACCAAATATAATGTTCCATCTTAGAGCGAACTGAGACATACCAAATCCCCTTTCCAAATTATTAGGGCCCGGAGCGTGACCCAGGCCAGAAGATTTAGGCTGGTTGTGGGAGTGGACCTTGCTGGCTTGGGTCTGTGAAGTACAAGCAAAGAGACTTCCCATTTAGGTGTGGACCAGAAGTAAGGGACAATTCAAAATATCAAGTAAGGAGAACAGAGGGCAAGAATTGGACCTGAAGCAAAAAATTAGTAATCCAGAATGGTTAAATTGAAGTGTCCTAATGTGTTGTTAGTTGTCTGTATGGGTAAAGCCTACGTATTTCCAGTGACAGTAAAACACAAGAGGGGCGCACCTGGGCGGTTTGGTCAGTTAAGTTTGTGACTCTCCATCTCAGCTCTGGTCTTGATCTCAGGGTCGTGAGTTCAAGCCTGCCTTAAAAAAAAAAACAAAAACAAAAAAGCCCACACAAGAACACAGGGATAGGAGCTGAATCTTTTTACAGCATCCTATCCGACACACTGGTCAAGGAGAGAGAAGTCAAAGATGCTGAGCTATTTTGAACAGAGCTCCTATTGCTTTGAATGGGATATTCTATCTTGATTAACATAGCCTCAGGCGGCATCTGCTTTTTTACCTAGCATATCACTCTGTGGACTCAGCTGTGATGTGGTCAACTAAAGTCATCAGGTCTCTTATATGAAGTGTGGCCATTCACAGTACACAGTTCTTCCCTTGTGTGATTTATTTTTTCCTCTTAAATTCAGGAATTTACATCTATCCCTCGTAGAATTACTTTTCTGAGCATTGTACCTGCTTAAGAAGTTACATGCTTTGACGTTAGACTGCCTGGGTTCAGAACTCAGTTCATCCATTTTCTGGCTGGCTGACGCTGGGCAGACTGTTTTGCCTTGTTAATATTTTCTTAAATAACATTTTTTTCTTACTAGCCATATTGGCTTTGTCTCTTAGTCGTGTGACATCTCTTGCCATCCGTCCATTTAGTTACTCACTTATTCAACAAATACGTGCCTTTCTTGTTCCAGGCACTGTGTCAGATATACAATAAATGTGGTTTTTTTCTGGTGGTCTTTGTTAAATTCACGAATAAAATTACTGCACACACTAGTTTCAAGGACCAACCCCTGGACACATCTCAACTCTAATTTTTTCTCTAAGTAGATATCTATCTATTCATGAACATACAAAGAGTATGGTTGTTGAACCTGATAGAAATACAAGTGAGTAGACTTTTCCCATTCCACAAGCACATCTGTTCAACTTTTTTGTTAAATGCTTCACACTTGGCAGACAACAGAGTTCAGGACCCAGTCGGTTTCATTAATGGAAGAACGAGAAGAAATACAGTCAACATATGTAGTCTCCTGAAGAAGGTACCCTTTGCAGCCTGTTTTTTTTTTTTTCAGAGAATTACTATTTTTTTTTTTATTTTTTTAAGATTTTATTTATTTATTTGGCAGAATGAAAGAGCAGGAGAGCACTAGCAGTGGAAGCGGCAGAGGGAGAGGGAGAAGCAGGCTCCCCACTGAGCAGGGAGCCCAATGTGGGGCTCGATCCCAGGACCCTGGGATCATGACCTGAGCTGAAGGCAGTCACCTAACCAATTGAGCTACACAGACGCCCCGAGAATCACTATTTTTAATAATTCCAACTGAAAACAACCCACCAGTAGAGAAATTAATTGTGGGATATTAACTCATTGGATTAATACATGGCAACAAAAAAACCCAATTACAGTTACACACACACACAAAAAAACCCTGGATGAATCTCGCAAAGTAATGCCAAGTGAGACAAGCCAGACACAAAATAACACACATTATATTATTCCACTTAAATAAAATACAAAAATGGGCAAAAGTTATCAACGCTGTTAGAAATCAGTCTGGTGACTATCCTTGGGGGAGTTAGCGAGTAGAAGGGGTCATGTGGGGGGTTAGCCTGTGTTTTGTACTTACTCATGTACCATCCTGCTATCAACACTTAAGACTTTCTGATAGAAATAGATTTTTGACCATAAACTATATATAAAACACATAAGAGAGGCTAAAACATACTTTGCTTAAATGCATCAGAAATACTATCAAATGTATATTTCAGTTAGAAGTGATTACTTCTTCTTTGTGAAAATCTTTATTCATCAGGCCTATAGCTTCTCAGGCTCAATATGCTTTTTGGAATTTGGTTGCCTGACCCAAGCGTCTGGCAGACTTTCTGCTAGACCAGCTGTCAATGAATGAAAAACAGGCAAGCTCTCAACTGCACAATGTGTATCGAGTCATTCAGTTCTATAAAAGGAATACTTGATTTGATCATCAGTGGCTGGGGTCTGGCAGCCGGAAGGTGATTACAACCATGTCCTGTATTTATATCAACCTCAATCACTCACTGTCTACCAATTGAGAACCTTGGTTCTAATAAGATGCTCTCAGCCCTATATTTAATTTCCATAAATTACTTGTTTATTATCTACACTGCAGGTTATCTGCAATAAATTTTCTTTGTCCCGGGTCAGCTTCTTCTTCTCCTCTTTGCCACTTCCCCTACCACCCAGCTGGTGCGTGCCAGCAGAAGAGACAGATTAGCTTTGATATTGGTGTGAATCAGTGGGTTTCAGTTGGGACTGGCTTTTCCTCGCAGGGGACATTTTTGGTTGTCAAAACTGGCATCTGGTGAGAGAAGCCAGAGGTGCCAGGGGCATCCTACAATACACAGGGTACCTGCAACAAAGAATAATCAGGTCCAGAATGTCAGTAGTTTTAAAGTTGAGACATTTTGACCTACATAAAGATACAATAAAGAAGCAATTTACAATGAACAAATGTATTTCAAATTGAAATATGAGTGATTTGGGGGTTATCCTGTGTTTGGAATGCCCTATTCCATCGCTTCTCTTCATGGACAAGGATAATGGACACTGAATACGAACAAATTATTCCTTGTACATGGCCTTCCCCTGGTAGACACCCCTTTTAAGTGGGAATGTCTAATGCTGGTCATATGTACAATGGCTAACGGCGCATATTTGTGGGCAGTAGAAATTTATGTGAAGAACTTTTCAGAGGCTTAACTAAGAGTGTGGAAAATATTCTCAGTGTCGGATCTTTTGGACTCCAAGAGGATAAGACCTCTGGATTTTTTGGTTTCTGCATGTTCACCCAATTTTTACATGTTCTTTTTTTTACCTCAAAGGCATATTTCATTATCCTCCCTTGACCCTGAGTAACTGAGTTACTTGCATGCTCCGACTTCAGTTCTGCACGACTGGACAAATTCTTGGCATGAAACTTACTCTCTCATTCTCATACTAAAAGTACTGTTAATATTGATAAATTTGAATTGCTTTTCACGTTTCTTTCAAGAGTGGCCTTGTATTGCTCTTAAATTTACATTTGTCTCAACAGCTCTGGAAACAGCATTCTTTCTTTTAACTGAATAAATCACATTTTATTTGGGAAAATTAAGTCAGTACAATGCAAAGTTCTAAGCAGGCTCCCTGTAGAGACACTTTTCATTTTGTGACTGCTTGTGTGCACCCAAATCCTAGGTAGCTTACTGCTTCCCTAACTTGAGTCTTCAGTGTCTAAAGGGTCAGTTGAAAGAGCCCAAGAAAGGTGATCTTATTAATAGTCCATCTAAGAGTGTGGCCACATGTCTGGTTCAGAATTGAAATTCATAACAGCATCCAAGGAAATGGATTGACTCCAGGATCCTTGCAGGAGCTCTAAGCCATGCCAGAACACCATAATAGGTCCAAATACTACCATCTCTTAACCAGAACTACCTCCTGAGAACTTTGGAGTACAAAGAAGAAGTAAGGAGCAGCATGCTGCCAAAGGAGTATACAAATAAAGTACACTTCAAGCTTCTAAATTAGAAGAATGTGAGAGGTGACTACATTTCTTAAACTCAGATCTAACCCAAACCCTGATCTTCTCCCCAGACCCTGGAGACTCTAAAGTGGCTGGGTTTAGGAAGATAATTATGTAATTTCCCCCCAGCAATTCCAGAAAGCTGCTGACCTCGTCTTGGAAAAATGTGTTCAAAATCCATCCTAAATTGCACCTTCTTGTTGACTCTGTCTCTCAGCTGAAATAGAGCAAATGTACCACCATCATCATTATTTGACATGACTATGAAATTAATAAGAATAATAATCATAGTAATGATTTCTATGAAAACATAATTAACCAATTTTTAAACATCGCAGAAACACAAGTTTAAAAGTAAACATGGCAGACATCTTAAGTCAACTATATCTGAAAAGTTAGGAAACAATATATTATAACCACAAGAATGTGTAACTGGTCCCTATATGGCAATCCAGAGCTGGTATAGTCAAACTACTATAACATGGTGGTTAAGAGTAGTGATTTGGTGTCAAACAGACCTTTGGTGAAATCCTGTTTTTGCCGCTTACTAGCTGAGTGGCCTTCGACAAGTGACTTCAACTTTCTTAGCCTCGGTTTCTTCAGATTTAAAATGGAGATAATAATGGTACTTATCTCATGGACTTTGGGGAATATTAAATGATATCTTATGTGTAACATGTTTATTCAGTCCCTCAGTAAATATTAGTTTATATTTATTCTTTCTATACAACAAGCAAGTAATAATGTTTTGGACATCTGTCTAAAGAACATAACTTTATGCGGCGCCTGGCTGGCTCAGTTGGTAGAACATGCGACTCTTGATCTCAGGGTCATGAGTTTGAGCCCCACAGTGGGTATAGAGATTACTAAAACAATAAAAAATAAATAAATTTTCAAAAAACATAACTGAAGTATGGCAAGATCGTGGTACTTGGTGAGTTTCATTTAATACTAGGGATAATGTGCAGTAACTTGTTTTACTTTCTTTTATTTTTTTATTGTAGTAAAATATACATAATATAAAACTTACCATTTTAACCATTTTTAAGTGTACAATTCACTAGAATTAAGAACATTTACAGTGTTATGCCACCATCACCACTATCTATTTCCAGAACTTTTTCATGATCCCAAACAAAAATTCTGTATCTATAATACTAATTTATCATTCATCTGGTCGTTTTTAAATGATTATTTTATTATTTTTCTATATAAAGTAAAGCACATTTCCCTATAATATTATGCAAGTATATCATCATTGGAGAAAATAAGAAACTATAGATAAAAATTAAAACTAAAATTAAATAATCTAAAATTTCGTCCTTCACAAATAAGTACATTGTTATTTTGGTATATCATGTCACTGCTTTTTTTTCTTGAAAAATTTATACAAAATGGAATCCTATTATGAATTTTGTTTTCTAACCATTAAAAAGAGTCCTTTAGGGGCACCTGGCTGGCTCAGTCAATGGAGCATGCAACTCTTAATCTCAGGGTTGTAAGTTTGAGCCCCATGTTGGTGTAGAGATTACTTAAAAAAATAAAATCTTAAAGAAAAAAGAATCTTTTAACTAGGTAAGCACATTTCTGTAGAGGTGGTAAATAACCATGAAGAAGAGAGCCAGAGAAGTACTTCTCCATTTAAAAAAGGCTTTGATGGCGGGACCCCTCGCTGCCTCAGTCAGTAGAGCATGAGGACTCTTGATCTCCTGGTGGTGAGTTCAGGCCCATGTTGGGCACAGAGCCTACTTTAAAAAAAAAAAAGGCTTTGATGGTGAAGCCGTGAGAGAAAAGCCAAAATGGCTTGTTTGTATGAAGACCACTGCATCTGAACACTAATTCTTCCTAAATCTACAGCTGTCATGATCCTAGGAATTAACTGTAGCAGTTCAGCCTAAATACCAATTGTCATCCTTCACAGTCTCTCAAAATAACATAAATGAATGAAAATCTTTTAAAAACATAGCGCTAAACTGAGACTAATAAAAAATCACCATCTTGAAAAAGAAATGAATGGAGTGGTGGGGAAAAAAAAATGAACCGGCTTCTCTGAAGGTATTTTGTTATATCATTTGGCCATGTAAAGTATATGAATGTTGCACATATTCAAAAAATAAAATAAAAACCTTTTTAAAGCAATCTATAAAAATTACAAACAGACTGAAACAAATGAACTTAACTTGAACTGAACTGAATGAATTGAAACAAATGAACTTAATATCAAGTCAGTAACACAAAAGATACAACTAAAAAGATACAAAGAAAGTAATTATTTCAAAGGTATACCTTAAGAGAACATATTCTAAGAACAAGTACAAAGAAATTGTAAGCTGTGTTCTGTTTCTAATTGTTAGAGGCAATATTGATATTATTATTCTGAAACTATTTTAAACTCACTGTAGATTAATGCAAATAAGTAATTATATTGATCTTAGGAATGAAGGTTTTCAGTGTAAGGGAAACATGTAGAAAATCAGAGAATTTAAGAAAAATCCTACAGGATTATGTTGTTATAATGTCACAGTATTAATTTTGAATTGGAATTATCACTACTATCAATATTTTTTTCTTTTTCTAATTTACATGTTTCCTACTACTAGCTATTGAAAAGGTCTAGGAGCAGTGATATCCCAGTAGCAATGATGTAATACTTGACTCAGGCAATAATCATCATTGAGTGAAACCATTAGTTGAAAGGCAGACGAGAAAGAACTTTACCATGAGGGATAATAACGCTGTCAGCATGACTAATCAATCTTAGCACCTTAAAAGTGAAACAACAGATACCTTGTGCCTCCCGATGTGATGTATTATGACGCATATGGCATTTATCAAGTATCCTTGTGGGGGGAAAAAGTTGACCCTGAATCTAATCAATTATTTTGATCCAACTTTCATTTACAGTAACTACCGGGAATAAAGGTGCAAGCTAAATGACACCACAAGAAAGCAAACATTCTTCAGACATTATCTGGTTTCTGCAAATAGTTAATGGCCGGGGGGAAAGGGTTGGAGAAGTGATTTTTTTAGGAAAAAAAAAAAAAAAAGGAGGCTAACAGGCACAATAACCAAATGCTATATGTAAACATTGTTTGAATTCTTATTCTGAGAACTGTAAAAACACAATGTTGAGGCAATCAAAAATTTTGATTATAATCTGGATATTAGATGATGCCAGAGAATTTTTGTTAATTTTGTTAAGTGTGATGATGACATTTTCATTATGTGAGAAAATGTCTATTTTTTTAGATATTCATACTGAAGTATCATATGATACTTGACATAACACATTGTCTAGGATGTAGTTTAAAGTATTTCAACAAAGAAGAAAAAGGGGACAAATGAAGCAAATGTGGCAAAATTTTAATGTGTTGAATCTGGGTTATATACATGAGAGTTCATTGTATAGTCTCTCTACTCTAGAATATATTTGAAATTTTTCAATAAAATTTTTTTTGTTTCAACACAAAAAAATTTTTAAGTAAAAAAATTTGTATCTGTTCTGGTTACTATTGCTGTGTAACACAATACCCCAACATTTATTGGCTTAAATGCTATAAATATTATATCTTGTATTTTCCCTGAGTCAGAAATTTGGGGAGGGCGTGGATACGCAGTTCCAGCCTTCATAATTTCTCATGTGATTGTGGCTGGAGCTGTGACAGTTGTGGGGAGGGGAGGACTGGAAGGAGAAGGGAGGCTGGCAGAACTTGAGAATGGCTGGTCAGCTCTCTCAATTCCTATTTATAGTCACAGGGCCTCTCTGTGTGGTCTTGCCATGTGGCTAATTTGATCTTTCTCATACATGATGGCCTCGGGGAAGACAGAACATTGAGTTGGTAGCTGATGTCTTCAAAAGCTAGTATTCCAGTGAACAAAGTAGCATATTGCCTTTTATGCCCTCACCTAGGGAATCACATGGTGTCATTTTCTCCGTTCTCTATTGGTTGAAGCCAAATCAAAAGCAGCCCATTTACAAGTACAGAGTTCATAGATTACACTTTTGGTGAGAGGGATATCAAAGAATTTGTAGATATATTTTATTTTATTTTAAAGATTTTTTTTTATTTGAGAGAGAGAGAATGAGAGAGCACATGAGGGGGGGAGGGTCAGAGGGAGAAGCAGGCTCCCCGCCAAGCAGGGAGCCCAATGTGGGACTCGATCCTGGGACTCCAGGATCATGACCGGAGCCGAAGGCAGTCGCTTAACCAACTGAGCCACTCACGCACCTATTTTATTTTATTTAAAGACTTATTTATTTATTTTAGAGAAGGGGGTGGGGCAGAGTGAGACGGAGAGAGTCCTAAGCAGACTCCATGCTGAGCGCAAATTCTGACGACCCTGAGATCACAACCCCAGCAGAAACCAAGAGTTGGTCACTTAAACAACTGTGCCACCCAGGCACCCCAAAGAATTTGTAGTTATATTTTAAAACCGCCACACCATCCCATATATCTGATGAACAGTCCCCAACTCAAAAGACCACAAAAGAATTGACGGTCTGTTTGTAATGGTAACTCCTAAGTGGGGACTTTTCTGATTCCTAGGACCGTAGAACAGCTGATTCTTCCCGAAATTCTAAAATTGCCATATAAATCATAGATTTCTCTAAAACTTCTTAACTTGATATCTCTTAAATTGCCTTGTGAGATATCACTTGTGAAATGCCTAGCCTCATACTGGATCCATAATAGATATTCCACAGATGCCATTGATATCTAACGTCTGTGTGAATTCCTGGAGAAGTTTTTACTGTTTGAGTGTACCATTAATAAATAACAGGTGGTGTAACTTTGTGATTTTTCCGAAAGGCCTGGCACAGTTCCAATTTGAAGGAGCGAACCGCCGTAGAACTTTATTCTAGGGGCTCCTGGCTGGCTCAGTCAGTAAAGGATGCTACTCTTGACCCCAGGGTGGTAGGTTCAAGCTTCACATTGGGTGTAGAGATTACTTAAAAATAAAATTTAAAAAACAACAAAACAAGAAATTTTGAAGTTGGGCAATTGTTGGACATAACAGGGAGTGAGTTGTTGCATAGGCCAAAGTGCCTATTTTGTTTTTACCTTCTATCAGTTGTCTTTGTCCCCAGATTGTCTTTTTAAACATTTTTTTGAGCAACAGAAAAGTAAGAGCATCTCCCCTACATGAAGTATGAATGTGTCATGCCAGAACTTTTTGTAGAATACTAATGATGTTTAGGATCCAATCTGTTTTAAAATATTTCTGAAGATTAAGCAAAACATACACCAGATTTTCAAGTCTATAAGAAACTGCAGATTTTCTTTTTAAATCTTAAAAGTCAAAGAAAACCTTACATTATGATATTAGACATCAAAGTCAATTTGTAATGTAAATTAATGTCTCATTTTACAAGCTGATAGAAGTGTTAATCAGATAATTACTATAGTTATTCAAAGAAAAATACTTAATATTTTATTTCCTTTAAAAGGAATTTAATATTTTACTATTCTAATATTTTCTTTTCCCTGAAAATTACAAGTCACATAAACAATGGGCTAATTATAAATTAATTATAAATTATGCATATTCATTTGTTGAAGTACGTCATTAATTTTTATTGATGTTACTGTATTACTTAAGAACAATAAAATTAGGGGCGCCTGGGTGGCTCAGTTGGCTGAGCGACTGCCTTCGGCTCAGGTCATGATCCTGGAGTCCCGGGATCGAGTCCCGCATCGGGCTCCCTGCTCGGCGGGGAGTCTGCTTCTCCCTCTCCCACTCCCCGTTTGTGTTCCCTCTCTCGCTGTGTCTTTCTCTGTCAAATAAATAAATAAAATCTTTAAAAAAAAAAAAAAAACAAGAACAATAAAATTACACTGTAGTGTTCAAACTCTTCACTAATATAGATTGCCTACCCTTCCTTCACTTGTCCTGATTAGCAGGCTTTACTTACCTAGGGATATTTGTGGGATTGATACTTAGTTCCACATACCTTAGTCTAATAGCTTAAGAACTCCATGTTCCCAATCAGTCAATTATGATATATCATAAGGCATAAAATTTCTTTGGTTCAAAGGCTTGTTGACTGAATTCATTTGTGATGTTTGTATCACAGGCAAAAAAAAAAAACCTTTCAAAAATTGTGAACAAGTGAGCCTAGATTGATTGAAAAATCTCTTTACATTCTCTGCACTAGCTTATTTACCTTCTAAATCATGTTCTATGAGAACAGTGCTTTTTTTGGAGATGACATGTTATTGAAATCAAGAGAAGGGATAAAAAAAAAAAGAGGTACTATGTATATTTCCTTTATTACATTCTTTGTGGAATATGTTCTGGCAAAATAGAAGGCATTACAGAAATCATTTGACTGAGGAAGAAATTCTACTCTGCACAAAACTCTCATTGATGTCAGTGGGAGATCTGTGAATGGAACAAATGTTGAACTTGACCCTGTAATGTTTAAACTGCAGTCCCTGCTCTTGGCAGAGCCTGGCTTCCCACTGAAAGGCGTTGTAGTCTGTGCAGGGATTACACAGCGGGTTAATAGTCTAGTTTTTCGCTTCTTTTGGAGCAACAGATGAAACACGTAATACCTTCCTTTAGGGCTAGTACATACTTTTAAACACAAAAGACTTTAAATGAGGTGGTGTGAGAAAGTAAAAAGTAGAGTCTGTGGATGGAAATTTATGTTGGTAATGTTTGTCTGGTTTTTTTTATTTGACAGAGAGGGAGACAGCGAGAGCAGGAACACAAGCAGGGGGAGTGGGAGAGGGAGAAGCAGGCTCCCCGCAGAGCAGGGAGCCCGATGTGGGGCTCGATCCCAGGACCCTGGGACCATGACCTGAGCCAAAGGCAGACGCTTAACCACTGAGCCACCCAGGCGCCCCTGTTGGTAATTATTTTTAAACTACCTTCTCTGCCAGTGGCTCAGAAGCATCAATGAGTCATATATACATTAAAGGAAGAGAAGAATATCAAGATATTAGACACCACTTAGTACATCGGTATTGATGCCATGCTCACTCTGTTTCTGTCCTACTCCATTAAGCATGCATAAAGAATAATTATCAGCAAGGTTCCGATGCAAATGGTTTTTGGTAAAATGAGACGGGATGATTACATAAGAAGTAAGAGAAAACATACAATCAACACTTCAAAGTAAACTACTGCAGTACCAAATTGGAACGGCTTATTTTTTATCCAATCCGACCAATAAAGATGTAACTCCAGTTGTCAGTCTAGCATAATCTTGGCTGCTGCACAAAAATGAGCATCGGGTTCTGCAGAAAAGGCCTTAAAACCACCGAGTCTCTACAGATATATTCAGGCACTTGAATAACCTCATTACCAGGGTCCTATTTTTAATTGTTTGTATTCGGTGGAATATTTTTTTCTTGTTTTGTATACTTTGTAAGCCCTTTATTTTCTACAATGTATACACATGGGTTTTACAATAAAGAGGGAAACAAGAAGAAAAGAAAGGGACGAGCTTTTGTTTTAAATGAGCAGAGGAAGAAGACTAAGAAACAGGAAGTATTTCAAGATGAAATTAAAACTGCTTTTGTTTTTATTCTACGGAAGGCTGTGAATTATGAAAAAAATCCCCAGTGATTAAAAGTGAGAATGTCGGCTTATAAATGGCTGTGGAAAAGCTACTGGTCCAGGCATTAAAAGTCATTACAGAATTTAATGGTTGGCATTGACACTCTGGATTCAGGTTGCTGCGTTCATATTCTCGCTCTACAAATTTGTACCTAGGTGATCTTGTACAGGCAGGTTATCTATTAACTGGCAATATAACTTACTATGCCGATAAGAAGAGGAGGGAAGTCAGGGCTTGGCTTGGGAGAAGTTCACGGAGGCCAGGTAGTGCTACTTGAATCAGCTGTAGAAGTCAGATCTTGGCTTCCACAGGTAGCTCAGGGTCCCAGGGCAGCTTCGGAGGAGCCCTCTGTTCCATTAACTTAGGAGGTCCTGGGACAGCAGGACCCTGTTTCCTAGAGATATCAGACTTACTCAGAAACTGAATGGCCTCGAGCAGTTTTCTTTCTTTCTTTTTACACATTCACAATTATTATTTTTTTTTATTGTTTTATGTTATAGATTTGGGGGGTTTCTTTGTCTTGTTTTGAGTTTATCCAACGTCATTCATCGTTTGTTTTTTAGTTTCCCCCCTCATATTTATATAGTATGTTGAAATCAATCTCATTTTCTGGCTTTTAAGAAGGTTTAAATGTTTTTTTTTTTTTTTTTTAAGATTTTATTTAGGGGCACCTGGGTGTCTCAGTCGTTAAGCCTCTGCCTTCAGCTCAGGTCGTGATTTAAGATTTAAAAAATCTTTAAAAAAATATTTTATTTATTTATTTGACAGAGAGAGAGAGAACACAAGCAGGGGAGCTGCAGAGGGAGAGGGAGAAGCAGGCTCCACACTGAGCAGTCGCGGGACTCAATCCTAGGATCCTAGGATCATGACCTGAGCCGAAGGCAGATGGTTAACTGACTGAGCCACCCAGGTGTCTCTTCAACATAATTTTTTTCTACTTGCTCTTTTTAGTGATTTCTGACTCTTATTTTCTCTCTCCCTTCATCCATTGTGTTTTCTACAAATTTATTTCAATCTTTTAAAAATATTTTGCTTCACTTTCTGGTTTTAGGTTTGGTTTCTTTTTAAAAATTGTTTTAGGACTACTTTTTTCTCTTCTTGTCCTACCTGATCCCATTTTTTCCCTATTACTTGTCTTTGGAACACTTGCCGGAAGCAAGTCCAAGGAGGTGTGAAGAGTGGGGAGAGTTCACATTACAAATAGAGGCCGACTTTCTTCTGCCTCTTCCCCACTCCTATGGCTACTCCTGCACTTGACTCCTTGGATCCTTTCACAGGATTCCCCAGCGCTAAACAGAACCTCAGTCTGTAACCCTAAGGGAATTTGGGCGTTGATTTCAGGGCCTTAAACTCATTACATAAACACAATTTTGATTTGCTAGAACAATTTGTTACCATCTCACACTGTTCAGCACTTATTTGAGAACGCTAGTGTCTTAAAATCCATGGTTTTGAAAGTATATAACCTTAATTTGAGCACAATGTGGCAAATGCATATCTAGAAGCCTGGTGGTCTGGCCTAGGGGAATATGCCCAAAGAGAGGCCCACTAGTGTATGCCCAGCCCTGACCCTTTCCAGTTGGTGCTGTTGAGCTTCCCTATAGACATTCATGGAGAACAGCAGCACCAGAAAAGACTAGTTTCTGGGACCACGTTTAAGTTAGTTATTTATTTTTTTTAAGATTATTTGAGAGAGCGAGCATGTACATGTGAGCGGGGGGCAGCGAGGGGCAGAGGGAGAGGGAGAGAAGCAGAGGCAGGGCTCCATCTCATGACCTCAAGATCATGAACTGAGCTGAAATCAAGAGTGGCCACTTAACCAACTGAGCCACCCAGGCGCCCCATAAGTTAATTTAATTCCAATTTAGTTGTCATCAGAATGGCTCACTTCCCTTTCTATCAAAGTCATAGGATCATCTTTTGATATAGCCCACTGGGGTTCCTTTTACTCATTGAGAGAGTTGAAAAGGAGCTATCACCCCAACTGTAATACCAATAGCAAAAGCTGACTGGACTTTCAGTTATCTTGTTTTGTTTTATAACAAAGTTTATTTATTTATTTTAGTAACCTCCACACCCAATGTGGGGCTTGAACTCACAAGCCTGAGATCAAGAGTTACATGCTCTTACAACTGAGCCAGCCAGATGCTCCAAGTTATCTTGGTTTTTAAATGAGATTGTTCTCTACCTGCTTTTTGAGGCCATTATGTATTTTTTTTTTTAAAGATTTTATTTATTTATTTGAGAGAGAATGAGATAGAAAGCATGAGAGGGGGGAGGGTCAGAGGGAGAAGCAGACTCCCTGCCGAGCAGGGAGCCCAATGCGGGACTCGATCCCGGGACTCCAGGATCATGACCTGAGCCGAAGGCAGTCGCTTAACCAACTGAGCCACCCAGGTGCCCCTGAGGCCATTACATATTTCAAATGTTTATTGGTTCTTCGTGTGTGTGTATCAACTGTTGATTTATGTCTTTTGTAAATACTTCTATTGGATTATTATTTTGTTGTGGATTTATAAAAGCCCTTTATATATTATAAATATTAGCTATTGTTTCTTATATATGTTTGTTTGTTTGTTTTTTTCTCCAACTGTCATTTGTCTTTTAACTTGGTTTATAGTGGCTTTTGCCAAAAGAAGTTCAATACATTTAGGTAGTTCTGTCCAACTTTTCTTGGCGGTTTCTGGTTCTTTCATGTTTGGATTACTATATGGTGGCAGTATGGTATAGAAGAACACATACTGAAATGGGGGGGAACTGTGTTCTAATTATGGTTCTGCCTCTGACCAGTAATATGACTTTGGGCAAGTCTTCAAATCTAAGTTCTCTCACCTATAAAATGCAGCTGAACTAGGGGCGCCTGGGTGGCTCAGTTGGTTAAGTGACTGCCTTCGGCTCAGGTCATGATCCTGGAGGCCCTGGATCGAATCCCTGGATCGAGTCCCGCATCCGGGCTCCCTGCTCAGCAGGGAGTCTGCTTCTCCCTCTGACCCTCCCCCCCTCTCATGTGCTTTCTCTCTCTCTCAAATAAATAAATAAAATCTCAAAAAAAAAAAAAAATGCAGCTGAACTAGAAACCAGATGACCCACCTCTTAAGGTCCCTTCATGCTTATTCAAACACTACTAAAAATGTTCAGATTCTAGAGTTTTAAAAGCTTATTATCCTTAAGTAGGCCAAAGATTCTCCCTAAAATTAACACTTCTAATTTGCCTAGCAACATTTCATGGTGTAAAATCTAGCCAGTGTGTGAATAATAAAGCTTCCGAATTTTGGACAGCTGAATTAATGACTTGAATTTTTATATAGAATTTGATGGGTTTATACCTACCTCTTATTTTAGGTTATAGACTTTATAGAAAATAAACCCTGCATATAATATGTAATCTAATGTATGAATACTATTAGAGCTACTAAGTCAAGGGACATAGAACATGGCTTATGATATTTTATTGATGATAATAATGAAACGTATTACTACTGATATAATAGAAAAAAGACAGTTTTTATTTATGTAATATTTATAGTGCGCTGTCATGTACCTCATCTCATTTGCTGTCTACAATAACCCTATGAGATAGATAAGAAAAGGCTTATCTTTCCATTTTATAGATGATGAATTATTGCACAGAGATCAAATCATTTGTCCAAGGTCATCAACTAATAAATGCTAATGTCAGTGCCAGAACTTTTCTGAAAGATGACAAGATTGATGACAAAGAACTTATTAGCTAAGGTTTCATTATGACAGAAGACAAACTAGAAATATCCGTTATCTATGAGGTAAAGTGGCTGGAAAGCAGGTAAATGAAATAAAATATCAAGAATGAAAAAGAAAAATTATGTTGAAATTATCAAATAAAATATTTGAAAACTATTTCTTCTCTACATACTTATTTCTACATAAAGAATTACAAATCCTTTGGAAGGAAAATGACATCTCTATTAATAGTTTGGCATGGTGTATAGCAGGAAATATGAAAAATATACAATAAAAAGTTTTGTATAAGGAAAACATAAACTCTCGGAGGGAGTTTCCAGAGGTAGAAGGAAGACAAATTTAGTATCTATTTTAGAGGGAAACTGGAAGATTTAAAAACTAAGAAAACTAAAATACTACATGATTGATCTGATGGTTGACATTAATTTAATGGCAGAAAAATAAAGGGATTGGGCTAGGGAAAACAAGATAGAGGAAACATTTTAAAATATGCTATTTTTTACCTCAACATCTTTGAAGGAAAATTTACACTCAATTCCCAGAAAATACATTTTTCCCCCCAATGGAAGAAAGTATGAGTGTTAAAGTATATCCAGAATTATTTTAGAAAATCCAATTGAGAAGTTTCATTTTCCAAATACTGATTAAACAAGATTTAAGTGAGATTTCTCCAGTATTCTGATGATATTGCTGTCATCAACAACATAGAGATGATTTACTTTGAAATAGGAATGGTATGTTGCTTGGCTAAACAAGTTTTTATGTTACATAGTTGCCATTGAGAGCAAGGCATTTAGCCTCACACTACATCTCAAATTATGCTTCACACTCATGTATTGGCTATTTTCATTCATATTTGATGCTAAACAGTTTTTTAAAAAAATACTATAGAAAAATATAAAGTTAAGTGTGCGTTTAAGTAGGAAAACAGCTGTTTCGTTACCCAAAGAAAGTATTCTTTTTTTTTTTTAAGACTTTATTTATTTGAGAGAGAGAATGAGAGAGAGAGAGCACATGAGAGGGGGGAGGGTCAGAGGGAGAAGCAGGCTCCCTGCCGAGCAGGGAGCCCGATGCGGGACTCGATCCCGGGACTCCAGGATCATGACCTGAGCCGAAGGCAGTCGCTTAACCAACTGAGCCACCCAGGCACCCCGAAAGATGGTATTCTTAAGTGAAAGCCTGCATTGAAAGGCAGCAGTATTTAAACTTTTTTCTTGATTAATACTGTTATGATTTAAAAGGAAGTGTGCAGGGGCGCCTGGGTGGCTCAGTTGGTAATCTAAACTCCCAGTAATCTATGAGGCAGTTAATATTATAGTCCCCATTGTAGAGATGAGGAAGCTCAAGTTCATGTTTATAGATGTTCAGGAACTTGCCCAAGGTCACTCAGTAGCCAAGTTTCTAATTCAAACTGTCTTGTTTCAGAGGTCATATAAATAATCACCATGAATTATTTATTTTCTCTCCACTTTAAAAAAATTCATAAGACAGCTGAAAAGAAATTCAATCCTGTTAGGCTACAAAATGTATAGGATGGAAAAAAAGATTATCAAGCATATACAAGGGCAAAAAACTTGAAAGCTTTTCATAAAACTTTTCACAAGAGGCAGACTTACCTCTGTTTCAAAAAATATTATTGGAAATATGTCAGAAAGGCAGGCTACGGGAGGGATGATTCCATTCCCAAAGTATTATAAAATCCCTAATTTTGGTTCCTGCATGTATTGCCTCTTTTGAACCCAAGTGTCCTTTTCCCACATACTTGCTACCCTAACCTCCTGCCCTCTCCCTATGAAGGCGCTAAGATGGAAGTGAAAATAGGGAAGTCAATCCTTATTAAAAATACATGTTATAATGCATTTTGATCTAGTTGATCTAATGCTTCCAGACTTTTAAAAAATCTAAATCTATTCTAGATTGATTTTCCCCTAATACTACCATGATAAACACTTTGATTTTAGGTAACCAATTCTTCACTAGGTGTTGAGAAAGAAAGAAAAGAATGATCATCCTGAACTTCTCTTACTTTCTTTTCATAGTGCTTCTGCATAGCTGCCTAGCTGGTCTAGGGAAATGACAGGCGGACCCTTTTTAAAACAGTAGACAGGCTCTGTGCTGAGACTTTTTTTTTTTTTCCCCTGATGGATGCTGTGTGCATTCCCTGGAATGCTTAAGACCTTAAGACTTTCCTTCAGATATGTGGCTTATCTCTAGCAGACAGTAATTCCTCTCCTGAGCCCAGCCATTGGGAAGGGGAATCCCAAAGAAAGAATTCCCTGCCTTTCACAGAGAATTATTTCGAGAATCACAATGGGAAAGATGAAGCTAGAGTATCAACAAAGTTATTAGCTTTCTCTCTAAGGTGGTCCTGGAGTTCAGTTAATCATTACAGAATCACAGTTAGGCAGGCTTGTTGAAGGTGGGGTTTTAGTTCTCCTTTTAATCATAATTGAAATGTTAAGTCCATCTTAGTTGAACTGTGGGAGGATTTTCAAAGGAAACTAATCTGTAAAGCACAGAACAAGAATGCCTTATAATAAAAGAACAAATGGAAGATTTGGCTATATCTGTGTGTGCTGCTCATGTGAGTTAGAACTAAGTAGTCAGTGATGAATAACAAAGATGAATCATTATTTCTGATTACTGAATACCCTGATCATATATCTGTCATTTCACTCTTCTATATGAGCACAGATACAGAATTCCTGCCGAAGATACTTTACAAAGGCATCATTAAAGAAATATTTGTCAAAATAGGTAATGTTGGTAAGTGTATCCTGGCTTCCAACCCCTTAAGGTCAGTGCTTTTGGGGCTTATTTTGCAGTACACGTAGGACTTATTTAACAATCAAATGGGAGCACTTTATTGTCTATACTTCTCTTCATGTATTTCCCCAAAGAATGGAACCACATTTCCCTCTCCTACCTTTTCAGCATCAGCATATGCTATCTCTATATTCCCTCCCATCAAAAGCTGCTTTGGGGAAGCAATCTGATGAATTAGGTATAAATGACTAATAAGGCTTAAATATTACCTTTCCCAGGATTATGGCTTTGTGCTAGAGAAATAAACGACTCAAAGGGATTAAACTCCAGCATTAAAATTTTAGGTGAGTTGGAGGAGGGGTTTTGGTTATAGAAACTTTTCTAGCCTAAATGGTAATCGTCCAAATTGGACCCCAGTAGAAGTTTAAGTAGGGTGGAAAAATCCCTAACCTAGGGACTGGTCTGGTCCTATTATTTAGGTTTGGGAAGGGGTGGTGGTGGTTAGGCTTAGCTGAATCTATGATGCCACATTTAAAGGGCTCTTGAACCAACCTGAGACTAAATACAACATTGAAATTGCAGATTCCAGGTGGTGACACGTTGGTATGGGAGATACTCCATCTTGGGATGCTTTAGTAGAGTGACCCTTTGAGTTCGGGGCTATGCTACTGAATTTGGTCAGACTCAAGCCTGTTTTTGAAAGGGGAGCAGGAAGTCTTTCTTGTGAGATTAAAAATAGTATAAGCAATATACCAACTTTAGATCTTATACAATGGCTAAGATTCATATTCGCATAAGATGGCTTAACTAGCTTGGTGTTACTATTACACCTGGCTGTCGTTTCATTTCCTAGCTGTAGTTAAATGCTCTCTTACCTCCGTCCCGCACTGAGTAAAACTGAACACTTTGGTACTATTTGGGAACCTTCAACTTCTGCTCTATCCTAAAGTACTACCTGTGTTAATTCCAGCAGTTCTGGAAGTAGTTAAAATGCTGTCACACTAACAGAATGTCTCGAACACCTTCGGAGTTATTTCAAGAGTTTTCACTAGCGTACAACTCACTTTGGTAAACAATTCTTTGATGGACTTTACGAACTCCTTCCTTTGGATGCAAGTCAATAATTATCTATAGGGCATACAGGTCTTTGTTCAAACTTGGTAATAAATAATTATCTCTGGAACACAGACGGAAGAACTGAAGCAATGACTTCGGGGACACAGAGACTAATGACCATCATTGTACAGGGTTAAGAACAGCAGAGACTGGGGGCGGCGAATGGTTTGTTCCGCATTACGTTCCTTCTCCGGTAAAACAAGGCCGTCTTGTCTGTTAACATATTTAAAGCAGTAACAGCAAAAACTGTGCAATGTTATGGTTGAAGCGTTTTATGCCATATGTGTTGATGGAATGCTTAAGAGTCTCTCTCCGCAATAAACGCAAACCCTGCCAGACTGAATTATTAGGGCCAGCGCAATTCAAGACTGCACCACCGAAACCGCCGGGGTTGGAAGCCTACGTCGCATTCGGAGTGTGTCCAACGCTTCCTCTAACAAAGGCACTATCTTGAGGCAATTTCGCGGGCCCTTTTCCCCCTCCCAGCGCCAGCTTTGTCTCCTCGCCGGTGTGAGGCTGCGACTTGGAGGAGCCCCCGCTGCTTTGCTGGGCGAGCCAGCTCTAAGCGAGGGCCGGCGTGGGAAGCTCCACCGAGCCGCCGCTGTGGCTTCCTGCAAACCGAGCGTGCCATTAGAGGAAGTTGGGAGTGCTGCAGTTGAAAGAGATACCTGCAGCCTTAAAATCGGGGCTGGACTTGAACCCTTCGCACCGATTACTGTCTTATAAAGAAACTCAATTGGCCGGGACGTAGGAGGCTTGGGGGCCCTCAGCCTCCCCGGCGGGGCGCAGAGGAAGCGGGGTCCACGTCGTCGGCGTACCCCACCTCCGGCGGCTGGGGGCGGCAGGCAGGCCTCCCCGGGCCTGGGCCTGAGCGGGCCTAACGCCGCGCCTCGCACACGAACCCCCGTCGCCGCCGCCGCCGCCGGCCCCTCCCCCGCCCGGCCCCGGGTCCGCCGCCCCCCGCCGCCGCCGACGTCTGCCCGCGCCGCCCTCGCGCGCGGCGACTGGCTCGCGCCGGCCTCCAGCCCGGCTGTTGGCGGTTGGGGCGAAGCCGGCGGGAGGCCGCCCCGCCCCCGCCGCGGAGCAGCGGCGCGCAGTCTCTTCCCCCTCAGCGCCGGGGCGGTGGCGCTGTTGCCGCCGCGGCCTGTGAGGCAGTGACTCCCCTCCGCCCCAGCTCCCTTCCTCCTCCTTTCTCTCCTCTCCCTCCCCTCCCCTCCCCAGCCCTCCCCTCCCCTCGCAGTCTCGCGCTCGAGTGAATGTGGCGCGGCGGCGCGGGACGCAGCCTCGGCCCCTGCCGCGGCCCCGCGAGCTCGTGAGGAGACCCAGCCGCCGCCTGCCCCCACCCCCTGCGCTTCCCGGGGGAGCCACCGCCGCCTTGGAAGAAGAACGAGGAGGGGAGCGAAGGGACGGCGGCGGGAAAACGGGAGAGGGAGAAGAGGGTTCGAGGGCAAGAAGGAAAGGCGGGGAGGGACGGACGGAAGAACGGACGGCCAGACGGACTGCCCGGGGAAGGGGCCGCCTTCGAGCTTGCCCGGCCCCTCGGCTCCGGCCCGGGTCGGCCGCGACGGCGGCGGCGGCGGCGGCGGCGCGGGCGAAGGGCGCGGCAGGCGCTATCGAGACAATAACCCCGCCGCCCGGCTCTGGGGGCGGCGGCGAGGAGGAGCTGGCGGCCTAGCGCGGCCGAGGCTCGCCCAGCGCCCCGGCGGCATCTTGGTCCCCGCCGGCCGGGTTCCGCCGCCGTCGGGTGTGCGGGGCGCGCCGGACGCCCGGAGCTCCAGGCTCTCGGCGGACGCCCCCTGCCCCCCCCTCCCCGGCGCGCGCGGAGCTGGTTTTCCGGGTTCCCGTGGACCGAGCTGGATCCTGCTTCTGCGCCGAGGCAGGAAGTGAGTTTCGCACGGTAATTCCGGGCGGTGTCACGAGTGAAAAGTTTTTTTTTCGGCGGAGATCCTAGTTGGGGCTGGGAAACTCCTGTATAACTTGAGACCAGGAAACCAGCCCGCTTCCCAGCCCCCTCCAAAGCCACCTACTCGTCCTACTGCGGGAGGCCACCCCACATCCGCTCTCACCGGAGAGAGAAATTCGGCTGGATCCAAACTGACTAATGAAGGGAAGGAAATCATGTCAGGCGAAGCCTTGAAAAAGCTGCCCTGAGACACTGCCCGACCGAAAGGTAATTTTCACCGAAAGTGTGTCTAGAAGGTACAAAGCTTTTGGGCCAGGAAAGAGAGGGTCCTTTAGGGTTTCTCACTATTTCCCCAGTTGCCCTAAATTAATCTTTTGTAGTGTCGAAGTGGATAGTATTTCAGTTGCTAAATAGTGGAACTGATTTTTTCCCCCTTCTACCATCTGGACTCTGGTTACTTTAGAAGAGATTCTAAGAATGTGGTGAGACGAAAAGTTTTAAGCAATCGGAAGAAAGAGTGCCTTTGTTCAGCACTAGGTCCAGAAGTTTTAGTTTCCTAAAACATATACAGTGTATATTTTTTTATTTATTAAGTCACGGAACCTGGCAACTTCTGTTTTGGAAAAAAGTTAGGTCGCTGCAGCGAGGGATTTACTGTTGTTGAGATGGCTGCCACATTTGTTTATACTGTTACCGATTTTTTGACTTTTGCGTTAATTGTATATAGAGTTCTTTTTAGTTGCAACCCTTAGAAACGTATTTGGTTGGATTTTAGAAACAAACACTGCCCTTATTTTTTGTTTTTGTTTTTTAGGTGGGAGATGTATTTCTTTCAGTAAATGGCTCCTTTCAGACGTTTACAATCTTAGGATACTTGTTTGGTTAATTAATCGAAAGGAAGTGTCTGCTTAATTTTTCTTGTAAGTGGACCTAGGAAGGAGAAGGAGAGAGTATTATGGATAAACAGAGTTGTAATTAAAAAACAAAAACAAAAATACACCCGTAAGTACTCTGATCTGATAGGACTTCTCTGTAGTTAAGAACAGAATATATAGAGAAAGGGAGGTAAAACGCTTTAAAGGATTTTTATGGAAGTCGTATTGATTATAATAAACATCAGTTCTTTTAGAATAGGACTTTTTTACATTTTTGTATTGGTCCAAATGTTTTGGCCGGTTCTGTCTAGTAAGTGATAGGTACCTACAGTGGTGGCAGGAATTAGTGAAGCATGGGAGATATTCCGCCAGTCAAGAGTTATAAACACTTTTGAACCAATCAGTAGTCCTTAGAGAAAAAACTAGTTCACAACAAACACAAAGGGCTTTTTTATTGGTGTTTTAGTGTGTCTTAATTTTTTTTTCGTCAGTATTTCTGTGGTAAAGGAGGTGAAACATAATACCGTGCTTTGGAATAAATACTAAATAAGTATGGCATCCTGTTGGTAGGTGTATCTTAACTATAAATTAATATTTAGTTTGCTCATGCTACCCCATGAAAAATAGTTGACATTCTTTAGTTCAAAGAAAAGATAGCTTTTGAAGAGCAGGATCAGTTTATTTCACAGCTTGTTATGATGTTAAGTACATTTCAAAATGGGAGTCTTTTAAATATTACTATATATTGTTTTGATTTTTTCCCCTCAGAGTGTAGTCTCTGGAGATCCTTTTTAAAAATTTATTTATTTATTTGTGTTGGTAAGATTGTGAGCCATCAAGTCATTCCTGTTAAGTCAGAATAGCTTTATGAAGGAATTTAAAGTGTATAAGTGATCTGCTTTATGATTTGGGGATGTAATATTAAGCAACGAAAGAGGTTATTCTTGGGCATCGGAAAGAGCAGAACAAAATAAATGGCATTGAACTTCAGTTTCCTTATATGGCTTATACTTGGCCTCAGAGCAACAGAGCCTTAATAGAGCAAGTCTTTTATAGAGAATTACCAGTCTGTGAAGATGTTTCTCTGCATTAGTAAATTTTACAAGTGAAAAGTATTGTAGCACTTGAAAATGACTGCTTAAATCCGTTTTTAAATAAAGTTCTTGATTTTTTTACTTTTAGCATCTGTAGTAGTTTAGATGCAGACAGCACACTTTTTAAAAATGTGAAACGTGCACCTTTGTAGAACCTTTGATTCCTTTTGTATCATCAAGGCAAAATTTACTTTGTGGTTTACTTAAAATTTTGTTACTTCAGTACTGAATTAACTTAATGAATTTTAGGCTTATTACTATTGTCAAACTATACATATTTTCAAGCCTTGTTTAAAAGGTGACTACGGGGTTTGAAAAGAGGTTAAAGAAAGATGGTAATCAGTTGAAATATTCAAGTGGCTTTACATTTTGGGTATTCTTAGTATTCTTCCTCTATACTTAGTATTGTATGGGTTTTCTTAGATTAAATTGGTAAATCTAAAGTACTTCCAAAGCTTTTGTTTACACTGCACAAAATACATATTTAATGGCACTATTTATGAATGGTACTTAGGAGTTTTCAATAGTGATAAACTTAATCCTTCAACTAATCAATTCAAATATTATATTATGAAGTCCGCCTGTTGTTTCAGATCAGGCTTTTGCGAACTTTTCATGTCTGAAAAGCTCACAGTGGTTCAAATAATGGAAACCAGATTTTTATTGCATGCTGTTTGTTAATGAAGCGGTAACTGTAGTTAGAGACATTTTACGTATATCATTGGTAAATCTGTAAATTCACTTCTTTTAGAGATTTTGATATTGAACTCTTGGTAGTAAACAATACCTTACTTTAAGAAACACTTAAAAATTTCAGAAAATTAGGTGCATCTTTCAGCATTTATTTTAAATTGCTTATAGATAACATAATTTAGACTTAAAGCTGTTTCGGCTAGGAATAGATTATGGCAGTGTTTATAAAGTATTTGGATTTATGCAGAATTTTAGTGATGCTGGATAGCAAAGTAATTCTCTTTTGTGAGTGCTGCTTAGCTAGATTCTTTTTAAACACACTTTGTTGCTTGCATTTTTTTTTTTTTTTTGACTCTTTCCCTTGCCCATTTCCCTATTAGATGCTTTTTTTTTTTTTTGCGGGGGGGGGGGTTTGGGGGGGGGGGGGGAACACCTGTGTTGTAAATTCTAAAGAGGTCTTTATCTTTTCTTTCCTTGACAACATAAATTGTACTTATGCTTTGCTGGTCAAAATAGATTATTCAGTTTTTGCATGCAGGCTTTTTGCTCTTGCCATAGAAATGAATTTGTGAATTATGCTTTACAGTACATACTTCTGAATTTTGTAAGGAAAGAGCTCAGCACTTCTGCCTCCAAGTTTTTTTTGATTGACTACACATTTTTTTGTTTTTCTTGGTGCCTCTCATCACTAACTCTTGAACCATACTACACCCATTTTTCAGATGTACCTTTATTTTCTCCTCTGTCTTAGGTTTCCTAATTGTAAAAAAGGAATCTAGCTATTATTAGGCTTTGTTTTCTAATTTCTTTAGCTTCCTATTTTATAGTTTGCTTCATTTACTTCCTTTATTTATTCCATGTTCAGCTGTTCTTTCTTGATTATATGTTGCCCTTCCCCTCTTTTCTAAACTTTGAGTCCATGCTCATCACCTAAAAAAATTATTCACAACATGAATAGAAAAAATTGATTTGCCCCATTTAATTGTAAATATGCCTTTTGCATTACCACTCAGTTTACATGCCAGTATTGTAACCTGATACTCACTAATAGATTTTTCACTTGTTTCCTGAACTCTTTTTTTTTTAAATATCCCCAGAATTACCTCTGTTAAGATAAGATCAGGTTGTTATGTACTTTTTTATTACGACTCTACAAACCCCTGTACCTTTTTGTTTCATTATGCTTTTGGCTTTTTAAAACACACAAGCTTATATCTATTATAGCATAGTATAATTACAATAATTAGATCTAAAGCAACGATTCCAAATTTTTTGGTCTTAGGATCCCTCTATACTCTTAAAATTACAAAGAACCCCACAGAGCTTTGTTTTATGTGGGTTATATTTATTTCCCTTATTAGAAATTCTTAAATATCGGGCACCCGGGTGGCTCAGTTGGTTAAGCGACTGCCTTCAGCTCACTCAGGTCATGATCCTGGAGTCCCGGGATCGAGTCCCGCATCGGGCTCCCTGCTTGGCAGGGAGTCTGCCTCTCCTTCTGACCCTCCCCCCTCTCATGTGCTCTCTCTCATTCTCTCTCTCTCAAATAAATAAATAAAATCTTAAAAAAAAAAGAAATTCTTAAATATCAATTAATTTGTATAAAAAACCATAAATCTGGGATGCCTGGGTGGCTCAGTCAGTTAAGCGTCTGCTTTTGGCTCGGGTCTTGACTGGGATCGAGCTTGCTTCTCCCTCTCCCTCTGCCCCTTCCCCTGCTTGTGTGTGCGCAGGCGGAACTCTCAAATAAATAAAATCTATAGAAATAAATAAATAAACCTATAAATCATGGTACGTTATCATGACACTGATGTAACAAAATAATTCAAAACAAATCTTTAGCAAAAAGAGGGACATTGTTAATTTTGCAAGTTTCATGTGTCTGGTTAAATAGAAACAGCTTGATTCTCACATCTACTTTTATATTCAGTCTTCCAGTATGTTGTTTTGGTTTAAGTATATGAAGAAAATCCAAGATTATACAGATACATAGTTGGAAAAGGAAGGAGTATTTTCATTGCTTTTTTTAGATAATTGTGGATAAAAAAAAAATTTTTTTTAAATAAAGATTTTATTTGTCAGAGAGCACAAGCAGGGGGAGCTGCAGGCAGAGGGAGAAGCAGGCTTCCCGCAGAGCAGGGAGCCCGATGCGGGACTCAGTCCCAGGACCCTGGGATCATGACCTGAGCCGAAGGAAGATGCTTAGCTGACTGAGCCACCCAGGTGTCGCCACACCAGAATTTCTTAAAGAATAGCTGCAATGTCAAATCTCACACTGTATCAGTGAATTTTTCATTCTTGTTACCTGAAAATCCATTAGTTTATCTTGCACTTTGAATCTTTTACGTGTTCATGGTTTTTGACATCATGTAATGGTTGTTAGAGAAATACTGGTTCACTGAGTTAATATATTTTCCAAAATTTGATGCATTTTGTTAGGTAGTAGCAAACAAAAGAAAAAATTGTTAATATCACCACTAATTTCATCAAAAAAGTTTTTAATATTGTGAAGCTGTCAATCAAATTCAGGGTGACAGGTAAACATTATCCACATTTCTAAATTTTCACTTGGAAGTTTGAATATTAATCACTGGTAACAAATACTGTTAGTGTTTTTCCCTTGAAGTTGCAGGCGTACTTGGTTTATTTTTTGAGAAAATGTCTGCCAGATTCCTAAGTCTACAAGCATACATAGTTTGTCATCTGTTCTTTTAGGTCAAAATCGTGTTTGGCTCGTAATTTGAAGTATTTACACAAGTGCTTCTCCTCAGCATTGCCATTCCTTCACATAAAATGTTAAAAAGTCATGTATTAAGGAGTTGACATTTAGTAAAACTATTTTTTTTTACTGCTTTATTAAAGATACTAAGTGAACATGGCATTTAGAAAGAAATCTGGGAATTAATTATGGAGAACAAACTAATGGTTACTGGAGGGGAGGTGGGCAGGGGATGGGTTAAACAGGTAATGGGTATTAAGGAGGGCACTTGTGATGAGCACTGGATGTTGTAAGTGATGAATCACTGAATTCTACACCTGAAACTAATAATGCACTGTATGTTAACTAGCTGGAACTTAAATAAAAACTTCAGGGGAAAAAAAAAAGAAACCTGGGAATATGCAGTCGTGCTCATATAGCTTGATGCCAGTGCTTTTGCACTAAGGTGCTAGCAGTTTTACCCGCCCTATTTTTGCACCATTGCTGTTAATTTAAGAGGAAAGGGCAAATGATGTTTCAGTATAATTGTGAAAATAGTTTTGATCTTGAAGACTCTTTCAAAGTGTCTGAGGAATTCTAAGGCCCAAGGAGTGCACTTTGCACTTTGAAAACTTAGGTGGATGTTGGGATTTATGGAGCTTTCATTACTTCCTTTGATTTTGCACGTGCGCGCTTGCGTGTGTGTGTGTGTGTCTCTCTCTCTCTCTCTCTCTCTCTCTCTCCCTCCCCCGGTATTACATTCTGGAAGAATCCTGAGGCTTGATATTTTAGTTCACCAATTTGGTCTTCACTTCTTTTTAATTTATTTAGTAGGGAGGATAGTGTTTCTGGGAACTCTTGCTTTTTCATGGGAGTTGATTTTTTTTTTTTTTTGAGAGAGGGATCGAGAGCACGTGTGCAGTGGCAGGGGGTGGGTACAGAGGAAGAGGGAGAGAGAATTTTTTTTTTTTTCCCTTTAAGATTTTATTTATTTATTTGAGAGAGAATGAGATAGAGAGCCTGAGAGGGGGGAGGGTCAGAGGGAGAAGCAGACTCCCCGCTGAGCAGGGAGCCCGATGTGGGACTCGATTCCAGGACCCCGGGATCATGACCTGAGCCAAAGGCAGTCGCTCAACCAACTGAGCCACCCAGGCGCCCGAGGGAGAGAATCTTAAGCAGGTTCCACACTCAGTGCAGAGCCAGGATGGGGGGCTTGATCTCACAATCCTGAGATCATGACCTGAGCTGGAATCAAGAGTCAGATGCTTAACCAGCTGAGCCACCCAGGCATCCCATAGGAGTTGATTTTTAATTTTTAGTTGTATTTTTGATTTACTGTAACCTATTGAATCTCTGAGACAAAACTTTGACATTGTTCTCTGTTTCCTCCGTTAGCAGTATAGGAGATTTGATCTTATTGTACTTGGTATATCCATCATGCTTCTAGGTTTTCCTCAAATGTTAGATTTTTCATTGTGGTTAAAGCTTTGTATTATGGTCCAGATTTTATGGTATTGGTCATTTCATGGTATTCTCCCAGCCCATGTGAATCCCTGTTCTTCTGGCTTTGGTATATTTAGTTAGCTAATGGCTTTTTCCTTTAGGGTATGTGGATAGCCTGTCCTCTTACACGTGTTTCCTGTCCCTCAGGGGATAGTATTTCCCTATTTTCACAGTTATACTGCCCAAGTGTCAGAAATCCCACAGTACAGAGTGCTTGCTGGAGGCCTTAACCGTGCAGCTGTCTTCTATGGTTTTATTACCTGGATGACTGCCCAGAACATGCTTCTCCCAATTCTTCTTGCTAAGAAAACTTACTCTTTTTGGAGATCCCACTTTGATTGTTTTGTATAGTTGGTTCCTCAGATGTGTTGTGTTTTGTTGTCATCCCCTCCCTTCCCCCCATTCACTTTGGATTCTCAACAAATTCCATTCTGTGTTGTTATCTGTAGATATACTCCTCTCTGGTACTGCTATATATTTTTTGTAATTTTTCCTTCATATTTAAAAGTTTAGAATAATGACAAATATACAGAAAAGTTGAAATCATAGTACAAAAAACTCTTTTGTCCCTGACATATATGACGGTATGTTGCCTACCTGATTGATACTCCATTACCCCCAGTACTTCAATGTTTATTTCCTACAAACAGGGACATTATCCTATAATGACATCATAACTGTCAAAATTAGGACGTTAACAAAGAATACATTACCAACACCTAAATCTTACCAGTGACCCCCACGTCTTTTAGAGCAAAAAGATCCACATGACAATCTTGCATTACATTTAGTTGTCATGTCTTTTAGTCTCTCTTAATCTGGACCAGTTTCTGTGTTTACTTTCAAGGACCTGACCCTTTTGAAGATTATAGATCTAGTTATTTTGTAGAATATCCCTTAATTGTATTTCCATGACATTGTTATGATTAGATCTTTGATTAGGTTTTTCATGATTAGATTTATAATTTTATGATTAGATCTTTGGCAGGGTTATCATGGAAGTGATGCTGCATTCTTCTTATTGCCTCTTATCAGGTCGTAGGCAATTTCAGTTGTCGCATTATTGATGGTAGTCATCGATTATGCAATTATGGTTCTAACTACCAGATACCTCCTATGTCAAGGTATTCTTTCCTCACTTGTAATCAATAAATATTTAGGGGGTAGGTTCTTTGGAATTATGTAAACATTTTGTTCTTTATTTTTAACTTACTCATTTATTTACATCACCATAATTACATTCACTGGGTTATAATCCATTATCATTTGTTTTGATACTCAAATTGTTCTGGATTCAGCTAGTGAGAACCCGTTCTAGCTGGCTTAATTTCTTTTTTCTTTTTGATACAGTTCTTCCTCCTTGAGCACTTCTTGTATCCAGCACCATATGGTGTTCTAGAGTTACCATTAAACTTGCTCTCGTAATTTTTAGTGGAAAATGGTACTTAGAAGCCAAGATCTGGGCCCTTCTTGTCTTTGTTGCTCTTGGGGTATTGATGCTCCCAGGACTTCTTAACTGCATAAAGCTAGGGGATACTTTTATTTGCACACATGTACACGTTCACATTTATGAGTATATTTCAGTAAATATAGAATGGTTTCTCAGTGATACATCTGATTTTAATTCAGTACCACAGGGTTTATTCTCATATTTTCCCTTTCCATAGTTGTAATTTATCTCTGACAGTGAGAATTAGTTTTGTTTCTGTACTTTTTTTGGTGAGGAAGATGAGGTAAACATTTGTTCAGACAGAAGTCAAGTCCCGGGCGCCTGGGTGGCTCAGTCGGTTAAGCGACTGCCTTCGGCTCAGGTCATGATCCTGGAGTCCCGGGATCGAGTCCCGCATCGGGCTCCCTGCTCGGCA
Organism: Mirounga leonina; assembly: GCF_011800145.1. Classification (NCBI taxonomy): domain Eukaryota; kingdom Metazoa; phylum Chordata; class Mammalia; order Carnivora; family Phocidae; genus Mirounga; species Mirounga leonina. Next base: position 40,477,584 of record NW_023270426.1, read on the forward strand.
GGGAGTCTGCTTCTCCCTCTGACCCTCCCCCCTCTCGTGTGCCCTCTCTCTCTCTCTCACTCTTTCAAATAAATGAATAAATAAAATCTTTAAAAAAAAAAAAAAAAAAAAAAGAAGTCAAGTCCCTGTAGTCAAATTAATTTTCAAAGTATTTCTAAAGGGATACAATTCTAAAATGTAGTATTTGGTACAATACATTTAGGTGAAATATTTCATTCCTTAGTAATCCCAGGTTACTATGTGAAAGGTGGATGGAAAGAATTATCTACATTGGATGCATCCTTGTGGAGGTAATGTTGGAGCTCAATTTTAGTTGAGTGCAGTAATTTTGATTTAACTGTTTTCCACATTGAAGTTATATTGTTTATATGATTCCAAAGTTTGGCATATGTATCTATCTTTCTGATAATGATGTCCTTGGAATTTTAAACCTTAGACTAAATCTAGAGTCTGGATTGGATGGATGGGGATGAGATTGTTTCAATTGTATTAGGACCAGTGTAAGAAACCTATAATCTCCCTGCCAAGGCTATCACTTAGCCTAGAAAAGAATTGGTTTGACTTCACCATCCTTGGAGATTTTGAAGTGATTTAAGAGTATATTGGCGTGGCATCTGGGTGGCTCAGTCGTTAAGCATCTGCCTTCAGCTCAGGTCATGATCCCAGGGACCTGGGATCGAGCCCCACATCGGGCTTCCTGCTCAGCGGGAAGCCTGCTTCTCCCTCTCCCTCTGCCTGCTGCTCTCCCTACTTGTGTGCTTTCTCTATCTCTGTCAAATAAATACAGTCTTAAAAAAAAAAAAAAAAGTATACTGACATTTCTTTTTGTGACTAGAATTAAGATTTGCTTTCAGTCTTCTAGGAAAAGATAAGGATCCTGGCAGCAGCAAATGAATTCTTTGGGTGCCCTGTTAATCTCTGGGGACTTCAAAAGATTTTGTTAATTATCCTGGGACCAACTGCAGAATAACAGAGACTGTATATAGTAGATGCACTTTGATTTGTCAGAGATACTTGATATCAACATAGTGTCTTGTCTGTTCTTGTGAAAACCATCCCAAGCCAGAAACCTTGGGAGTTTTCTTCCTGGCCTTAGTTACCGATACCAGCACTACTTCTATCAGTTCTTTCTTTTACGTATGTATGGCCTGAGTTATTTTAGGGTAGGCGAGAAAGACTGGATAAGGTACAAGCAGTGAGAGGCTTTGGTAGGTAAAGGGCTAAAACAATTACATTACTTTTTTTTTCTGATTATAAAAATTCAAATGCAGAAATATATAGCAAATGAAAATTTCCATAATCCCATTTCCCAGAGATATTCTTATCAGTGTGGTGTGTATTTTTATGAACACTTCAGTGTGTATTCCATCATTTCACTGTGCATGGATATACATGTGTTAAGTATTTTTAAATATAAATGGGAGATATATTTCAATTATATATATGGAGATCTAGTAGGTATGTATATGTGTTAATCAGCATTATGGTTGTTATACATACAGTACTGTACAGAATATATGTTTATTCTCTACTCTTTGCACATAAATGTTTGCACTTTTATATGATTTTTTTCTGTTGGATAAATACCCAAAGTGCTTTTGCTATGTATGTAATTCAAATTGATTGATAGAAGTAAATTCCCTCTGAAGATTTTGTATCAATTTATACTTCCACAAGTAGTATGTAAGAGTACCTTTCTAAGTGCATTCTTGAACAAATTGGATATTAGCTGTCTTAAAATACTTGCGCAAATCTGAGACAGGTAGTAAAGTATAATAGGTAAGAACATAAGCTTTGGAGTCAGATTGCCTAGATTTAAATCTGCTGCTTACTAACTGTGACATTGGCAAGTTCATTTTAAGAATTCTTTAAGGAATATTACGTTTTTGTGTGCCTTTTGTGTTTCACATGGATTTAATTGGTTTGTTGCTTATATGCTGTTTGGTTATATAGAAGTTTAAATTTTGATATAGTCAAATTAATCTTTATGCATTTTTGGGTTTAATGATACTCTTGGAAAGGATTTGTGCCAAGATTATAAATATAATAACCTAAGTTTTTGGCTTAAGGAGTGAAATAATCATCTGGATTTATTCTTACAATATTTCTATCTAGTTGTATCACCATTTGTTGGGTAAATCATCTTTTTACCTATAAAATTTTATCTTTATCAATAGTAAATTCCCAAATATACTTAATATCAAGATTTTTGTTTTTTGGTATGATAATACTATGCTGTCTTGATTTTTTTTTTTTTTTCTTTCTTCATTATAGTATGCTTAATACCTGAAAGTTTTGGCTTATCACCCTATTTTTGATTTTTTGGGTTTTTTTGTTTTTTTTTTAAAGATTTTATTTATTTATTTGACAGACACAGCAAGAGAGGGAACACAAGCAGGGAGAGTGGGAGAGGGAAAAGCAGGCTTCCCATGGAGCAGGGAGCCCAATGTGGGGCTCAATCCCAGGACCCTGGGATCATGACCTGAGCTGAAGGCAGATGCTTAACGAATGAGCCACCCAGGTGCCCCCTATTTTTGTTTTTAAAGATGTATTTATTTATTTGGGGGAGAGAGAGCGTGCATGCATATGCATGCAGGGGGGAGGGGCAGGGGGAGAGGGAAGAAGACAGCCCAGTAGACACCAAGCTGAACATGGAGCCCAACCTGGGGCTTGACCTAACCACCCTAAGATCATGACCTGAGCCAAAATCAAGAGTCAGATGCTTAGCCAACTGAGCTACTCAGGCATGCCTATCACTGTACTTTAAAAATAATTTTCCAGATAGACTTGAATCATTTTTAGTAAGTTCTAAATGCTTGTTGGTGTGTTGATTGAGAATAGCTTTTCAGCCTTTTGGCTAAGAGCAAGTGTGTGGTGTGTTGATTGAGAGTGCTTTGAGTTCATAGATTAACTTAGGAAGTAATTGATACTTCTAAAATAGCATATGTCTTTATAGGAAGGTAAGTTTTCCATTTATTTAATAGTTATGCCTTTCAGTGGCGTTTATGATTTTCTTGTCATATCCATGTTTCTTATTAGTATGCATTTTTTTTAAAGATTTTATTTATTTATTTGACAGAGAGCACAAGTAAGGGGAGCGGCAGGCAGAGGGGGAGGGAGAGGGAGAAGCAGGGAGCCCAGTGCGGGGCTTGATCCCAGGGTCCTGGGATCATGATCTGAGCTGAAGGCAGGACACTTAACCGACTGAGCCACCCAGGTGCCCCTAGTATGCATATTTCTTGTAATTATAAAGAAATGTGTATATTTTTTGCTGTGTTTATTTCCACAAAGTTAATGGAGGGAGGGTGAGAGCTATTGCTGTTGTGAACGAAGCTGTTTCATTAATTGTATTCTTATCTGGATATTTAATAGAGGAAGGAGATTGATTTTTCATATGTATCACCTACTGTATTCTGAAGACTTGAAAAAATTGCTAATAGATTTTTCTAGTCATGTGCTTAGATCTAGGTATATAATTTGTTGCACTAGTCAAAGTACTTTTTTTAATTGAATCAAATATATTAAATTGTATATTCTAACATTTGTTAGTGTGCATATGAACAAGTAATTAGTAACCCATCTTTCTAACTACAAAATTTTTTGAAGTTTTTATTTAAATACCAGTTAGTTAACATACAGTGTACTATTAGTTTTAGGTGTACAATATAGAGATTCAGCACTTCCGTATATTACCCTGTGCTCATCACAAGTGTACTCCTTAATCCCCATCACCTATTTCACCCATCCCCCCACCCACCTCCCTTCTGGTAACTATTAGTTTGTTCTCTATTAACTGCAAAATTCTTTCCTCAGTTTCCTTACATTGTTTGAGACCATCACCTCTGTCAGGGTAACAACATGATTAATTTAATCTTCATTAATGGGATAGGTAATTTTTATTGCTGCTCAGGACTTTCTATTTAATCACACTGTATTTGCTTTCTTTAGCATTGTTTGGCTGTGGGAATGGGAAGGAAAAAATATTATTTGCTAAACTGAGTGCTATTTGTTAGAAAAGTAAAAATCCTTGGGTTGATGTAAGTAGAAATTGGTATCTTCTATAGTTCTGCCCCTTAATTGCCTCTTGAAGGTGTTTTCAAGTAATATTTGAATGGCTTCATGAACCTTGTTTCTTAACAAGAAAAAAAATAATTGTAATTACAAACATTTTCCTTGAATTTGCTTAGTACTTAGTATGATGCATAGTAATAATTATATATACCATTAAATGGCAGTTATTTTGGTCCTTTGATTATAATAGTAAATTCTCTACGTATGTAGTTTATTTACGTAATAAACGTTTTTGTCAGTTTACATGTTTCACTGGCCTTGACCTTATCCTTCCTAGTCGTATAATTAATAGATAATTTGGGTGTGAATGAAAGATATGTACCCCAGAATGCTGATATTTTCTTCATATTCAATGGATTTTATCCCTGAAAGTGACTTAGAAAATAGTCTAGTCTAGATAACCACCCTTTTTTTTTTTAATTAGCAGAAAAGGAAACTATTGGCCCAGATGAGAAAGTAAAATCCTAGAGGTCATTTAGTTTGTTAGTGATGTAAATGAGGTTTGAAAAATAAATGCCGTTTTCCTGACTGTATCGGTTTTTCTCTTTTTTTTAATTAATTAATTTATTTATTTAAAGATTTTATTTATTTGACAGAGAGAGACACAGTGAGAAAGGGAACACAAGCAGGGGGAATGGGAGAGGGAGAAGCAGGCTTCCTGCTGAGCAGGGAGCCCAATGTGGGGTTCCATCCCAGGACTCTGGGATCATGACCTGAGCCGAAGACAGACGCTCAACGACTGAGCCACCCATCTTTTTTTTTAAATTTAAATTCAGTTAGCTAGCATATAGTACATCATTAATTTCAGATGTTGGTTTTTCTCTTATACCAACACTTTCCTAGGTATTTTTTGAAGTATGCATTTTCTTTAGAGTCACGTTCTCTACCAACTGAGCCAGCCAGCTGTCCCTCTCATTGTAGTTTTGATTTGCTTTTCCCTGATGACAAATGATATTGAACATCTTTTCATGTGCTTACTGGCCAGAAGCACTTTTCATGTGCTTATTTTGGAGAAATGTCTGTTCAAGCCCTTTGTTCATTTTTGAATCAGGTTGTTTTGTTCTTGAGATTTGGAGGTCTCTGTATTCTGGATATTAATCCCTTGCCAGATATATGATTTGCACATACATTCTCCCATTTTTGGGGTTGCTTTTTTTTTTTTTTTTTTTTTTACCCTGTTGATAGTGGCTTGTTGTACACAGATTTTTAAATTTTAGTGAAAGCCAGTTTATCTAATTTTTCTTTTGTTGCTTCTGCCTTTGGTGTCACAGTCAAGAACTCATTGCCAACTCCAATGTCCTGGAGCTTTTGTCCTGTGTTTTCTTTTAGGAGTTTTAGTTTGGATTTGTAACTTTTTTTTAAAGATTTTATTTATTTATTTGAGAGAGAGAGAGAGAACATGAGTGGTAGGGAGGGGCAGAGGGCGAGGGAGAAGCAGACTCCCCACTGGGCTTGGAGCCCAACTTGGGGCTCGATCCCAGGAACCTGAGATCCTGACTTGAGCTGAAGGCAGATGTTTAACCGACTGAGCCACCCAGGCACCCCTGGATTTATAACTTTTAAAGTGCTTAGCTATTTAATTTAAAACTTAAATACATAAACTGTTTTGTATTGTTTCTAATTGTCAGAGGATATTTTGATTAGCCTAACTAGATTTTTCTTTTTAAAATAGAAGTAAAAGTGCTAGCATTCTCTTCTCCCCCATTTTATAAATGTTTCATTTCAGGCTTCTTTCTGGAATTAAATCCTTTAATTTGAGATAATCGCAGATTCACAAGCAGTTTTAAGAAATAATATAGTGAAACCTTATGTACTTTTTATCCATTTTTCCGTTGAGGCAACCTCTTGGAGAACTATAGTACAGGGTCACAATCAGAATATTAAAATTGACCACAAGATACAGAACAGTTCCATCATCACAAGAGTCCCTGGTGTTGTCCTTTTATTACTACTATATTCATCTCCTCCCCATAATCCCTTTCCCTCCATTTTTGTCTTTTCAGAACTGTTATAATGGAGTCTTACAGTATGTAAGTTTTGGGATTGGCTTTTGCACTCAGTCTAACTTTTTGGAGATTCATCAGAGTTGTTGCTTGTAGTAAGAGTTCATTCATTTAGGGGTGCCTGGGTGGCTCAGTCGTTAAGCGTCTGCCTTTGGCTCAGGTCATGATCCCAGAGTTCTGGGATTGAACCCCGCATCGGGCTTCCTGCTCCGCAGGAGGCCTGCTTCTCCCTCTCCCACTCCCCCTGCTTGTGTTCCCTCTCTCGCTGTGTCTCTCTGTGTCAAATAAATAAATAAAATCTTAAAAAAAAAGATAAAGAGTGCATTCATTTAAGTGGTATTCCATAGTATGGACATACTAACATTTTGTTTAACCATTTCACATTGAAGGGCATCAAGGTTGTTTCTCATTTTTGGCTCTTATGAATAAACCTCTATGAATGTTTATGTACAGGTTCTTGATGAAGATAAATGTTCATTATTTAGGAAAAGTATTTAAGTGTAATTGCTGTGTTATGTAGTTTAGTTATATGAGAAACTGTCAGAGTATTTTCCAGAGTGGCCGTAGCAGTTTGCATTCTCACCAATAGTGTGTGACAGATCCATTTTCCCCCATCTTCACCAGCATTTTAGTGATGTTACTATTTCTTTCTATTTTTTATTTTAGCCATTCTTAAAGGTATGTAGTGGTATCTCATCATATTTTTAGTTTGTATTTCCCTCATGGCTAATGATATTGAATATCTTTCATGTGCTTGTTTATCATCTGTATATTCTCTTCAGTGAAATGTCTGCTCATTTCTTTTGTCCATTTTTTAATAGGATTTTTTTTTCACTGTTGAGTTTTTGAGACTTATGTATTCTAATTACTGATCCTTTCTCAGATGGGTGGTTGGTATGTATTTTCTGCCCTTTGTTGCTTGTCTTTTCATTCTTTTAAGGTTTTATTTATTTATTTGTGAGAGCGTGTGTGCACACTCGGATAGTGGGGAAGGAGAGGGAAGATGGGGAAAGAATCTCAGCAGACTGCTGAGCATGGAGCCTGATGCAGGCTGATCTCACGACCGTGGGATCATGATCTCAAATGAAACCAGGAGTTGGACACTTAACCAACTGAGCCACCCAGGCGCCCCTGGTCTTTTTTGCAGAGCAAATGTTTTTAATTTCATGGGGTCCACTTTATCAGTCTTTCTTTTATGGGTTGTGCTTTTGTTAAGTCTAAGACTCTTTGCTTATCTGTATGTCCTGAAAATTTTCTCCTTTGTATTTTTCGGAAAGTTTTATCATTTTACGTTAAATCTGTGATTCATTTTGAGTTAATTTTTGTATAAGGTGTGAGATTCAGGTCAAGGTTCTTTTTTTGACTTAATAGATGTCTACTTGCTCCAGCATTATTTCTTGAAAAGGTTACATTATTACTCTATTGAATGGCTTTGAATCTTTGTTGAAAATCAGTTGGGAATATTTGTGTATAGACATTTTTAACTTAAGGAAAGGTTTAAAATAGTAAATAAAAATCACATGTATTTCCACCTCTGTGAGATAATCACTATTAATATTTTGTTGTGTTTATTTCTAATCTTTTCTTGAACTTGTGTATATGTGCATGATATGATATACTTTTTGTTTAGAAGAAACAAAAATTGTGCCAACCTTTGTGCTTTTTATTATTTTGTTTTATGTAGGTCTACTGTAGTTGATTGATGAAATTTTATATAAATTATAATTTTTTTTTAAAAGATTTTATTTATTTATTTGAGACAGAGAGAATGAGAGAGAGAGCACATGAGAGAGGGGAGGGTCAGAGGGAGAAGTAGGCTCCCTGCCGAGCAGGGAGCCCGATGCGGGACTCGATCCAGGGACTCCAGGATCATGACCTGAGCCGAAGGCAGTCGCTTAACCAACTGAGCCACCCAGGCACCCCAATATATAAATTATAAATTTTATATATTTGACATACATCCCCCTTTTTTAAAAAAATATTTATTAATTTTAGAGAGAGAGCACGTGGAGAAGCAGACTCTCCCCTGACCGTGGAGCCTGACATGGGGCTCGACGCGGGGCTAGATCCCACGACCTTGAGATCATGACATGAGCTGAAATCAAGAGTTGGTTGCTTAAACCACTGAACGACCCAGGTACCCCTCTCATAGCTCTTTAGACTTTAACAGCATTTAAGCACCTGCCTTGTACTAAGAACTGTCCTAGGCTCAGGGGAGAGGACAAAGAACAAATAAATCTATTAAGTCTTTCTTAATTATATTCCTCGTCTGTAAGTAGCCCTACCTGTATTTTGGTAAATGAAGAAACTGAGGTATATGGGGATTCTTTTGTCAGGGTCCCACTGTTCTCTTTAGTCTCTTTACTTAAGCAGTTGGTTTGCTATGTCACTTTCTAGCATTTTTTGTTTGGTGATCATTATAGATTTTTTTAAGTATTCTCTATACTCAACGTGGGGCTTAAACTTACAACCCTGAGCTCAAGAGATGCATGCTCTACCCGCTGAGCCAGCCAGGCGCCCCTGATTGGAGATCTTTTCAGGTAATAAAAGGGCAGCCTTTTTAAAAAGAAAAAAATCAGTTTTTCTTTTATTCTTTTACTGTATGATAGAGTTACTTAAATAAGATCTTTGTGTGTTCAGTTTGACATTATTTTTAATAGTTCTTCGTAAATATAAGATTTGAAGTTACTTTTAACAGGATGTAAATACTGTAGTTAATAGAAATAGAAAAATCACATCCAAGGAAATGAATATAAGGAAATAAATAGTTTTTAAGTAATTTAGCATGATTGCTGTGGTAGACCAGATTTAGCTAAGCTTCCTGGGAGCCAAGGTTCTCATTACCCTAAATAAAGAAATGTATCACAAGTTCTGCAGAGGAGACAAAAGATTTTCCTTGCAATTCTAAATGATTTCTAAAATCTGAATTCCCTTATGTAAGAGCTATTTAGTAATGAATAGACAATATTGTTGACAACAATTCAATAGCTCATTCTATAGCTCTCAGGCTCTTTTTCATAATAATTTTTTTTTCAAATTTTTAAAAAATAATGATTTTTTTTAATAAGAGAAGGATAAGATAATATAATTCAAAATAATAGTTTTTTTTTTTTGGTACTCTAACTTGATTTAAGGGTAAAATAGATGTGGATGGATATTTTTTATACCCCTCTATCCATCATTGTTCTTTTTTTTTTTTTTAAAGATTTTATTTATTTATTTGAGACAGAATGAGAGAGAGAGAGCACATGAGAGGGGGGAGGGTCAGAGGGAGAAGCAGGCTCCCTGCCGAGCAGGGAGCCCGATGCGGGACTCGATCCAGGGACTCCAGGATCATGACCTGAGCCGAAGGCAGTCGCTTAACCAACTGAGCCACCCAGGCGCCCTATCCATCATTGTTCTAATTTGGACTTTTGCTAGCTGGATAGCAGACTATTTCAGGATTTTGTTTTCTAATGAAGGAATGACATATCACAATTCTATTTTGCTTATTGGTGGACTGGAAATCAGTTGAGGAAATGGTTTATTTTCATATTATGAAAGTTGAGAAGTATTTATGTCTGAGAGAAAGCCATTCCTTCTCTACAAGGTGTTCTTGCCATTATAAAGCTTGTAGTTTCCTCAGGAGGCAAGTTTACATCTGCTCCTGTCACCCAATGCAAATGCTTTACTGAGACCACTAAAACACTAAGAATATGATACGGATGATTTTAGCTTAGGAGGTTTTTAAGATTTCCAGTAGTATAGCCAGTCACATGTCTGCTATTAAAAAATCCTCATAGTCCCAGGAAATGTCAAATTTTGATCTGCATCGTGTCCCAGTTTGCTTGACTGAGTTGGCTTTAAAAATACAAAGAAAAACTTTTCAGCTAATTGAAAGAGGTGACTTTAGAGTGAGGTATTATTTAACACTGAATGGTTGCATGTTGGAGTATGAATGTCACTGACAGAAATTGTAATTCTCCCAGCTAAGGTACACCCATTCCTTTTTTCATAATAAGTGTCAGGACTAGTTGTCCTTTTTAAAAATAAAGTTAATTTTTCAGAGCAGTTTTTTAGGTTGACAGCAAAATGGAGCATCAGGTCCAGAGATTTCCCCATATACCCTTTGTTTCCACACAGGCATGGTTATCAGCATTCCCCACCAGAGTGGTACATTTGTTACCATTAATGAACCTACACTGATGTGTAATTATTACCCAAAGTCCATTGTTTACTTTAGGGTTCATTCTTGGTGTCGTACATTCTGTGACTTTGAACAAATGTATGATGACATGTGTCCATAATTAGAGTATTATACTGGGCAGTTTTACTGCCCTAAAAATCCTCTGTATTTCTTCCTCTTCATCCACTAGTCCAACTCCTGGAAAGTTTTGATGCATCGTTTTGCTTTTTCCAGCATGTCATATAGTTGGACTTTTGTATATATGTATGTATGTAGACTTTTCAGAATGGCTCCTTTTACTTTGCAATATGCATTTATAGTTCTTCCATGTCTCTTCACGGCTTAATAGCTCATTTCTTCTTGGTGCAGTATAATCCGTTTACGGAATGTACCATTTTATCCATTCACCTATGGAAGGACATCTTATTTGCTTCCAAGTAATAACAGTTGTGAATAAAACAGTGTGCAGGTTTTTCTATGGTCATAAGCTTCCAGGTCCTTTGAGCAAATACCAAGGAGCACAATTGCTGGATCATATTGTAAGATTATGTTTAGTTTTCTAAAAAACCACAAAACTGTCTTCTAAATTGTCTGTGAAAGTTTTGCATTCCCACCAGCACTGAATGAGAGTTTCACATCCTCAGTAGCATTTGGTATTATCAATGTTCCAGATTTGGGCCATTCTAATAGTTTGCAGTCGTATCTCATTGTTTTAATTTGAACTTCCCTAATAACATATGATGTGGAACACCTTTTCATGTGCTTATTTGCCATCTGTATGCCCTCTTTGGTGAGGTGAATATTAAGGTCTTCGGCCCATTTTTATTTATTTTTATAAAGATTTTTATGTATTTATTAGAGCGCGCACGAGGGGAGGTGTGGCAGAGGGGGAAGGAGAGGGAGCAGATCTCAAGCCAACTCCACACTGAGCTCCAAGGAGCCCAGGAGCCTGGCTCAGTCTCATGACCTGAAACCAAGAATCAGATGCTTAACTGACTCAGAGCCACCTAGGTGCCCCCTAGAAGTTATTCTAAAGGTGTCAGCAATGTAATTTTTTCCTCTCATCCATTTTGACATAGAATATTTGTATTGAAATTTTAGAATGGTTCCCACCCAAAGGCCATGGTATTTTATTGCAAAAGACTCCCAAGTCCATAGGCATGTAGGAGTTTTCTCAACAGGAACATTGAAAGTGTAATTTATTATTATGTTGGTCCTTGCCATTTATACACCTACATTGTCCTTAACAGTCATTGTAAATCATTGATGTCATGGGATGCTGTTATTTATTTATTTATTTTTAAGTAATCTCTATGTTCAGCTCATGACCCCAAGGTCAGGTTGCATGCTCTACTGACAGAGCCAGCCAGGTGCCCATATACTTGGAGTCTTAAGACTTCCTTCTTATTTGTCTTGTGAACTTTGTTTATATTTAAATATGCATAAAATACCTAACTTAGAGGCATGTCAGAGTTCAACGTATATGAGTGAACTGGGCACAAAACATGCACTTTTTAGTTGCTCCAACAATAATACTTTTTCACTTTTCCACAGAAAAAAAAATTTTTTTTTTTTTAAAAGATTTTATTTATTTGACAGAGAGAGACACAGCGAGAGAGGGAACACAAGCAGGGGGAGCGGGAGAGGAAGAAGCAGGCTTCCCGCGGAGCAGGGAGCCCGATGCAGGGCTCGATCCCAGGACACTGGGATCATGACCTGAGCCGAAGGCAGACGCTTAACGACTGAGCCACCCAGGCGCCCTCCACAGAAAATTTTTAAGAAATTTGTTAATTAACAGAAGTTCTTTCAAAAGTAGTGTTTGAAAAATGAAGGCTGATTTCCACACATTATAAATTAGATAAGTCCAGGAGGACTTAAGTATAGGCAGGATATGTGTAGTAGGTAAAGATCTGGGACAGTGAGCCAGCAGGGCTGAGTTCAGGGACTCTTTATGACCACTTTCCTAATACAACCTAATTAAGCAACCTCAGTCCCTCCTCTGTGAAATGGGGATAAAATTAGGGTTAGGGTTAGAACCTACTTTACAGGATTATTTTGAGAAATAAGATTATGTATGTAAGCATTTAACAGAGTATCTGGCACAGAGTCTCTATCAACAAATGCCCATTTTTATTTTGTATCATCAAGTAGTGAGACTTAATCCCTAAACCTTAATTTATTTTTTTAATTTTTATTTTTTAAAAGATTTTATTTTTATTTATGAGAGAGAGAGATTAGAGAGAGCATGAGTGGGGGGCGGAGGCAGGGGGAGAGGGAGAAACTCATCCCTCAGCGGGGAGACGGATCTGGGGCCTGATCCCAGGACCCCCAGATCATGACCTGAGCCGAAGGTAGACATTTAACCAACTAAGCCACCCAGGTGCCCCCCGTACCTTAATTTAAATTCTGACTTTTAGACACAGCCATTTCTTACGATCTTAGGAATACCAACACTTAGAAGTTTCTAATTCTATATTGGTTAAACGGAACAGTTTATAAAAGTTGGCACTACAGCAAGATAATGTTTTAAACTGTACATTCTCTATTACAGTGATTTCTTGCTAACATTTGGGATTTCTTCAAAGCCCAAAATATCATTCTCCATGATAACATAATAACAACAAAGGAAATAGTTTCTGGCATTCAGACTCTTAATAAAATGTTTATTTTTCACTTTGTAGCAGATTCTTAATGGTGTGCCCTTTTAATTATTGCCCTTTAGTCTTTCTAAACTAAATTTGTCTTGTATCCCCTATTATATTTCTAAGCCCTTTGAGATTGGAAAACCTCATATTATACTTTATGTTCCCCCAACACCTTTGTAGTAAGGCATTCAATAAATAAGGAACTAAATGATGTGGTTAAAAAAAGGAAAAAATAATGTTTGAGTAGTAGAAGAAGCTTAAAATTTTCTCCCTTATTCTTTTCTATGGGTATTATGCTATTTTACTTAAAAAATAGATGAATCTTGCCATTTGCAGTGACATGGTTGGAACTAGAAGGTATTATGCTAAGCAAAGTAAGTCAATCAGAGAAAGACAATTATATGATCTCACTGATACATGAAATTTAAGAAACAAGGCAGAGGATCATAGGGGAAGAGAGGAAAAAATGAAACAAGACAAAACCAGAGAGGGAGACAAACCATAAGAGACTCTTAATCTTAGGAAACAAACAGGGTTGCTGCAGGGGAGAGGGGTGAGGGGATGGGGTAACTGTGTGATGGACATTGGGGAAGGTATGTGTTGTAATGAGCAATAAAAAATGATTTTAGAAAATGTATGAGTCTTTAGGGATGTCTGGCTGGTTCAGTCGGAGCATGTGACTCTTGATCTCTCAGGGTCATGAGTTTGAGCCCCACGTTGGGTGTAGTGATTACTTTAATGAATAAAAACTTAAAAAAAAAAAGATGAATTTTTTTGCCCTAAGGGATGTTTGGGATGACTTAATAGAATAACAGATGTTATACCTAAATATTAGTCTGAATTCTAAGACTTTTATGAAGTGGTGGTATTTTTAAGTTTTACGGATAAATCTTCTGCAACAGGGTGTTGAGAGTAACCTGGTTTTCTTTCTTTGGAAGGTTTGTGATGTTTATAATCATACCCCAACTAAGTTATCCCCAAAGCAGACACATTAGCTTTACAGAAAAATGAGGATTCAGACTGGCTTCTTGTTTTGGTTCTACCACTTCCTACCCTTTTCTGGTGTTTGCTGGTGGTTTCTTCTCTTGAACCCAGGAAAAAATATACTTAGTAGGAAATTCACGTTAGGAAGTTAGGGCCTTGTCTTCACCATGTGAATTTGCATTTTAATAGAGGTTGATTTTAGAGGGTCCAGAAAATATAGCTAATGGAATTTCAAGCAGTGGCATTTGTGTCCAGGATTCTCAAATCAGGTCATGTGTTTCCACAGGTTAGGTTCAGTTTCTAGGACAGTGTACGCACTGCATAAAAACATATTTTATTTATAGATCTCTTCATTTAAAATATCACATAGAGGACCAAAGAAGTAATTACCATGTTGAAGTGGCAGGTGGAATGAGAAGTCTGTAGTAAGGTACAAGACCTCATCTGAGCAAGGGAGTTGACTGTCTCGCTTCTTTACCATAGCATAATGTTTCCAAAGTTCGTCCATGTTGTATCATGTATCAGTAGTTAATCTCTTTTTATAGCTGAATAATATTCCATTGTATGGATATACAACATTTTGTTTATCCACTAATTAGTTAATGGGTATTGAATTGTTTCCACTTTTTGGTCACTATAGATAATGCTGCTATGAACTTTAGTTACAAGTTTTTCAGAGAGGGTATGTTTTCACTTCTCTTTGTTACATACCTATGAGTGGAATTGATGGATTATATGGTAACTATGTTTAACTTTTTGGAGGAACTGCCAAACTTTTTTTCAAAAGTGACTGTACCAATTTACATTTCCATCTGCAATATATGAGGGTTCCAGTTTCTCCACATCTTCCCTGGCACTTGTTTTATTGCCTTTTTGATTATAGTCATCCTTAGTGGGTATAAAATTTTATTTCAGTATGGTTTCTTTCTTTTCTTTTCTTTTCTTTTTTTAAGATTTTATTTATTTATTTATTGGAGAGCGAGCGAGCGAGAAACAGCATGAGAGAGGAGAGGGTCAGAGGGAGAAGCAGACTCCCCACTTGAGCCGGGAGCCCGATGTGGGACTCGATCCCAGGACCCTGGGATCATGACCTGAGCCAAAGGCAGTCGCTTAACCAACTGAGCCACCCAGGTGCCCTTCAGTATGGTTTCGATTTGTGTATCCCTAATGACTGATAATGTTGAGCATCTTTTCTTGTGCTTATTGACCATTAGCATATCTTTGGAGGAATGCCTCTTCAAATGCTTTGCCTGTTTTTAAGTTTTGTTGTTTGTTTTTTTTATTGTTGTAAGAGTTCTTTATGTATCCTGGATAAAATTCCCTTATCAGATTTTCTCTCATTCTGTGGATTGTCTTTTTCATTTGCTTGATAGGGTTGATATTCTTTTAAATTTTATTTTATTTTATTTATTTTTTTTTTTTAAGATTTTTTTATTTATTTGACAGAGAGACACAGCGAGAGAGGGAACACAAGCAGAGGGAGTGGGAGAGGGAGAAGCAGGCTTCCTGCAGAGCGGGGAGCCCGATGTGGGACTTGATCCCAGGACCCTGGGATCATGACCTGAGCCGAAGGCAGACGCTTAACGACTGAGCCACCCAGGTGCCCCCTAAATTTTATTTTATTTTTAAGATTTTATTTATTTGAGAGAGAGTGAGCAAGAGAGAGAGAGCACAAGCAGGGGGAGCTGCAGGCAGAGGGAGAGAGAGAAGCAGACTCCCTGCTGAGCAGGGAGCCCAATGCGGGGCTCGATCCCAGGACCCTAGGATCATGACCTGACCTGAAGGCACATGCTTTTTTATTAAAGATTTTATTTATTTATTTGACAGAGAGAGAAGAGAGACAGGAGAGAGGGAACCCAAGCAGGTGGAGTGAGAGAGGGAGAAGCAGGCTCCCCGCTGAGCAGGGAGCCCAATGTGGGGCTTGATCCCAGGACCCTGGGATCATGACCTGAGCTGAAGGCAGACGCTTAATGACTGAGCCACCCAGGCTCCCTGAAGGCAGATGCTTAACCATCTGAGCCACCCAGGTGCCCCTTCTTTTAAATTTTAATGTTAATGTTTCTAGTATTTATTTTATTTTCATGAACGTGACACAGATGTTTGGTTTTTTATTGAGGAATTATTCTGTTTCTAGTTTACTAGGATTTTTGTCAAGAATGAATGTTATCTTTTTTTAGATTCCCTTTTGGCATTGTTTTTACCCCCTTTTCATCTGTTTGTGTGATGTACTGTTAATAGATTTATTCTCTTGTCATTCCTAGAATTAATTTTCCGTAGTCATGTTTAGTCTTACTGTATTTGAGTTTCTTCTATATAATTTAGGATTTTTTGAAGTATTCTTGAGTATAAATGGCATATTGATGCAATATCCTAACTTTGATAGGTGTTGTATAAGAATTCTATTGAATTTGTAATATGAATTGAGAACTTTTTCATATTTCCTATTAGCCCTGAATCTCGTGATCAAATTCCATTCCTTTTAAGTTTGCAAGTGCTTAGGTGCTTAGTGTCTCTTAGAGTAGTGACTTATTGATAAACCCTTAAGTTTCATCCATGATTTTCTATTTCCTGAAACCGTTTTATAATTTATATTTTTATAGTAAGTCATGTGAAATTTAGAACATCACTACATATTGAATTTAGTAATTTATTTTTAAAATACTTTTTTTTGTTTTGCAATATATGATAAAGATCTGCATTTACTCCAAAATACAGAAATAATTTTTGTCTGTGCTATTATATTCCCATTCTGATTCCTACTGGTGTGTTTTGTATCTTTAGACTTGCTGGGAAATTGTCATTTATTTTTTTTTTTAAGATATTTATTTATTTATTTGTCAGGGAGAGAGAGAGCAGAAGCAGGGGGAGCAGCAGACAGAGGGAGAAGCAGGCTCCCTGCTGAGCAGGGAGCCCGATGTGGGACTCGATCCCAGGACCCTGGGATCATGACCTGAGCCGAAGGCAGATGCTTAACCAACTGAGCCACCCAGACATCCTGCTGGGAATTTGTCTATTCTTAATGTTTATATTCTTCTCCAGTTGACCCTTCCTTGAACAGCCTGGGGTTTGGGGGTGCTGACCCCTGCACAGTCAGAAATTGAAGTATAACTTTTGAATCCCCCAGAACTTAACTACTAATAGCCTACTGTTGACTGGAAGCATTATTGATAACATAAATAGTTGATTAACAAATATTTTGTGTATATATATATACATATATGTATTACATATTGTATCCTTACAATGAAGTAGGCTAGAGAAGAGAAAATGGTATTAAGAAAATCAAGGAGGGAGTCTGAGTGGCTCAGTTGGTTAAGCATCTGCCTTCGGCTTAGGTCATGATCCCAGGGTCCTGGGGTTGAGTCCCATATCCGGCTCCCTGCTCAGCGGGAAGCCTGCCTCTCCCTCTCCCTCTGCCCCTCCCCTCTCCCCCTGCCCGTGCTCTGTCTGTCTCTCTCTCAAATAAATAAATAAAATCTTAAAAAAAATAGAAGGGCACCTGGGTGGCTCAGTCGTTAAGCGTCTGCCTTCGGCTCAGGTCATGATCCCAGGGTCCTGGGATCGAGTCCCACATTGGGGTCCCTGCTCAGCGGGAAGCCTGCTTCTCCCTCTCCCGCTCCCCCTGCTTGTGTTCCCTCTCTCGCTGTCTCTCTCTCTCTGTCAGATAAATAAATAAAATCTTTAAAAAAAAAAAGTAAAATCTTTCTAAAAAAAATCATAAGGAAGAGAAAATACATTTATAGCACTGTACTGTATTTATATATATATAAAAAAATCCACTTACAAATCCACTTGAATATGTGGAGATTGAACCCATATTGTTTAAGAGTCAACTGTACTGCCACCAAAACCGGAACCACCTCTTGGATTCATTCATCATTTTTACCCTTTCTCTTTTCTAAATGATTAATTCCTGCTTTTTTCTTTATATTCCTCCACTAAATGGAGACATAAAACAGGGAGTTGGATATGCAAGTCTGGGGTTGATAGGAGTGGTCTAGCCTTCAGTCTAGCAGGCAGTTCTGGTGTGCAGCCTCTTGGCTTAGCCTCTGACTTTAACTGTAGGTGCAAGAAACAGTACCATAACAATGCAGAGTCACCTTAGGATGTCCTTCCCAGTGAAAGGAAGCCCCAGTGATTTCTCTGCTATGGGAAGCCATCTATACCAGAAAGCAAGCATAGGCTGGTAGCCAGTGAAAGTTAATGTCCCGTAGAGGCAACCCTTAATCCATGGCAAACAGGAGCAGATGGAGAGCAGCTTGTCTCTCATCCTATAAGCAGACAATTCTGAGAGATTGCCTGTGTGCTTCTCAAGAAGTTTAAGTAGTATAAGCCCCTGTTGTCCTTAGGAATGACTTTGACAATATACCATTCCTTATATTGGCTTTTTCTTTGTCCCTGCCTTACTCTTCCTGCTCCCTCAGGTCATTTCCTGGACAGGGAATGTCCTGTACTTAAATCCTTACTTAAGCCTTTGCTTTTGGGAGAACCCAAACTAGGACAGGTATCATTTGAGTACTTATTATTTAAAGAGTTGATAAGATTTCAACACTTGAAACTGGATGATCATCAAGGATGATGTGGATATGGAGAAGAGGACCAAAATCTGTGTTGTCAGTCGCTATAATGTGTTAAGTGGTTGGCATTAAAGAGGAGCAACTAGCAAAGGAGACTGAGGCACAACTAGTGGTGTAATAACAAAATTAGGAGCATGTGATGTCTTGGAAACTAAGTGAAGAAAATGTGTGAAGTGGTGGGAACAATGCTCCTAATGAAACAAGTCAAGTGAGATGTGAATTTAGAATTTATCTATTGAATTTGGCAATTCTGAGCCATTTGGGCCATTGATGAACTAGGAAGAATAGTTTCCATTGAAGTGACGGGGACAAAAGTGTGATTGGAGTGGGTTTAAGAACAATTGATGAAATAATTGAAGACAGTGTATATAGACAACTTGTTTGGAATTTTGCTGTAAGGGGGAGCAGAGAAATAGATTGGTAGCTGGAGAGATATATTGAGAGCGAGGTCTTTTTTTTTTTTAAGATTTTATTTGAGAGAGAGCGCGCGCACATGAGCGGGGGCGGGGGGCGTGGGGAGAAGGAGAAGCAGACTCCCCGCTGAGCAGGCAGACCGATGAGGGGCTGGATCCCAGGACTTTGGGATCATGACATGAGCCGAAGGCAGACGCTTAACTGGCTGAGCCACCCAGGTGCCCCGAGAGAGGTCCTTTGTAAGATGGGAGGGAAAATACACCTACTTGGTATAACATATTGCTGCACATGGTCAAAATCAATTGTTCCTTTAGAGTATTTTAGAGAACTAAGATTCTCTTTGGTTTATTTGACCATTTTGTTCTGTTCCCAGCAGGCCTTCCCAGATGATGCTTAATGGATTTCAAGCATCAAGAAAAAGAAGTTGTTAATAGTAGTTGTTAGCAGAAACTGAGGCTATTGGGTGTTACTCTAGCATGGAAATGAATACTAGGAAGTAAAAAGAAATAAAGGAATACACATAAGGAAGTTAATCCACCCACAAGATTATGTGTTATGAGGAAGAGTTGAGGATCCAGTCTATGAGGAAGCTATTTCTAGGTTTGAAATAAGGCCAAGATTTATTTTCCCTATCACAGTAGTAAGCAACATCATTGTGAATATACATTTGTGATACATACTGCCCCAAATGTCTTTTTTGCACAGCTTTTATTGACCTATTGTTGAAAATTACAGAATCAACTATAATGTTAGGAACAGTGAATGAACACACAGACCTCCAGTATTCCTTTTCTGCACCATTTCATCTTCCCACAGTTTGGTTATGAGCCATAATGAGCTGCTTTCTTTCCTGATTCTCCCTGTACTTGCTCTCTTTGATTATAGAATGATCTAATCTTAGCCTTTCAGAGTTAAGTAAACAAATTCTGTCTGGGGTGTTTGCATTTGTAGTCTTATTTCTAATTGCAGAATGAAATACTTTTTTTTTTTTTGTAAAAATAACTAGGCCCTCTTCTTCCATAAATTAATGTCATTTCTCCTAAACTGAGATGGAGGAGAATTCGGAGATTTTTCCTCTACCTTGATCAACTGTACTTGACAAAGGAGGGGGTCAGGCTGGACATCTTCCATGAAGACTGTCTTTTCTATAAATAAAACAGTTTCACCTACATTGGAAATGCCCTGATATTTTTGCTTCTAGTTAGGTTATAGGAGGACACAGAAAACCTTTGATTCCCTGGTAAGAATAAAAAAAATCTGGAAACAAAAGGATCCTGCTTTAAAAGAAAAATAGGGCTAGCAAAAATCTGTGAAATCAAGAAAGCCCTAGTGAACTAAATTCCACAGATAATGAACCTCTCCTAGGTGAGTCAAGAGTGTGATAGCTTCCCTCCCTGGGGACACTTGCCTGGTATCAGTATAGGATAGAGAAGTGGACTTGCCATAAATGCAAAGACTGAAGTGATGAGGATAACTCATCCAATTTTTTGAATGACATTGTGGGCTTTTGTGAATGGGAATCTGACAAGAACCCCAAAGGCAAAACAAGTCATTAAGCCTGATAATTCTATCCACCTTGAATTTTGTCATGAAGCAGCAGTAGAGGAGGAGGCCTTGAAAAGCTCAGAGAAACGTGTAGTCCTGAAAATTCAGTGGTTCTTGCGTTGTGGGACCCTGCTGGATTAGAATCTAAAGGTAAACTGAACCAAAAAATACTTGGAACTGCATCCCAAATTCTTTCTACCCCAGATGTTGACAAGATCAAAAAGGTGGCTGTCTTTGGGGGTAGAAAAGTTGTAAGTTGAAGTGATCACAGATGAAATCAGTCTAATTAAAGCTGCAGCCAGTCCCAGCTCATAGAGGTTTTTGCTAGGAATATGAATTATCAGTCACCTATCCTGAGAAAAGAGTGTAACTCTCTGGGAAATAAGGAAAACTTAACAAAACAATATTGTGCTTAATTCTAAACTTTAATCCTACAGCGTCTAGAATACTATGAAAAATTGTGAAACATACAAAGAAACAGGAAAATGTGATTGTATATTTAAGAGAAAATAGTTAATAAAAGCAGACTTACAGATGACGCAGTTATTAGAAGTAGGAGACAGGGATTTTAAAACAATTTACAGAGTAGTATGTGAGGGATTGGGTATTTCAGGAGAGTAATGGACAACCTGAAAGTGAGCCAAATACACCTTCTAGAACTGAAAAATTCAGTATCTTAAAAAAAAAAAAAACAACTGCTCAAATCAGCTTAACCAGCAAATTTGTAGTAAGAAACAGACTGAAGAAAATGGTAAATTTGTGAATAAATATGAGATTCTGTTTTCTTGTTTTTATTTTTTTTTTTATTTTTTTTTTATTTTTTAAAGATTTTATTTATTTATTTGAGACAGAGAGAATGAGAGAGAGAGAGAGCACATGAGAGGGGGGAGGGTCAGAGGGAGAAGCAGACTACCTGCTGAGCAGGGAGCCCGATGCGGGACTTGATCCCGGGACTCCAGGATCATGACCTGAGCCGAAGGCAGTCGTTTAACCAACTGAGCCACCCAGGCGCCCTGTTTTTATTTTTTAATTATCTTTTTTATATTTATTTATTTTAGAGAGCATGCAAGAGCAGGGGGAGGGGCAGAGGGAGAGGGATTGAGAGTCCCAAGCCAACTTCACACTAAGTGTGGAACCCAATGTGGGGCTTGTTGTCATGACCTAAGCTGAAACAAGAATCGGTCGCTTAACCAACTGAACCACCCAGGTGCCTCTTTCTTGTTTTCAGATTTATGTAACAGCAAAAAATATTGTGGGTTTTATAATATGTGGAAGTAAAATGTATGACAGTAGCTTGAAATACGGGAGAGAATAAATATAAGTATAAATTATACTCTTAAATTTCTTAGATCATATGTGAGGTGACATAATATTTGAAGGTGGACTGTGATGAATTAAGACTGCATATTGTGTATTCCTAGAGCAACCAAAAAAAAAAAAAAAAAAAAAAAACAGCAAAAAGGCCATAAAATGAGGGGTGCCTGGGTGGCTCAGTCATTAAGTGTCTGCCTTCGGCTCAGGTCCTGATCCCAGGGCCCTGGGATCGAGCCCCGCATCAGACTCCCTGCTCAGCGGGAAGCCTGCTTCTCCCTCTCCCACTCCCCCTGCTTGTGTTCCCTCTCTCACTGTCTCTCTCTCTGTCAAATAAATAAATAAAAATCTTAAAAAAAAAAAGGCCATAAAATGAGATAGTATGGGGGAAAAATAGCATTATTTGCATTATTTGAAGTCAAGAAAAAAGAGGAACAAAGAACTAATAGAAAATAAACAGTAATGAAATAGGCTTAAATTAAGCACACCAGTAATTATATTATATAAATGGTCTAATCCCATCATCAAAACATAAAAATTGTCAGACTGGATAAAATAGTAAGACCCAACTGTATGCTTCATACAAGTAGGCACTTTAAATATAAAGATAAATTTGGTTAAAGGAATAGATGGGAAAAGATACACTGTATTAAAACTTACTGAAAGAAAGCTCCTATGGCTACAATGATATCAAGCAAAATATATTTCAAGGCAAGGATTGTTAGCAGAGAAAAAGAACATCTTATAATGATAAAAGGTTACACTTATCAAAAAGATATAAGAACCCTAAATGTGTATTCACTCTGTAACAGAGCGTCAAAATACATGAGATAAAAATAGACAATTATAAAAGGAGAAATAGACTTACTTATGCTGATGGAGATTTCAGTACTTACAGTATTTAAAATTGTAAGGATATAGAAGATTTGAACACCACTGTCAACCAATTTAACCTAATTAACATTTATAAAACATTATACCCAAGAGATGCAGAATGTGACATTCAGGTGGACATGAAACACTCACCCATATAGAAGTTCTGTGGGGCTGTCCAAAAGCTTCAGTATATTGCAAAGGCTAGAAATCATAATATGTTCTCTGACCATAATGGAATTCAGTTAGAAATCAGTAACAAATAAGGTTTAGTAGGTCTCCAAGTATTGAAATAAAGATGATTCTAAATAACCCATGGGTAAAAGAATAAATCAAATGGAAAAACTGAAAGCATTTTAAATTAACAAAGACATATAAAAATTTATGAAGTGCAGCTTATTAGAGAATTTACAGTTTTAAATCTTTTTTTTTTTTTAAAGATTTTATTGATTTATTTCACAGAGAGAGACACAGCGAGAGAGGGAACACAAGCAGGGGGAGTGGGAGAGGGAGAAGGAGAAGCAGGCTTCCCGCCGAACAGGGAGCCCGATGCGGGGCTCGATCCCAGGACCCTGGGATCATGACCTGAGCCGAAGGCAGATGCTTACCTGACTGAGCCACCCAGGCGCCCCTACAGTTTTAAATCTTGAAGAAGAAAGTATTAGAATCATTTATTTAATCTTTACCCTAAGAGGAAAAAAAGACAATTAAATTCAAAATAAATAAAACAGAAAAAACTGAAACTAATGAAATAGAGAACATACCCTAAGGAAGTGAACAAAGCGTAAAGTTTCCTCTCCGGAAAAACTGATATGGTTGTTAAAGTTAGGAAGAGGGCGCCTGGGTGGCTCAGTTGGTTAAGCGACTGCCTTCAGCTCAGGTCATGATCCTGGAGTCCTGGGATCGGGTCCCACATTGGGCTCCCTGCTCGGCGGGGAGTCTGCTTCTGCCTTTGACCCTTCCCCCTTTCATGCTCTCTCTCACTCTCATTCTCTCAAATAAATAAAAAAAAAAAAAAAAAAAGATTGATGGCTTAAAATAACAGGAATTTGTATTTCTCTTGAATTTGTGAATCATTGTTGTAGTCTTTTATCTTAGGCTGCTTTATGACATCAAGTTCTTAGGGCAACATTCAAAGAAGGTGAAGATGGAAGTTTTAAGTCTTCTTGAGGCATAGGTACTGTTATTTCCACAACAAACTGCTATATAGGCAAGTCACAAGATCATCCTGAATTTCAAGGAATGGGAAAATAGACTCAGTCTTTTGATCTTAGGTGGTATAAAACACTGTGGCCGTGTTTCCTTTTTTCTTTATTTCTTTTTCTTTTTTTTTTTCTCTTTTTTTTTTTTTCTCAGAGGGAGAGTGAGTGCAGGGTCTGGGGGAAAGGGCAGAGGGAGAGGGAAAGAGAATCTTAAGTAGTCTCCACGCCCAGTGTGGAGCCCAACAAAGGGCTCAGTCTCACCACCCTGAGATCATGACAGGGGCCGAAATCAGCAGTCGGATGCTTAACCAACTGAAACACCCAGGCGCCCCAACGTGTTTCTTAATTTATAGTGGTTAAATCAGAAACAGTAAAGGGTCTAGATTTCCCCATCTTTACAAGCTAGTATGTTAATCTGTCAGAATACACACGACCTCTAGATCAGAGACAGAGTTTATTACTCACTACAAAAGCAGCAACCAGGGCATGTCTTGTGTCAATTACCTGAGCCTTCATCTTCACAGGGCTACACAGTAAGGGTCAGATGGTACCTGCACAGGCAGTAATGTGCATTGCAGGAGAGCAACCCCAAATTGGGAGACTGTTTACATAGCACCACTGGTAATGAGAGTCTGTGTCCTTTCCTCTGAAAGTGAGAGATAAAAACCTTGTCTTTACTCTGGAATTTAAGCGAATCTTCTTGAGAGAAGATGTTGGACTGTCTTAATTTTGCTAAGCATTATTATCTTGGAATGTCTCTTAATACAAACATCTTAAATTGCCTGTAAACGACATTGCTCAGAGAACCCAGACCATGCAGAAATGTGAGATGTTCAGGGAGAATTATATTTCAATACATTGTTTTCCAACTCTCTTGCACAATAATTTACTTTCCTCCCATGTACAAAATTCTATCACTCTCTACTTTTTTTTTTTTTTAAGATTTTATTTATTTATTTGTTAGAGAGAGCACACAAGCAGAGGGAGTGGCAGGCAGAGGGAGAGAAGCAGACTCCCCTGCTGAGCAGGGAGCCCGATGTGGGGCTTGGTCCCAGAACCCTGGGATCATGACCTGAGCCGAAGGCAGACGCTTAACTACGGAGCCACCCAGGTGCCCCTGCCGTGCCATTTGTAATTAGAGAAATGCAAAACAAAAATACAGTAAGCTATTGCTATGCACATACTACTACTTAAGAAAGAGTGGAGAATATCAAGTGTTGGTAAAGATGTAACTGGAACTCTGGAAGTGTTAAATGATAAAACCACTCTCTAAAACAACTTTAAAATATATATATAATTAAACATAGACTATGACCTAGCAATTTCACTCCCATGTATTTATTTTTATTATTTTATTTTTTTCACTTCCATGTATTTATCCATGAGAACCAAAGCCTGCATTCTTATAACATTTATACATAAATGTTATTGCACTCTTATTCAGGACAGGTTGCTTTGGCTAGGGTGTTGATTGGAAAGCACATGGGGACCTCTGCTGCAGTGGTGGAAAGACTGTATTTATGTATGTATATAATTTTTTCACCCCCTTTACCCATTCACCCCCTCCCCGGCTTCTGGCAACCACCAATCTGTTTTCTATATCTAGGAAGTTTTTTGGTTTGTTTTTAGATTCCACATATAAGAGAGATCAAATGGTATTTGTCTGACTTACGTAACTTAGCCTAATATCTGTCCGTCCAAGTTGTTGCAAATGGCAAGATCTCATTCTTTTTATGATTGAATAAAATTTGTGTGTGTGTGCACTGCAGTGTACATGGGGGTGCGTATATCTTTACTGGTTAGTGTTTTTGTTTTCTTCAGATAAATACCCACAAGTGGAATTGCTTGATCATATGGCTGGATTTTTTTTGTGAGGAGAGGAACCTCCATATTGTTTTACATAGTGGCTGCAGAAGGGTTCCTTTTTCTCTACATCCTCACCAATACTTGTTATTTCTCATCTTTTTGATAATAGCCATTCTAAAATGTGAGATGTGGTATCTCATTGTTTTGATTTGCATTTCCCTCATGGTTAGTGATTGTTTAGCATGTTTTCATCTGTTGGCCATCTGTATGTTTGTTTTTTTTTTAAAGTGTCTATTCAGATCTTCTGCCCATTTTTTAATTGGATTTTTTTTCTCATTAATTGTATGAGTTCTTTATAAATTTTGAATATTAGTCCCTTAGGACTTGTATATATTTTTATCTCATTCTGTAGGTTACATTTTCCTTCTGTCGATGGTTCCTTTTGCTGTGCTGGAGGCTTTTTTAGTATGATGTAGTCCTACTTACTTGTTTTTGCTTTTGGTGTCAGATTCAAAAATCATTGCCAAGACCTTCATCAAGAAGCTTACCCACCTGTGTTTTCTTGTATGAGTGTTATGGTTTTAGGTCTTAGGTTCATCTTTTTTTTTTTTTTTAAGATTTTATTTATTTGAGAGAGAGGGAGAGCGAGCACACACAAGCTGGGGGAGGGAGAGGGACAAGCATACTCTGTGCTGAGCACGAAGCATGACACGGGGCTCGATCTCATGACCTGGAGATCATAACCTGAGTTGAAATCAAGAATTGGACCCTTAACCAACTGAGCCATCCAGGCACCCATGGTTCAAATTGTTAATCCATTTTGAGTTAATTTTTGTGTATGATAGAAGATAGTGGTCAAGTTTCATTCTCCACTATCATTCATTGAAGGGACTGTCCTTTAGCCCTTATGTATCCTTGGCTCCTTTGTTGTAAATTAATTGACCATATTTTTTTTGAAAAATGGCATTGGAATTTTGATAGGGATTGCATTGAATCTTTGGATTGCTTTGGGTACTATAGACATTTTCCCTGTATTGATTCTTCCAGTTCATAAGTATGGAATAGCTTTTCATTTATTTGTGTCTTGAATTTCTTTCATTAATGTTTTAGAGTTTTCAATATTTAGATCTTTCACCTACTTCATTTAGTTTATTCCTAAGTATTTTGTTCTTTGATACAATTATAAATGGGGTTGTTTATTTTTTTTCTGAAAATTTTAGTGTATAGAAATTCAACTGATTTTTGTATCCTGCAACTTTACTGAATTCACTTATTAGTTTTAATAACAGTTTTCTGATGGAGTCTTTCAAGTTTTCTATATATACTATTATGTCATCTATAAATAGTGACAGTTTTACTTTTTTCTTTCCAATTTGAATGCCTTTTTATTTATTTTTCTTGCCTAATTGCTCTGGCTAGGACTAGAAGGCTTCACTGGTGAATAGTCCAAGAACAGTTAATACCTATCTTTTTTAAACTCTTCCAAAAAAATAGAAGAGGAGGGAAGTCTTGCAAACTTACTTTATGAGGCTTTCATTACCTTAATAGCAAAACCAGACAAAGACGCCACAAGAAAAAAAAATTACACAGCTGTATCCCTGATGAACATGGATGAAAAATTCCTGAACAAAATATTAGCAAACTGAATTCAACAATGCATTAAAAGAATCATATACCATGATCAAATGAGATTAATCCAGGGATGCAAGGATGGTTCAACATCCTTAAATCAGTCAGTGTGATAGATTACATTGACAAGATGAAGGATAAAAATCATAGAATCATCTTAATAAATGTGGAAAAAGCATTTGACAAAAATTCAACATCTAGTTACGATAAAAATTCTCAACAAAGTGGGTATAGAAGGAACATATATCAATGTAATAAAAGCCATATATGACAAGCCCACAGCTAACAACCTACTCAGTGGTGCAAAGCTGAAAGCCTGGGGCGCTTAGGTGGCTTAGTCACTTAAGTGTTTGCCTTCGGCTCAGGTCATGATCCCAGGGTCCTGGGATCAGGCCCCACGCTGGGCTCCCTTTTCAGTGGAGAGCCTGCTTCTCCCTCTCCCTTTGCCTGCTGCTCCCCCTGCTTGTGCTTTCTTTCTCTCTCTGTGTCAGATAAAAATCTTGAAAGGCTTTAATCAGGAACAATACAAAGATGCCTACTCTTGCCACTTTCATTCACCATAGTATTAGATTTTATATTGTCATTGCTGTTAGTTACAGGGATTTATACAGTTTCCAAACTGTAAGAATCTATTTCATTATGTAAGTAATTTGTAGAAATGTAAAAATGGAAACTTCTTTAAATGTGGCACTCTTTAGTAACTTCAATATGTATGTCTGCTACTTTATTCCACAGTAAGATTTTTTTAAAACATGTTTAGGCTAACCATGGTTTGTTATGAAAGTAGGATTCGTAGTGCCAATATTGAAGAAAGTCTCAGCTTTCTACTGGATTAGAATCAGGCCAGTAGGATTCAGACATTGATGCTAGTCTTACAGCTGTAAGTGTGGAACTTAGCTGTTTGTTGCTGTATATATTGTAGGCATAGCACATTTTATACATTCAGTTATTGATTTTTGTCCTTCAGGATCAAATACTCTTACACAGCATTTATAATTTTTTCATTGTATGAATTTCTTGCCTTTCTATTCTTATTTTTTTTTCATATCACATTTGTTTACTATTCATGTACTTACCTGTAATGGGTTAATAGTGTCCATTAAATGCCTCAGAACTAAGGACAGGTATACCGAGTATAGATTAGCAAACACTGTGATGGCCATGATTAAACTAAAATGATCTTAAACAACCACTGAGTGTCAGCTAATAGCTGTGGGTATGCCTGAGGAGCCTTGGTTGTACTTTTCAACTTTTGAACTCATGTAGAAAGATTGTTTCAACATTAAAATTTCTCTCAAATCTACTTGGGTATATCATACTGATAGGAAAATATACTGTATTTTTAGATCGATAGGGAACTATAACATACTGTGTTTTTATAGTTTTTTTTTTTTTTAATTTATTCATTTGAGACACAAATAGAGAGGGAGAGGGAGAAGCAGACTCCCCACTGAGCTGGGAGCCCAATGCTGGGCTCCATCTCAGGACCCAGAGATCATGCCCTGAACCAAAGGCAGACGTTTAACCATCTGAGCCACCCAGGCACCCCTTAACATGCTATATTTTTTAAAAACTTTATAGTTTTTTAAAAAAACTTTATAGTATTCTCAAAGCTGAGAATTTGTCAAAATAATAGTAGAGAATTGGGAGGGAGAAAATATGGTGGTTTGAGCATAGATGAAATAAGATTGACCATGTATTGATTATTGTTGAGAATGTTGGACAAAAAGAATTACATTAGCACTTTAAGATAGAGAATCTTGAGTTTTATATCTAATCTCCAAAATAAGAATCTCCAGAGGGGCACCTGGGTGGTCACTCAGTTAAGCGTCCAACTCTTGATTTTAGCTCAGGTCGTGATACCTGGATCGTTGAGATCAAGCCCTGAGTTGGGCTCCATGCTCAGGGTGGAGTCTGCTGGTCCTCTCCCTCTGCTCTTGCTCTTCCCCCACTCTCACACTCGCTCGCTCTCTCAGATAGATAGATACATAGATACATAGATAAAATAAAATAAAATCTTGGAAAAAAAGAATCTTAAGAAAGAAGGCACAATCTATATTTTTGAGAAATACCCTTTGTGAGTTTTATTTGGTTAGTTATACCATTGCACCCAAGGTATGTTTTTTGTTTTCCTCCTCATGAGCAGCTTTTTTACTAGTGGAACATCTTGCTAGGACAGTCTATGAATTGTTGCCCAAATCTCTTTATAAAAATTTACCAGTGGGCTCTTCTAGAATATTCCTATCTGTTTATGAATCAAATGTTGTGACTCTTGATTCACAATCTACTCTTGCTACTACTCTATTTTTCTAATGTCCTTTATAGCCAAACTACCTGAATTGTCTGTATTTGCTATATCAGGTTATCTTGTTTTTTCTTGAATTGCCTCCAAACATTGTTTTGTTTCTACCACTCCGTTAAGTGACCTTGTTAAGATAATCAGTGACCTCTGCTACACAGTGGTAATCCCCAATTCTTATTAACATAGTTGATAACTTCTTCCTCCTTGAAACATTTTCACTTTGCTTTTACAATATCATTTTTTTTTCTTGACTCCTTTTTGGTTCTGTCTCTCCTTTTTGATCTCTTATTTTTGTAATATCGCAGGGTTTAATCATTGGACCTATTCTCTTTTCTATCTGTGCTCATCCTCTTGATACTTTCATGTAATTTCATTGCTTTAAATATCATCTGTAGGCAGATGACTTCCAAATTTGTATCCTCAGCTTGGAACTGTCCCCACATCTCTGAATGCCCATATTCAACTGCCTACTAAAGATCCTGCTAGGACATCATTCAGGTATTTTAAACTAACGTTTCTAAATAAAGGTTTCGCATCTCTCTTTTCTCCATCCTGCTCTTCCATAGCCATTTTCTGTTTCAGCTTATTGGCAGTTCCATTCTACCAGATTATTACATATGTAGGAGTATGTTGAATGACAAATTTATTGATCATCTTTGTTTGCTATATGCACAGGTGTTTTTTGTGGCATGTACTATAAGAATTTGTGGGGAAGGTTAAACAACTCAGGAGTACTAAAACCATTTGGCACAGAGAAAAATAGCCCAATAAATTTAGGGTAACTAAAATTTTGAAACACAAATTTATTAACATTACTGAATTTTTTAACAAAAAGATTGTGTATACTTTTTATTAATGTTACTGTTTTGGGTTTAGGCTGTTTTACTTTGTACTATGTACTATGTAATATTTCACTTTGTAATATGTTTATAGGTACAGAAAACTTCACAATGCTTTAAATAAATGGGGGATTTTGTTTTCTTACATACCAAGAAATCCAGAAGAAGACAGCAGTTAACATTGGTCCAGTTGCTCAGCAGTGCATTTAGAGATCCCCAACTTGTTTTGTTTTTCTTTGTCAGCCTTATTAGTTGTTGTTTTAATTTGTTTTTTAATACTCACACTTGTCGACTTATGGTCATAGGATTGTTGTTGCAGCAGTAGACATGTTTACATCTATCCCTGGGTAAGGAAAACAAATGTTTGCCCATAACCAACCCCATTCCATCCCAAAGCAGACTTAATATGTCACTGATCTCAACTGTGTCCTCCAGCCCCTTGAGCCTTCCAATTGTGGATATTTAGCTGGGTCAGTTACCGCCCCAAAGAAAGTAAAATTTCTGTAAGGGGAGGAATAGAATCTGATCAGCCGTTACCATTGTCTGCCTCACAGAACCATCAGAGACTACTAAATTTAGGGGTGTGTGGATGGCTCGGTTGGTTAAGCATCCAACTCCTGGTTTTGGCTCAGATCATGATCTTGCAGTCATGAGATTGAGCCCTGAGTCGGCTCCACGCTTAGCACAGTCTGCTTCAGATTCTTCCTCCCTCTCTGTCTCTCCCTCACCCTGCTCACTCTCATTTGCTCTCTCTCAAATAAATAAATAAAATTAAAAATAAAAACAACTGCTAGCTTTAAATATAATTGGTGATTTGAATTTATCTGCTTGGAAAAACTTCATTATTTCTCAGTAGGTTCAAATAAAATGGATTTTAATGTTAGGTGAGGGCTGTAATTTTAATGTATAGATGAGGGCTCACCATAGTTTACTGGTTAAGAAGCTAGCTATGTATTTAGAAGTTAGCAAATTTGTGTGTTTACACTAGTGAATTTTTGAGAATTATAATTTACATTTTGAGGCAAATAAGAATTTAGAAGAGATGATGATCCCTTAAAGTCATAAAGATCTATTTTTGTTAATTTTGTTTCTTTATTTGGTTTCCATAGAATGTTGGCTCAATTAAGAAACATCAGGGAGATAAATTCAACCCAGTGGTAAGTAGCTTTAATTTCTTTTGTTAGAAAGTGTTTGGCTTATTGTTATGCCTTTTTTTTTTCTTAGTTGGCTTCTCTTTCTCCATTTGATAGGAATATTTTTATGTCTCCCGTGTTAAGCCTGGTTTATAAAATGGCTCTTACTTATCATAACACTAAAATTCTAATGAACATTTCCCATGTTGATCGCTTCCTTTTGAGAACAGGCCAGGCTTCCTTTGGTTTACTTCCTTATAATAATTGTGTAATGGAGAATCTCTTTGGTTGTTATTACGCATTTATTTGTCTGTCATATGATATTTTCCTCCTGTACCCTCAATAATTAAGTTCCCCCTCCTTTCTTACCAGTTTTAGTCTGCTAAATTAGGGTCCATTTTTGTATTGGCTCGAGGCCCACTGAATTTAATCTAAGGTCTAAACTGCTCTCTTCATAGCCTCTGTTCACAGGAAATTTTTACTTAAGATGTAAACTGTTTCCTAGAGCATCTAATTTCCTTTTCTGAATTCATTGTCTCTTCTGAGAAGTTTTACAATTTCTGACCATCTGTCTGTCTGCAACATGATCTGTTTATGGTTAGCACTACAAAAAAATCTTGGAGGTTGTTTTAGCTTCATTAACAATTACTCTGTCTTGTAAATTGCCTTATGCTTCAAGTGTGCTGCACAGATGATAACATCTAAAATAAATACACTCTTTTAAATTACATATATTTGGTAGTAAACATTTCATGCCCTTTATTCTCAGCTAGCAATTATACTCCCAAATCCATTATGATTCAGGAATTTTTAGGCCATATCTTCCAATTCTTGGGTACTATCATATAAATATAAGCATACAATGTTTATAATTTGATGAACCAGAATATTTTCAGACATCGAACCAACACTGTCCCACAGAACTTTCTGCACCGATAGAAATGTTCTCTGTCTTCTCTTACTGAGTGTAGTAGCCACTAGCCACACATGGGGCTGTTGAGCTTTTAAAATGTGCTTAGTGTGAGAAACTAGGTGTTTAATTTTACTTGAATTAACTTGAATTTTAAGTTAAAAATGGTTACGCTAAAATGGCTATATGTCTAGTGGCTATCGTATTGGGAAGAGCAGATTGAGTTCCCTTAAGGTTGTTAAGTGTCCTCTTAACTCATTATCAGTTGATCTTAGAATCCCTTGAGCAAGAAATTTCATATTCATTTTTGGAATCTTTTACTTTGGGGCATGTCATAAACACACAAGGATAAGCTAAATTCCCCTTTAGCAATGAAATTCTTATTAGATCAACAAAACTGCTTATTCTAATCAGTAAAACTCACCTACATATAAACATAGATTGTTAATAAACATTCAGTAAACTTTTCTGGGTATTTCTTTGTTGACAAAGTTTTTTTGTTTTTGTTGAAGTGTAATGGACATAACATTATATTAGTTTCAGGTGTAGAACATGGTGATTCAGTATATGTATGTATTGCTAAGTGTCCACCACAATAAATCTAATTAACATTTCTCACCGTATGTAGTTACAAATATTTTTTCTTGCAATGAGAACTTTTAAGATCTACTCTTTTAGCAATTTTCAAATAATGCAGTACCATATTATTATTATTAACTATAGTCACAATGCTATGTGTTATATTCCCATGAAAGAAAGATTTTATGTAGAAACTTTTATGTTTGACATCATAGTGTAGGGGAGGAAAAATTTTTCCTTGACCCTTTTAGGGTCTTTGGCTGGGTCTGAAAACTAACCTGACAAGTACAGTATTATTATTAACTGTAGTCACAATCCTATGTGTTTTATTCCCATGAAACAAAGATTTTATGTAGAAACTTTTATGTTTGACATCATAGTGTAGGGGAGGAAAAATTTTTCTTTGACCCTTTTAGGGTCTTTGGCTGGGTCTGAAAACTAACCTGACAAAAACAGTTTAACAGGAGAAAGCATGCACATTTATTTCATACAAGTTTTAAGTGCACAGGAGCCTTTATGAGGAGTAAGGACATAAAAAAAACCATTAAAACTTAGTATATTTATGCTAGACTTGATGAAGAATGTAGGCTTGTGTACAAGTATGATAGGTCAGAGTATGAGGTAAGTGTAGTAACCTGGGAGAAGTTTAGTAAAGCCCATTTGTTAGGATTCTTCTCCATTCCTGAGAGATTGGGCAGCTCTTTTCCTTCAGTTATAAGGAAGGCATCTCTCACATGAGGATTTTGTGACCTATTTCAGTGGAGAAGTAAAAGGGGAGGCCAGCATGACCTTCCTGCTTCGAAAGTATTCAATATGTCAGGGTACCGTACTTTGGAGTGGTGTGTTCTGAACCCCATCAGTATTTTATTTTTGTAAACCCTAAAGGAGAAGTGCCTAGTAAGACCTATTGATATTTTAATCATTTTGAGAACCTGAGTTCAAGTGTATCATTATGTATGGAGAAGTAGTATAATTCAGTAAGAGCACGGAATCCGTTTCTTTATGGAAAAATAGGGATAATAGTACATGTCTTAGATATACGAAGATGAAATGAGAATATACATGTATTTTATCTAAAGAACTTAGCACAGTGCCTGGCACATGGTGATTGACTAAGAATAGTCCTATTTTTAAAAAGATTGCAAGGGAAATACTTAGTTGTCAAACACTTTAAGAATATCATGTAATTTAACTTACTCTCAGGAAACAAACTGAGGGTTGCTGGAGTGGAGGGGGTGGGAGGGATGGGCTGGCTGGGTGATAGACATTGGGGAGGGTATGTGCTATGGTGAATGCTGTGAATTGTGCAAGACTGTTGAATCACAGATCTGTACCTCTGAAACAAATAATACAATATATGTTTAAAAAAAAAAAGAAGATAGCAGGAGGGGAAGAATGAAGGGGGGGAAATCGGAGGGGGAGATGAACCATGAGAGATGATGGACTCTGAAAAACAAACTGAGGGTTCTAGAGGGGAGGGGGGTGGGAGGATGGGTTGGCCTGGTGATGGGTATTAAAGAGGGCACGCTCTGCATGGAGCACTGCGTGTTATGCACAAACAATGAATCATGGAACACTACATCAAAAACTAATGATGTAATGTATGGTGATTAACATAACAAAAAATTAAAAAAAAGAATATCATGTAATTTGAAATAGAAGTTGGTAGCAGTGCGTTGCAGAGCCATATTGAAGCCTGAGGCAAAAGAAAAAAATAGTAATACCAATCCTGTCTTTATTTAAAAATTAGTCATTTTGTTCATAAATAGATTATTTTTCAGTGATTTTAACTTAAAAAATAATGCATTAAAATATTTAATTTGATTACTGAGTTTTTTGGTGCCTCTCCTATTTTGTGCTTGAGGCAGTTTCCCTCACTGGCTTCAACATTATCTTGGCCCTGGTTAGAAGTATTCTATTACTCTAATTGTCTTCTGATCAAGGCAAGAATTTATATTTTACAAAAAGTTGTTAACTGATTAGCAGTCATTCTTATTTATTGAAGTAGGCTTTTGTTTGGTAATATAATCTTAGACTAGTTGGAATTAACCTATGGAAAGGTTAAAATTAGCCTGGAGAATTTTCACTAATTCAGAATTAAACCGGTTTTTCTCCCATTTAATTTGAAACAACAAAGTGTGTATATACTTTATTGAAGCAAGTTTATTCTCTAATGTGTAACCTTCCACAAATAGAGGACCTATAAGCTCTTTGACCAGTATTTAATTGAAACAAATACATTTGGCATGTATTGAAATTTTGATGTGGAAGAGCCTTGGAAAGTTAAAGGGGTGATGATTCTGATGGCTTATTAAGGAAGACCTGAAAATATCTTTTTTTTTTTTTTTAAGATTTTATTTATTTATTCATGAGAGATAGAGAGAGAGAGAGGCAGAGGCAGAGGGAGAAGCAGGCTCCCCGCGGAGCAGGGAGCCCGATGCGGGACTCGATCTCAGGACCCTGGGATCGTGACCTGAGCCGAAGGCAGACGCTTAACCGACTGAGCCACCCAGGTGTCCCAACCTGAAAATATCTTTGCCGTCCTACTTCCTACTCAAAACTGGTTGTAGTCAAATTCTTAGTATTAAATTTATTTATTTAAGAGAGAGAGGCATGAAAAAGGGGAGCAGAGGTAGAGGGACAAGCAGACTCCCTGCTGAGCAGAAAGCCCAATGTGGGACTTTATCCCAGGACCCTGAGATCGTGACCTGAGCTGAAGGCAGATGCTTAACCAGGTGAGCCACCCAGGCACCCCCAAATTCTTTTTTTTTTTTTTTTTAAGATTTTATTTATTTATTTGCTAGAGAGAGAGAGCATGGGCAAGAGAGAGCGAGCAAGAGTACAAGTGGGGAGCTGCAGGCAGAGGGAGAAGCAGGCTCCCTGCTGAGCAAGGAGCCCGATGTGGGGCTCAGTCCCAGGACCTGAGATCATGACCTGAGCCGAAGGTAGCCGCATAACCGACTGAGCCACCCAGACGTCCCAAGGCGCCCCCAAATTTTTAATTAAAAAATAGCTCTTACCCAGAAATTAAAGAAATATCTTTGTTGTATTAGGGTATTTCTAGTTGAGAATAAGCAAGACTCATAAAGCATGATTTTTTTTTTAATTTATTATTATTTTTTATTTATTTATTTTTATTTATTTTTATTTTTTTAAAGATTTTATTTATTTATTTGAGAGAGAGAATGAGATAGAGAGCATGAGAGGGGGGAGGGTCAGAGAGAGAGGCAGACTCCCTGCTGAGCAGGGAGCCCGACGTGGGACTCGATCCTGGGACTCCAGGATCATGACCTGAGCCAAAGGCAGTCGCTTAACCAACTGAGCCACCCAGGCGCCCTATTATTATTTTTTAAAGATTTTATTTATTTATTTGAGAGAGAGAGAATGAGAGAGAGCACGAGAGGGAAGAGGGTCAGAGGGAGAAGCAGACCCCCCGCTGAGCAGGGAACCCGATGCAGGACTCGATCCCAGGACTCCAGGATCATGACCTGAGCCGAAGGCAGTCGCTTAACCAGCTGAGCCACCCAGGCGCCCAAGCATGATTCTTATAGAAGCATATAAATAGGTATTTAGCAGATCATTTTTTAAAGTACAGAAGTACATGAGTTTCATTTGAAATTCAATATGTATAAATTTATATAAATTTTGACAGTAACACCATATTTACATGTATTCCTTTGGGTGGGTATAAAGAAGGAGGTACTTATCTTTGATATATAGATTGTGATAAATGAATTGTAATTTTTTTTTTTGAAAAATTGTTGGTTATAACATGTTTTAACTAAATTTATTTTTATTTGAATATTGCAGTGTCTAAAAATGACTACAAAACGAAGTTTGTTTGTGCGGTTGGTACCATGTCGTTGTCTACGAGGGGAAGAAGAGACTGTCACTACTCTTGATTATTCTCATTGCAGTTTGGAACAGGTTCCCAAAGAGATTTTTACTTTTGAGAAAACTTTGGAGGAGCTCTATTTAGATGCTAATCAGATTGAAGAGCTTCCAAAGGTATGTTCATACTTTCTTTTAAGAATTGTCTTTGGATATTTTTATGCAAGAAATATGATATATCCCCAGTATTGCCATAATGCTGCCAGTATATTTGTGTTTCCATTTTTGTTTGTTTGTTTAATTTTATCTTGGGGTATGCAACAGAATTTTAAAAACTTTTTTTTTAAAAAGATTTATGTATTTACTTGAGAGAAAGAGAGCGTATGAACAGGAAGAGGGGCAGAGGGAGAGGGAGAAAGAATCTCAAGTTCTCTGTGCTGAGCGTGGAGCCCTATACAGGGCTTGATCTCACGACCTGAGTCCTAACGTGAGTCAAAACCAAGAGTCAGATGCTTAACCAACTGCACTACCAGACACCCCCAATATTTTTTAAAATAGAATTTTAACCTTTGTTTCTTCAAGTTAATTGCTTGAGTATTTGAGCAAGTAAGTTAAAATTTTGTATTTAATTTCCATTTTTTATAGCCCCTATGGTAGATAGAACTACATTATTTCTATAGCCAATAGATTTAGCTAGACAAAAATTGAAATTAATGTTTTCTTTTTCTAGTTATCATAAGACATTGGTTTACATGGGGCACCTGGGTGGCTCAGTCGTTCAGGGTCTGCCTTCGGCTCAGGTCATGATCCCAGGGTCCTGGGATCAAGCCCCGCCGCGCATCAGGCTCCCCGCTCTGCAGGAGGCCTCCTTTTCCCTCTCCCGCTCCCCCTGCTTGTGTTCCCTCTCTGGTTGTCTCTCTCTCTGTCAAATAAATAAAAATAAAATTTCTAAAAAACAAAAAAACATTGGTTTACATTATTCTAATTGAGAGTAAATTGTCCTTTTGGTTGTCACCTAATACTTTTGTTATTAAGCAGGTTTTTAGAGGTAGTATCCTGTTTGCCCTATTTCAGTTTGTTTAGAAAGGTTTTGGAGGACGTAACATTTCTGAAATCTAAGAACAACTAGAGGGAGGCAAGTTGTTTTGTTGCCATGAAATATCCTCTTACATTTTCAGTTTCTTTGCTAAAATTTTTCAGTGACTACTTTTTCTTTTTCTTAAAAATCCCTCTTCATTCTCAACTCATTTTCTTGTTTATTATGGAAAAGCTTCAGTAGCTTTCTTTTTTTTTTCCAAAATTTTATTTAAATTCTAGTTAGTTAGCATCTAGTGTAATATTAGTTTCGGGAGTTGAATTTAGTGATTCATCACTTATGTATAACAAATATTGCTCAACATGAGAAGTGCCCTCCTTAATACCCATCACCCATTTAGCCTCTCCCCCACCCACCACC
This sequence comes from Mirounga leonina, assembly GCF_011800145.1. NCBI lineage: Eukaryota > Metazoa > Chordata > Mammalia > Carnivora > Phocidae > Mirounga > Mirounga leonina. Next base: position 40,515,859 of record NW_023270426.1, read on the forward strand.
CCTCCAGCAACCTTCAGTTTGTGCAGTAGTTTTAATTTGTTAGAATGTTTTACTACCCAAACAGTAGTGTTTATCAAAACTGGATGGAGATGTGTTGGTGGCTTATAAATATGTGTGGCATTTCCAAAAAATGAACTATGATTTGCCCTGGTGGATTTAGAATATAGAAATAGACAACACCCAGTTAAATTATATATATATATACTTTAAAGATTTTGTTTATTTATTTGACAGATACAGAGAGAGCGAGAGCAGGAACAAGCAGGGGGCAGTGGGAGAGGGAGAAGCAGGCTTCCTGCCGAGCAGGGAGCCCAATGCGGGACTCTATCCCAGGACCCTGGGATCATGACGTGAGCTGAAGGCAGACGCTTAACCATCTGGGCCACCCAGGTGCCCCTAAATTATAATTTTTAGATGAACAATGAATATTTTTTTAGTATAAGTGTGTTTTATGCAGTAAATAGGACATACTTCTACTAAAAATTATTCATTGTTGGGGCACCTGGGTCACTCAGTCGGTTAAGCACCTAACTTCAGCTCAGGTCATGATCCCAGGGTCCTGGGATCAAGTCCCGCATCGGGCTCCCTGCTCAACGGGGAGCCTCCTTCTCCCTCTCCTCTCCCCTGCTTGTGCTTGTGCGCTCTCTCTCTCTCTCTCTCTCATATAAATAAATCTTTTAAAAAATTATTCATTGTTTATCTGAAATCCAAATTTATTATCAGGCATCCTGTATTTCATCTGGCAACCCTGATTGAAATAGAATAGAAAGTACAGTGTGTTGTATGTGTCCATTGTTGCATGAACTATATGTGTTAAATTTCTGTGTATGTGTACACATATTGGATGGCAGTGCTTTGAAAAAGGCTTTTCCTTTGGTGGCTCGTAGTAAAAACATTTGGAAAGCCAGTGCCATCCAAGGTTGTCTAATAAAGAAATCTGTATATGGCTGTGGATAAAATATTAAAGATTGTGGGTTGCATGTTTATGAATTACTTCCCTAGGTTATAATAAGGTGCTTTGTAATTTACTTTTTCCTTATATATTGTTCTTTAGAAAGTAATTTATCTTACTTAGGTTGTTCTGGAGAACTAGGAAGCTTGGAGAACTTAGTCCCTTTCTGTAATAAGCACTAGTAGGGTCTCAGCCTGGTGATTGAGTAGAAAAGAGAGAGGCTTGCTGTGACAGTGCAGATAACTGAATCACTTATACTTCCTTCGGGTTTTGGAAGATGCTCTTCTTAAAAAGGGCTTATTCAGTGTCATCCTGGTAACAGTTTTTTGTTTGGTTTTCTAAACAGTTTACTTTTTAAGAACAGTTTCAGATTCATAGCAAAATTGAGATTTCTTATATAGCTAACTATCCTCACACATGCATAGCCTCCACCATTGTCAACATCCTCTGTGAGAGTGGTACTTATATTAAAATTGATGAACCTATGTTGAAAAATTATCATCACCGAAAAGTCCAGAGTTTATAGTATGGTTCATGCTTGGTGTTGTACATTGTATGAGACTGGACAAATGTATAATGAAATGTATCTGTGATTTGGTATTATACTGAGTATTTTCATTGCCCTAAAAATTCTCTGCTCCATACAGTTTTTTGGTATGGAATGTAGAACTGACCCATTTACCTACACTTTTGATTAAATATATTTTATTTTAAATACATTTTATTATTGTGATTTTAGCCTAAGCATATATTTGTTCCTTAATTTTTTTGTCCTCCCAAATCAGAATTATATATTTTGAGTCATTCTGAGTCAGTTGTACATATTTGGAGTTAATTTATGTAAATTTTCATTTTGGAATAAGGATGCTTGAAATACAAGTTCCAAAGTTTGCCGTATTTAATAGCCACTTATTTTTTACTACTTTAACAAAGAATACAACCATATAGGTACTGAGTGCATTTTGCTTGGGGCAGAAGTAGGAGGATGGAAATGATTGAGTAGTTCAGTTGTGTTCAGATCCATAATAGTATGAAACAATAAGAGATCTTCCCTGGTATTTATATAGGTATAATTCATTCAGTTTAACCACACTAATAATGTGGTTATTTATTTGTGTAAAGGTTAATAAATGAAATCGTTAAGGAAACTTAAATAATCAAAATCCTTTCTTCCCTTGTTTCAATAGCAACTTTTTAACTGTCAGTCTCTACACAAACTGAGTTTGCCAGACAATGATTTAACAACATTACCAGCATCTATTGCAAATCTCATTAATCTCAGGGAACTGGATGTCAGCAAGAATGGTAAGATTTTTTTTTCCCCTTGGCTTTCTGTACTTAGAAACATGTAATTTTATTAAAATTTCTATTGTGCGTTAACAAAAATACAAAATTAAAAAGTGTTATATTACCCTTTGCATATATAAAACTTATACATATGATAGTTTAAAGCAATGTGGAGATAAATGTATAAACTTTAAATGACCTTTTAATTAAGATGCTGTGGATACATGCATGTATATACTTACGTATCCTTAAATTTATATATTTATATATATTCATTGTCCTATTGTTTGTAATGATGAGAAGCTATTAACAACTGTAGTATCCACTGTTGGTTGTGCTATTCAATGGGTAGCCATAGAGAGGAATTTAATGTAGCTCCATTGATACTGGCATGAGTATTTACGTTACAGTGTTAAAGGTTAAAAATAAAGTTGTGCAACATTATAAATGAAATGAACATCATTGAATATTTATTGAAAGACCACTTTTGTTGAATACTGTATTAGGACCTAGGATTACAGTTGATGATGAGAAATTAAGGGACATGGTCAGTGTTCTCTTGCTGCATATAGTCTAGGCTTAGTTTGATATATACTGAAGACCGTGTGGAATATTCCAAAATGTTAAGTGCTTACCTGGTCCAATAGAGAGAGAGGTAGATACTTAAATTTTAGAATGAACATGTATTTCTTACATAATTACAAAAAAAAAATTACCAGAGAGTAAATATTAAATGGTCTGCCAAAAGATAAGACTTCAACAAACACTAAATACTAAGTTATATTTAAATAATTCTTGATAACATTTGGAAAAAACTTTATAGACAAGTCCCAAAACGTTAGTGCAGTAGCACCAGTAAATGCCTAGCAATCATATTCATAGCTCTTGGTTGCACAGTTGGTTTTTGTCTTGGTGATATGAATATACAGGAGTGATCTTTCTGTCATATCAGTTTTATATTTTAGGACTTAGTATGAAAACCACTTTAGGACTGATTAAAAGAATCATCCTCTTTTCACAATTAACAGTTAACTTTTAATGAATTTACAACTGTGCCTACCCATTTCTATAAAAAAATTACTTTAAATAAATAAAATAAATATATGTGTTTATTACATGCCTTCATTTACTAAACCCTAATTATTTTAGTTGTGGGCAATCCATATCAAATAATTGTATATTTTGTAGGAAGGTCATCAATTTAATAACTTTTGTTTTAAGGGTTAAATCCTTTTTAAGGAGGTATAATGTGTTCACGTTCATTCTAGGTTCAGGGAAGGTTATAGTGGTTAGTGCGCTACTGGGTTTTAGTTGTCAATAGCCAATAAATTTTAAGTTTGAAACTTGTAATTTTTTAAACTTCTTTTGAAACATTTAACTTTTGAGTTAAAAATTTTCTGTTACTTGGGGGCACTTGGGTTGCTCAGTCGTTAGAGCCTTGATCTCAGGTCTTGATCTCAGGGTTGTTAGTTCAAGCCCCATGTTGGGTGTGGAACCTACTTAAAAATTTTTTTTCTGTGATATGAAAAATCTGTGTTTAAAAAATTTAGGATTTAATTACTACTTAGATTGGATTCATTTATATCCTGTTTTTCTCCAACATTTAAAAAATTTCATAGCCAGATTAAAAGCCTGCATAAAAATTGACAGAACACTGGGGCGCCTGGGTGGCTCAGTCGTTAAGCATCTGCCTTCAGCTGAGGTCATGATCCCAGGGTCCTGGGATCAAGCCCCACATTGGGCTCCCTGCTTGGCGGGATGTCTGCTTCTCCCTCTCCCACTCCCCCTGCTTGTGTTCCTGCTCTCACTATCTCTTTCTCTGTCAAATAAACAAATAAAATCTTAAAAAAAAAAAATTGACAGAACACTGATGGATTCACCCACTGTTAGCATTTCGCCAGGTTTGCTTGCTTTCTCTTTTAAAAATTGTATGAATTTAAATATGTTCAGGGAAAAGATATGTTGTTGCTTATATAGAATTTCTATTTGGTAGACCTATTTAAAATTTTAAGTTGCAGACATGAACTTTACCTTTAAATATTGGAAGAAGCATTTCCCAAGAACAAGGAAATCCTTATACATAACCACAATATCATTATCACTTTCAAGAAATTTGACATTACATTTTCCCTGTTGCTTAAAAATGCCCCTTTTAGCTATTTACCCCTCTACCCCCCAGTTGAAGATCACATAGCATTCAGTTGTGTCTCTTCAGTCTTTTAAAATCAGGAACAGTTTGCCCATCTTTTTGTGTTTTTCATGACATTGCCGTTTTGAAGAGTTCAGGTCCGTTAGTTTTTAATTTGTGTGGCTTTTCCCCTCATGATTTTATTTAGGTTAAATAGATTTCTTCAGCTTGAAACATCTCTTTAAGGGTAGTTTGAAATGAGTTTCAATTCCTGGTGCTTTTTTTAGAGTGACAAGTATTGATAAATTTCAAAGAACTTAATCCACTGTCATTGTAGCTCTCCATATGCTGATAGTTAAGTGAACTCCATAGTATTACAGAACTATAGAATTGTTGTGACATTAGATATCATCAGGTTTAACATTCCATCCCAAAGAGTTGTTTTCTACTTTTTGATCTTTTTAAATGGGAAATGTTAAAGTATAAGGAAAGAGATCTGAAATAATCTTGAATATTACTAATACAATTGTATGCACCTGGGAAAAGCTGGCAAACTGCGACCACTCTTCATGGTATGAAAATAATACTTTGCTCATTTATGAACATGCTTGCATATATCCTAAAAAATGCATTAACTCTGGATTTGTTACTCTGAATTGAGAATGGTGCAATTATGGTGCAGCAGCATCCTTAATATCTTAGACTTTCATGCAACTTCTTAAAGAATAGTGTGTTTGAGTTATGACAACCTATTGGACTGTAGTGTTTCTCTTTTTTTTATTCTAGTTTCAGCAGGTTTTTATTGTTGATTATATTGAAAACCTGTTGTATATGATTTTATCAGCTGGTGTTTTTGAGGAGTTGGAAATAATTTCTATATGGTGAGAAGATTTAAGATAAGCACTCAAGTATTCTGCCCAGAAAGACAATGACATTAGCTACTGCTGTCAGTGAAACCTTACAATTTATTTTCACTAAAAATTAAATTGATTTATATATTCTTTTCTTCTCTTTCTTTGTGATTTCACAAAGGACCTCCTCTATATTTTAAGAGGCATAATCAGTCCCTTGCCTTTTACTTGTTTGCTTGTTTTTTTTCTCCTTTTTGTCTTAAACTCATCTAAATGCAACTGCACTGAAGTGTGAATTTGTTTAATTTGCTCTTCCTTTTGTGGCTAAAGTTTTGCTTTATTGTTAGCTTTTTAAAGAAATAAAAAGTTCACCACACTGCTGTCCCAAGTCATTGCAAAAAACAACTAGTGTTTGAGAAATAATCATTTCTTATGTTCAAATGCCTATCCTTCTTGAGAAGACTAAGGGGATGATGATTAAAACATTCTGCTATGTGGTTGATTGGGAAAGCTGGTGGGAAAAGGGAGGTATAAGAAATGAAGACTAACCTAGTTGTTAATTCATCTGTCTGAACACACAGAAAGAACAGAAAGCCAGGAAATTATAAGGCAGAGAAACCAGAAGGAATAGCTCAGATATTTCTAACTGATAGGGGAATGCTAGAGAGGTTAAATAAGGCCTTTCTTTTTAATTGAGTCAGAAAGCCCTGGAAGAATGAATTGAAAGTTTGTGGTGAAAACAGAAAGCAGTTCACTGAACCTGAGAAGATCTGATGATAGGGACCAACTGCTAGAAGAGGCTCTTCACTTTAAGCTCAGAGAAGTTAAATTGATTATGAGGAAAATTACAGTCACTTTATTTTTCTCCTGTTTTCAAATTTCTGAAATTGCTAATATGCTTTATAGTTGTTTAAATTGAGCTCTTTTAATCAGTTTGATTAAGATCATGAAAGAGGAAAAACCGTGTGTTAAACTAACCTAGAACTTAAAAATATTTAGACCAATGATCACTGGTCACTGCCAAGTATGTTAATGTAGACTGTAACTGGGGTGTTCCATTTACTCTACCTTACCATAGGCCTTATCACTCGTGTTATACCTGGTCAAATCATACATCTCTTACCCCTTGGCCAGTGTAATTATTTGAGTTTGCAATTCCTGATTTAGACTGTTTTGACTGGGACTCACTGTTATATTATGTACTGTTTATTACCATAGCCTTTTAAGTGCAGAAACAGTAAGGAACCACTATTAACTTATATTCTATAATTAGTGTTATTGAAGTATTGATGCCCTCCCAGCAGAGATCACCAGGAACTCACCTGTGGTTGAACAGTTCAGGTTTATTACTTGATGCAGTGAACAAAAACCCATACTAAAGGGTGTCTCAAGGTGTTAAAAAAAAAAAAAAAAAAAGACTTATTATAGGATTTGGACTTACATTTGGTGATATGAGGGAGGGTTTAAGAATATGAGGTTTTGCTCTGGATGGTGTCAAGAAGTAGGGGTAGTTCTATCATTGGGAATCCTTTATTTATTTATTTATTAAGATTTACTTAGTGTGAGTCGAGGGAGAACAGTCTTCAAGCAGACTCCCTGCTTAGTGCAGAGCCCATGAGATCCCATGAGATCACAACAACCTCAGCTGAAACCAAGAGTTGGACACTCAACCGACTGAGCCACCCAGTCATCCCTGTGATTGGGAATCTTAATTTTATCTATAGCGAGGGTAGCTTAGAACAAGTCTAAAGTTGTAATTGATAAAGAAATAGCAGTCATTCAATAGTTGGGAGAAGGGGTTGTTTGGTATTTTGTGTTTTGGATGATGTTCATATTTGTTCAGACATGATTATAGTTGACCCTTGAATGATGTGGAGGTTAGGAGCTTCAACCCCCTGCATTGTTGAAAATCTCTGTATGACTTTTAACTCCCCCCGCCGCCAACTTAACTATACTCACAGCCTACTGTTGGCCCGAACTATTACCCCTAACATATATATGTATAATACATATAACATACAACATACAAAATATGTGTTATATATTATATTCTTATCATAAAGTAAGCTAGACAAAAGAAAATGTTATTAAAATCATAAAATACATTTGTAGTACTGTAAAAATGGTTAAGTAGACTTGCACCATTCAAACCCATGTTGTTTAAAGGTTAACTGTACATACTTGCTTTTGTTTTGATCTTTCATGGTCAAAGAATGGCCTCGCCTGATGTTGATACTCTTTGAAATCATGTAGTTCAATAAGATAATACCAAGATGTCCCTTTGAATGCCAAGTAGCTAGCCATAAGACCAGGCCAGCTCCTAAATGTCAGGAAGTATACTCTTTCCCAGCAGTAAAGAAAGAGTTCTTCTGTAATTAAGCGATAGTAATATAAAGAGGAAAGCCACATTTTATAATATCTAATCTAGTGTTTTCATTTTATTAAGGTTGAGCAACAGAGTCAAATTGTTATAAAAAGGGTATGTCGCGAAGAAGGAACACTATTAAATTCAAGTGAGAATGAAAAAGGGAAAGATACTTGGAATTTTTAAAGAATTAAGAAGTAACTCATGATAAAATTTAGGTTCTGCATATGTTAAGGATAAAATGAGCCATCTTTGAAGACTGGCTAACACAAGCATTGAGAGTAGGCCTCACTGAGAAAGTGACATGAACAAGGACTTGAGATGTTAGCCATGTAGATATCTGAGTTAAGAATGTACCAGAAAGAGGGAACAGCCAGTGTAAAGTTGGTAAGGTATGAGTGTCCATTGTATGTGTGGGAAACAGAAGGCCAGAGTAGCTAAAACATAGTAAGCAAGATGGGAGAGTGAGAGGAGTAGAGGTCAGAGAGATAGAGCCTTGTAGGTATTAGTATGTTCTTTGACATTTACTCTCAGTGACATGGAATCATTCGGAAAGCTTTGAGCAGATCGATCAGAGCATGATCTGATTTGTGTTTTAAAGACTTACGCTCGCTATATGTAGAAACATTATGGGTACAAAGGTGAAAAGTAACCAGTTGGGCTGCTATTTCAGTCATCTCTGGTGATAGTGATGGAAGCAGTGAGATATGGACAGACTCTAGATGTACTTGAAGGTTGAGTCCACAAGATTTTAAGATGGATTGAATGTGGGACATGAGATAAGAGATAAGAGATAAAGATGACCTCTCAGTGGTATTGGTCTATGCAAGTGAAGGGGTGGAGTTGCTGACAGCCAAGATAGGGTCATCTGTGGGAGTTGTAATTTTTAGTGGAAAAAATCAGTCATTTTTGGACGTGTTACATTTGAAATAAGATATCTATTTATTCACAGGGGTCCAGAATTTTCAGTCAAGAGGGAACTCTGCTAGCTATACATATGTGGGAGTTGTCAGCGTATAGATAGTATATAAAGCCAGAGGTCAGATACAGTCACTAAGGGCATGAGTGTGAAAGAAAAGAGACCTAAAGAATGAGTCTTAGTGGCAACCCAACATTAAGAGACCTGGAAGAAGAGGAGAAAGGTACAGAAGATCCTGAGAAGAAAGACTAGTGAGGAAGGAAAGAAACCAGTAGGATGAAAATACTTTTCTTTGCTACATTTTAGCTTCTGAGGAAAAGGAACCATGTTTTAGTATTTATAGTCTGTAATAGTGTCTAACATTGTGTGTAGTTGGTACATATTTGCTGAATAATACAGAGTATAGGTAATTTCAGTTTGGGCCATGTTTTGTTTGAGATACGTAAGCAATACCTAAAGGGCATTTGAACATTCTTATTTGGAGTTAAGGGGAGGGCAGGGAACCAGAGATACAGATTTAGAACCTGTAGGAATTAAAGTCATAGTAAATACAATGCTAGCAGTTTGTAAAAGCAGAAAACCCGTAAGTATTTCAAAACTACTCCTTTAAGGAAAAATTATTACTATGTATTCTGAAAGCTGGAGATGATTTAGAATTACTTATTTCACAGATACTGGTTACTTTTTGTAAACCTCATACTATGGATTAAAGTACTTTAAATTTTTAAAAATATAAAGTATATGGTTGTGGAAGATGATAAAAGCATTATTTTCCATAAAATATTAAAATTATAGAAATCTAATAGAGAACTCTTGAAATTATTCTTTCTCCATATAAAAGTTTAGATCAGTAGAACATGCTATACTCATTGGTCTTTTTCTCCTTACACAGACTTTATCATGTACTAAAAATATTACAGCTCTTGGGGCGCCTGGGCGGCTCAGTCGTTAAAGCGTCTGCCATTGGCTCAGGTCATGGTCCCAGGGTCCTGGGATCGAGCCCCACATTGGGCTCCCTGCTCGGCGGGAAGCCTGCTTCTCCCTCTCCCACTCTCCCTGCTTGTGTTCCTGCTCTGGCTATCTCTCTCTCTCTGTCAAATAAATAAATAAATAAATCTTAAAAAAAAAAATTACAGCTCTTGGGTAATATTTTTTATGTAAACGATTTCATGATACTTCAAGGACGTAAAAAAGGCCAAAGAAATGAGATATTTAGCTCAGTTTTTTAAAATGAAGTGGGTTGCTAATGAAAACTGTGGAATGTCCTTCCCCTGTCCTTCCTCTAAATGTGGGATGTTTTATTTTATTTTATTTTATTTTTTATTTTTTTATTTTTTAAAGATTTTATTTATTTATTTGACAGAGAGAATGAGAGAGAGAGAGCACATGAGAGGGGGGAGGGTCAGAGGGAGAAGCAGACTCCCTGCCGAGCAGGGAGCCCGATGCGGGACTCGATTCCGGGACTCCAGGATCATGACCTGAGCCGAAGGCAGTCACTTAACCAACTGAGCCACCCAGGCGCCCCGGGATGTTTTATTTTAAAAGATGTGTTTTGATAAGAATAATACACCGTGGGGGCGCCTGGATGGCTTGGGTGGTTAAGTGTCTGCCTGTGGCTCAGGTCGTGGTCCCAGGGTCCTGGGATCGAGCCCCGCATCGGGCTCTGTGCTCAGTGGGGAGCCTGCTTCTTCCTTTCCCTCTGCCTGCCACTCCCCGTGCTTGTGCTCCTGCTCACTCTCTGTCAAATGAATAAATCTTAAAAAAAAAAAAAAAAAGGAAGAAGAAGAATACACTGCATCCAAGTGGGATCCACTCCAGATATCCAAAGCTCCTTCAGTATTTGGGAAAATTAATCTGTGTAGTTCACATTAATAGGCATATAACTAATTCCATTTTTTGGTGTTTACGTAAGAGAAATGAAATATATGTTTATAGAGTGATTTTTTTTTTTTAAGCAGATGTTGATAGTACCTTTTTCATAATAATCCAAACTCACTGCCTTTTTTGCCATTTTTTCTTCCATGTCTCCCACTTCTGGGCCCTGAGTACCACATCTGCCCTGGGACCCCTGCTGCTACCCCCCATACACATTTGTTAAAGTTTTAAGTCAGTTTAGCAAAAGAGTACTGTTTTAATCTATTAGAGTTATTTTAGTGTATCCTATAGAATTATCACTTGAGGCAAATTATTTGTTATTTAAAGGACTGATAAGAATTAGAATATGATTCAGCAACAAATATTTTGTATGTAAATGAATAAGAGAAAAGAAGAAGGAACAAAATTAGTGTAAAAAATATGGATGTTATTGGTAGTAAGTCAAATTTAGTAAATGTTTGCTGTTCAAAGGTACAATATACTAAATAGTTACATGTGCTTAGGACAGAAAATTGCATCAACCTAAACAAAATCTTCGAGCAGTAATAGAAGACACACAGATACTAATAAGTAATTCATTGTGTACATACCCTAAAATGTGTAATTGGAAGTGTTAAATTTCTAGGTAAAAGAGATACTCTGTAGATCAGTACTTCCAATTTTATGACTTCTAACAAGGTTTTTAAGTTTTTTTACCATTAATAAGAAAATAATTCTGTCCCTCATTCCCTCCAAAAGCAACATCTCTCATGTTCCTGTTACCATCATTTTATTAAAAAGTGGCTTTTCACTGAAAAAGAATGAATACTATAAAGCCACTAAATTTTATTTTATTTTATTTTATTTTAAGATTTTATTTATTTGAGAGAGAGAAAGCAACAGATAGAGAATGAGCAGGGGGAGGGCAGAGGGAGAAGCAGACTCCACTGAGCAGGGAGCCCAAACGCTGAGCTTGATCCCAGGACTCTGGGATCATGACCTGAGCCAAAGGCAGACGCTTAACCATCAGAGCCACCCAGGTGCCCCTAAAGCCACTAAATTTTAAAACTTAGATGAAATGAAAAATAAATTTCCAAAATCAACTGAAGAAGCAGAAAACTTGAAAAGACCAGTCAATACAATATTAAATTGGATAGTCAGAAAAACCACCAAGCCTACTTTTAAGAGCAAGTTTGACTAAACCTTCATGAAATTGGGGTTATCCCTAATTTATAAAAACTATTCTGTAGATTAGAGTATGGGGGAAAGTACACAACTCTGTAAGGGTAAAATACACTTTGATAACGAAACTAGATAAAGACTATTTAAATCACAATGTTGGGATCATGTGTTGGGATGACAGGAATTACTCTGCCATAGATCTCATCCTCCATCAGGCTAGCCCAAGCCATCCCAGCCATGTTTCTCACAGAACAATAAGAGGACCCTAACAGCTAGTGGAAATTAGCCAGAGAGCTATTTAAACTCTCAATTTCATCTACTCGGCTGATGTTTCATTGGCCAAAGCAGAACACATGGCTGAGCCCAGAATTAGGAGATAGGGAAATTATACTTAATATTTTGATGGGAGTAGTTGAAAGATCACATTGTAGAAAGTGGTATAGGGAGTGAGTCCATTAATGCAACTACTCCATCTCACATACCTAGAAATGAACTTCATAGAAAACGTGCAGTACAATCTAAATGGAAGAAAAGTACAAAACTATGGAATAGATGAGTAGAAGGATCTAAAAGGAAAGACTGTCAGGAAACATAACCATGAAAGAATCTGGAATATGACAGAGGTGCCTCTACAGATCAGTGGAATAAAAAAACCCAAATATTTTGTTAGCACTGGAACAGTGGTTTTGTATGGGAAATATACTAAAATAAATTGCAAATTAATTAAGGATAACAATATGAAAAAGTTACAATTATCAGATAATGTAGAATATTTTTATGACTGTGATAGGAAAGAGATCTTATTCAAGATACAAAGAGCACAGTAGGGGCACTTGGATGCCTCACTTGGTTAAGTGTCCGACTCTTAATTTTGGCTCAGTGTCATGAGATCGAGCCCTGTGTCGGGCTCTGCCTGGAGTGTGGAGCCTGGTTGGGATTCTCTCTCTCTCTCTCTGTAATAAATAAATCAATTTTTTAAAAAGCACAGTAGTAAAGGAATGAAATTTCTGTATGACTAAATAATACATGACAAACTGTGAGAAAAATTTGATATACTAGTATTTCTAAAGAATGCTTACAATCAGTAATGAAAAGATATTCCAATAGATGTGCAATAAACAGGGAGTTCAAAGAAGAAGAAATAAAAATGATCAGTAAACACATGAAAATGTGTTGAGTATCACTAGAAAATATCAAAAATATCTAGTTTTAATTTAAATATACATTTATATTATTACTGGTGAGTTTCAACCTCTTATATTGGCATGTAAAGACAATAGCAGATGTTGACAAGAATATGTATAAATAGGTATTGTGGTATGTGAAAATTGGTATTGTCACCCTGGAAAGGAGGAGTTCAGAAGTATCTAGTGACATTGATAACTCTGTGCCATGTTCTGTTCAGCTAGTGAAAAAGAGAGGCAAAGTTTCTCCCCTCAGAGAGCATGTATTCTTAGTGGTAGGCTGGTAAACAAACTTCTAAAGATAGGTAAGTATATGTTAGCCTGCTTGACATTGTCCCATGTATTCTGTTATGTTGATATTTTTTCATTCTACTTTTTCCCTATGTTTCAGATTGGCTAATTTCTGTTGCCATGTCTTCTGGCTCACTGAAATGTTCTCCTACAGTGTCTAATCTTGTTCTCTCTCTCTCTTTTTTTTTTTTAAGATTTTTTAAAAATTAAAAAAAAATTTTTTTTTTTAAGATTTTATTTATTTGACAGAGAGAGACACAGTGAGAGAGGGAACACAAGCAGGGGGAGTGGGAGAGGGAGAAGCAGGCTTCCCCCCGAGCAGGGAGCCCGATGCGGGACCTGAGCCAAAGGCAGACGCTTAACGACTGAGCCACCCAGGCGCCCCTTTTTTTTAAGATTTTATTTGAGAGAGAGAGCATGCGCAGGGGGAGGGGCAGATAAAGAGGGCAAGCAGACTTCCCACTGAGCACGAAGCCCGATGTGGGGCTCAATCTCAGGATCCTGAGATCATGATCTGAGCCGAAGTTGGACACTTAACCCACTGAGCCAGCCACTCAGGAACCCCAACCTTCTTTTAATCCTGTCCTGTATTTTTCATTCAGATACTATATTTTTTATTTGTGAAGTTTCCATTTATTTCTTAAATTTAACTTTTTCCTCTTCACCATTTTGTTCATTTTTTCCCCTTTAAGTACAGTAACTGTTTTAAAGTTCTTTTGTCTCTGAGTCTGTTTCTAGTAACTGAACAGTGGTAATGTTTTATAGTGGAATATTTCAAGCATTTACAAAAGTAGAATATAATAAATCTGGTGTACCTGTCAGCCAACTTCAGCATGTATCAGTATATTGAATACCTCCTAGTATACCTTCGTCTATACCTCCTAGTTTGCCATTCCTGATAGTTTCTGTTAAGATTTTATTTATTTATTTTAGAGAGCGAGAGCAAATGGGGTGGGGGAGGGCAGAGGGAAAGGGAGAGAGGGAGTCTCAAGTAGACAGTGCTGAGGGTGGACCCCCACGTGGCGCTCGATCTCACAACCCTGAGGTCATGACCTGAGCTGAAACCAAGAGCTGGACGCTTAACTGACTGAACCAACCAGGTGCCCCTTCACCTCTGATTATTTTAAAGCAAGTCACAATCTTTTTCATACATAGAGGTAAAACCACTCTACTGTCATACTTGAAAAAAAAAACAGCTAACGGTAATTCCTTAATATCATTCAATATCCGTCATTGTATGTATTTGCTAATTTGAAGATTTGCATGACCTCTGTAAATTCCAGCAAAAGTAAAAGTTCCTAAAACTGAAATTGAGAAAATGAGTTATCTTGACTGTTAGAGAAATTGAATTTGTAATAACAATGGTAATAAAACTTTCCCTTAAGGAATTATTGAGCCCAGATTTCTTTAATTGAAATTATCGTGAACTCACATACAGTTTTAACAAAAATTGCAGAGTAGTCCTGTGTACTTGTTACCTAGTTTCCCCAGTGGTAATATTTGGTAAAATTCTAGAACAAGAGAGATACTGACATTGATACAGTCCCCCAATCGTACTCTTGGGTCTCCTCTTACCTGGGTAGTTCCTCAATCTTCCTTTATCTTTTTTGACCTTGATAGTTTTAAAGTTTACTGGCCAGTTATATAGTAGAATTTCCCTAAATGTGGATTTGTTTGATGTTTGCTTATGATTAACTTCATGTTACACGTTTTTGGCAAGAATATGACGATAATGGTATTGCATCCCTTCCTAGTGCATCTTAGATTTGGTGCCACGTGGTGTTGCTAACAGGTGATGCTAACTTTGAAGCAATTTAAGATGGTGCCTTTGATATTTCTTTAATGGCTTTTTTCCTTTTGTAATTAGTGTCTTTTTGGGAGAAACATTGAGAGTATATTGGTATCCTGTTTTTCATCATTATTTTACCCACTGATATTAGCATTTGCTGATGAGTTTTAACTGAACAGTTATTACTGTAGTATTTGCCAGTTGGTGATTTTGCATTATTAATTTTTGGTCACCTGAAATTCTGTGTTTGGCACTGTGGTAAACTTGCTTACCTAGAATGATACAGTAATGAAGTTGAAAGAGGTTTAAATGATCCTCTAATGTCAACTATGTTGAATATTTGTATCGTGTTAGTACAAGAAGGAGTCTTACAAACAGAATTTTTTAAATATTTTAAAAAGCTTTTATTAGCCTTCTTTTAGTCTGGGTTATAACATTGCTACTTGAAGTTTGTGGGTTATTGTTGACAAATTATTGTTACTATATTTTTGCTGAGATAGTTTGAGGAAATAAGAGTAAGTGCTTAGAAAGTTTACTGTAATTTGGCCTGTTCCAGCATTTATGTGGTATTTTACTGAAGTATTGGTCAGCAGCTGCCATCAGGCGTATCTGCTAGCATATCAAATGTAGATTTTCTACTACTTCTATCTTCAGCTTTGTTCTCAGCTTTGTCATTTTACATGTATGCTAGGGACCACCTTAATCTGCAGCCCAGCATTAAAAAAAGTAATGTGTCTTTTTATGTCAGAAAACCAGGAAGACTGCAAAATTTCTGTATTTTATATCCTTAACATCATCAGATAGAGAAGGCACTAATTTTCAGAAGAGCTAAGAGAAGGAAAGGGAGGTAAAACTAATATAATTGGCAGTTATAAGGAGGCACATGAACAAAAGATGAAAGAGAAAAGAGAGAAATTGTTGTAGAGTTCTGTTTGGTTGATGTTGTCAGTTTGTCTAGATCCTAGTTGGTAAATTTTGAATCTGCAGTAATTAATTTTGTTATTATTTTATCCTTTTTAATAGATCCTTTTAATTTGATTATTAATTATCTGTTCACTTTCTAGGAATACAGGAGTTTCCAGAAAATATAAAAAATTGTAAAGTTTTGACAGTCGTGGAGGCCAGTGTAAACCCTATTTCCAAGTAAGTTCCTACTTGAATTACAAGTTAATTTTGTGAATAAAACAGCTGTGTAATGAGTAATTGGTATCAGCTTTAAATCTATACAAAATTTGAGTTTTAGATTAAAATGAAACCTTTAAATCATTTTTCTAACCCCATATTTTACAAAGGTAAATTAGACATCGAAAGAGATAATGCGAGTGTTTTGCTCCAGGTCTCACAGATAGTTTGTGTCAGAAATGAGGCTAGAATCCAGGTTTCCTCCCTCAGTGATACTTTCACAATGTAAGAATATCTTCACTCGCAAATCAGCTGTGTAGCACACTAAAACTTTCAAAAATACTAAAAGAAACTGAAAGACCAGCAAGGTAAGAACAGCAAAAAGGAAAAACCATATGATTGGTTGCACCATATACCAGAGGTCACAAATGTTCTTTTATGTTGGTAATGGCTATAAATAGAAAGCTTTCCTGACACCAAAACTGTTAAGTTTTGCAAAAATGGATTGGTGAAGCGAAAAATGAGTAGAGCACGGTTTAGTATAGCTATGTCGAAAACTGAAACCAGCTTTCACGTATTACAGTACTGTATTTAATGAGTATTTTCAAACATTGTTGCTTTATTTGCTGTGGTAGATGAAGGAATGGAATGTGGGAGAAACAAGATGAGTCAAAGACTGAGAGGTCTCACTGCAGCAGAACTTCGTACTTTTTAAAATCCAGGAAAAACATGTACTGATGATGTTTTATCTTTGCTAAAAATATTGCTCTAGCATCTAGTTCTAGATCTAGAATTTCCTTTGTAAACCAGAGGAAATAAAGGTAAAGCCTAACACATACAGGTTCTCAGATGGCCTTAAAATGTCCTTTAGCTTTTTGTATTATTTCTTCTCATTTGCTTATTATAAAATTATGCAGTCTTTATTTGGTTATTTAAGGGCCAGATGTTGAAATTGAAAATAATTCTAAACTAGTGGTTCTCAAATGGGAATGATTTTGCCCCCATGGGTCATTTGGCAAATTCTGAAGACAGTTTTAGTTTTTAAAACCTGTAGCGATGGGTGGTGCTACTGGCTTCTAGTGGATAAAGGCCAGAGTTGCTGCTAAACACTACAGTGCAGAAGACAGCCTCCTCACTACAAAGAATTATCCAGCCCCAAAAGTCAGTACTGTCAAGGTTTGGAATTCCTTATCTAGTCCTTTGGATTGATGTTAGATAAAGCAAATTTCAAAAGAGTGCCTGCTGATGTCATAGTATGTCCTAAATACATTTCTGTGTGTTGTGGTTCATTCATATTTGACCTTTTTGTGCACATTTTATCTTCTTGAGACAAATACTCTCATTTCCTATTTACAAAGAGAAGAAGTTATAAACATTGAAACAGGTAAATTATTACAAAAAGGAAATCTCAGTTTGAGGGTCCCTCATTAAAGTAAAAAGGTGACTGTTACCAGTTAAGAACATGTGTTGGTTAGACAGATTCTTAGAGAGATTCTGTGAGACTGAAATTCTGTGTATTAATTTAACTTAAATTCTGATATATTTTATATAGGCTTCCTGATGGATTTTCTCAACTGTTAAACCTAACCCAGTTATATCTAAATGATGCTTTCCTTGAGTTCTTGCCAGCTAATTTTGGCAGGTAAATTACAGTTTCTTTTAAAATCTTTTCTTGTTGGCTCTTACAAAGTTTACAAAACTACAAGTTGCTTTAGTAATACTATTAATTACACTTTCATAGGCTCTCCTTTTGCTCTTCTTTTGTAATTATTTCCAAGCCTTGTGGTTTTTATAGCTTTTTCAGAACTTGTTATTTTGTTTTTGAATTTATTTTCCCAAGTAAATAATAAGCAGTGAGTATTTAGAAGAAAAAGATAATTTACAACTTGAATTGGTTTTTGAAGTATGCAAAAATAGTTTAAATGTGGGTAATTTCTATATATTAGAGACACAGAATGCTTTATTCTTAGCATTTATTACATTTGAAAATGATCTAATTATTGATTTATCGGTCTTCTCCACTAGAATCAAAATTCTGGAGAAAAGAAAGTGTGTTTCTGGGGACCACCCCATTGGCACACTCCCACCAATATCTGAACATAGAGTAATTCTTGTCACTATAGTCTCTGAGTAATTTTTTTTTTTAATGAAAAGATGAATCAGTGAATGATGACTAATAGGTATCAAACTATTGTTTTAAAACTAATTAGTAGAGAAAGTGCTTTTCAATGACATGTTAATTTTGGTCATCTTTTTGTCTATAAATAAAGATAAATACTGTATGAGCTCACTTATATGTGGAATCTCAAAATAAAACAAAACCCGAGCTTCATAAATACAGAGAACAGATTGGTGGTTGCCAGGGGTGAGGGTGGGCAATATGGGTAAAGGTGGTCAAAAAGTACAGATTTCCAGTTACAAAATAAATAAATTGTGAGGATGTGATGTATAGTATGCTGGCTATAGTTAGCAATACTGTGTTGTATATTTGGGAGTTGCTAAGAAAGTAGACTCTAAAAGTTCTCATCATAAGAAAAAGAATTGTGGTAACTATGGTGATGGATGTTAACTACACTTATTATGGTGACCATTTCACAATATATACATATATACATTATGTTGGGTATCTGAAACTAATAATGTTATAGGTCAGTTACATTTCAATTAAGAAAAAAAGAATTCTGGGCATTGTTGTAGCCCAGTGACTGTCCAGTGGGAGCCGCCTTATCATGTTTCATATATTTATATACATACATATATATGTGTTTGTGTATATGTGTAATAATGCATATACATTATATATATAAAAAGGTAGTGTAGGGGCGCCTGGGTGGCTCAGTCGTTAAGCATCTGCCTTCGGCTCATGATCCCAGGGTCCTGGGGTCGAGCCCCGCGTCGGGCTCTCTGCTCAGCAGCAAGCCTGCTTCTCCCTTTCCCACTCCCCCTGCTTGTGTTCCCTCTCTCGCTGTGTCTCTGTCAAATAAAAAAAAAAAGTTAGTGTACTTGTCAGATTTCTGTATCTGGTATTTGGACCACTTTTTTTATGGAAATATATTTGGCATATAAACATTGTGTAAGTTTAAAGTATACAACATGTTGACTTGATACATTTATATATTGGAATATGATTGACATTGTGGCATTAGTTAGCAACTCTAGACCACCTAATCTTCTCATTTTCCCTTAATTTTATTGGGATGTGCATCACTGAAGGGCCAGAGGATTTCTCCTTTATTGTGTCCCCTTAGGTTCTCTTGTTCTTTTTTCTTTTCTTTTTTTTTTTTTTTAAAGGTTTTTTTAGTTATTCATTCGAGACACAGAGATACAGAGAGAGAGAGAGAATATGAGCAGGGGGAGAAGCAGAGGAAGGGGGAGAAGCAGGTCCCCCGCTGAGCAGAGAGCCCGATGCGGGGTTTGATCCCAGGACCCCGGGATCATGACCTGAGCTGAAGGCAGACGCTTAACCATCTGAGCCACCCAGGCGCCCCATCTCTTGTTCTTCTTTCTCTCGGAGCTGGACTCTGAAGTTGAATTATTGTTCTGTAATCTACTAATGGCTAATAATTTGGGGAGGCATGTTTGCATGAAATGCTGTGGGATTGATATTTGGGGCAATAAATTTGTGCTTTAAATGTGTTTAGAAGTGTTTTAACTCCCCCCCCCCCACTAATTCTGAGGAGCAGGAGGAGTCTTTTCTTACTTTGTAATTACAGAATAAATATTGGCTGCTTTAAAACTTTAGAGCATGACATCACTTTGATAATTAAATTCATTGTCTTTGTCATAGATGCTTGATTTGTTACTTTGTTTTGCAGATTAACTAAACTCCAGATATTAGAACTTAGAGAAAACCAGTTGAAAATGTTGCCAAAGTAAGTAAAGGTGCTATTCTTGCTAAAATAAGAATTTTTAATTCTTTTGAAGATTTTATTTTTAAGTGATCTGTACACCCATTGTGGGGCTCGAACTTAAAATTCCCGAGGTCAAGAGTCACAGATGCTACTGACTGAGCCAGCCAGGCACCCCAAGAAATTTTAATTCTTAAGTCCTTAGAGAAATGTTAACTTTGTAATATCTAAAATATGAGTGAAACTTATTTTTTGAAGACTGACATTTGTGGTCATATTTTAATTAGTGGTATTGAATATAAAACTTTCACATCTGTTGTTGGTTATTTTATAGTGGTTTCATAGCTTTCTGAAACCTGGTCTTGCGTGACAAATATCAAAATATGTCTGTAAAGCCCACTAGTCCCATATAAAGGTCCCAGTTCATATGCTAGAGCTCTTATATAGTATTCATTAATTAGATCTGTAGCGTCTTTATGTGAAGTCTGATAACTGTAATTATAAGAATTTGTCCGGTTTTACAGTCTGTTGTAAATTAGAAGTGGGGTAGAGGGCCCCCTGCTGGTAAGCTAACATCAAGAAGAGATGGCAATCCAAGAGCAAATAAGATAAAACTAAAACAGATCTACACACTCAAAATGCACTGTAGTCTGTGTCCATTTATTGAAAAAATACATTAAAACTTCCTGAATTCATTGCTACATTTTTACAGTGTAGGCATTGGCAGACTACCATCTTGTTAAATCTGGCCCACTGTTTTTGTGTAAATAAAGTTTCATTGGAAACACATTCATTTACATATTTTCTGTGGCTCCTTTTGCTCTGTAGTGCTAGAGTCAAGTAGTTGTGACAAAGACTGTATGCAAAGCCTAAATTATTTATTCTCTGATCCTTTACAGAAAACTTTGCTGATTTCTGTTGTGATTGATTTGTCAAGAGTTAATTATTACCTTTTAAGGGAGATATCTCCAGTTTCCCAGGAGTTAGTTTTGCTTACTCAACTTCTGTGGTATCTTATTTGTATCTGTTATGAAATTTACCATGTTAGCCTTATTTTTTTTTATACATTTTACTCCCGTTTTTACATGTACCTGTAACCTTCCCCATGAATGTAAGTCTTTGAAGACAAAGAGTGTATCTAATTTTGATTCCCAGAAGACATTATCTATTAGCGGATAATTGTTCAGTGCAGAAATGATTGGTGTTTATAGGGATGGCTGTGAGTGTAAATTAAAATGGGAATTATGATCCATATTAAATTCAAAAAGGTTTAAATATTTTATAGATGTGGTACTGGCATTGATGACTCCTTAGTTCAAACTGACTGCTTTCTAAGAGATTTGAATAAGATGTAAATTGCTTACTGAAATAGCTAAGGCTATAATTAATACAGTGTATCTGATAGCATAATTTTAACTCATTATTTTATCTCCTTATTTAACTTTAAATTGGGCTCTGTCTGATGTATTTTCAAATATAATTCTTTACTGCTCTCTTTTTAAGACTTGTAATTAAAACTTTTGAGACCTCACAAACTCTAAAGAGGCAGTAGTTTTAAATGTTACGAAAGTCATGTGTATTTAGGTTATGTGAGTAAACCTTTTTATAATCAAAGATGTGAGCACTGGGAAAGTTGTTTTAGATATGTAGCTAAGTGAAATTTAATACCATCTAAGTACTAGAGGGTACAGCGCCAAGCATACAAAAGATGTGTTTTTTTTCCTCTGTGACATAAGAAGAGATGATAAAAAGGAGTTAAATACAAAGAGATTTTAGAGGTAAACAGGAAGAAATTTGAGGGATATATTGTTTGTAGATTCTCCTTGAAGTAGGAAGCTGGATCTTAAATGAAAAGACTTGAAAATGAAAACATGAAATTTTATCTTAGACTTTTGAGGTATCTTAGTAGGACTAAAGTTGCCAGTGTAAACTAGTGCAAGTTGAGATGGAGACATTTTGAAGATTTTACACTACATTTCTCTTTTTGTTACATACACATGTCATTCACTTTTTCCTGCATTAGTTTTAAAACTTAACTTGTTACAGTGTTTAACTGCTCCGTGTGGATTTTTTATGATACTGAATTAAGAAAAATAAGATTATGTTCTCTTTTAGTGTTTGCCTCCCTTCTCACACACCTCTCTACTTTTCTCAAATGTTTACCTGAGATAGTATTATGGACATAGTTTAATATCATAGCACCTCATCTTTCTTCAGAAATACCCTGGAAACACCTTTTGCTTTGTTATTAAGCAAACTACAACTGACCTAGAGATTTTCTGGACAAAGACAGATACGAGTAAGGGAAACAGAATTATAGTACTTCATAGTACCTGAGACAAGGCCCTTAATAAGTCTAAGTTAAATAAAGCAGCTTTGAAAAAAATTGGTGTTATGAAATAAGTTAAAGGAATGTTGATAGAATGGCATACTTAAAATGGAAGGGTCGGGAAAAATTAGTTTCCTCTAACGTTAGTTCAGTAACATAGTGGCATTACAATTATGTGTGTTCTTTTATTTGTTTATTTATTTTTAAAAGATTTTTATGTATTTGAGAGAGAGAGAGCTTGCACACAAGCACGGGGTAGGGGCATAGCAGGAGGGTGAAGCAGACTCCTTGCTGAGCTGGGAGCTCAGCGTGGGGCCCATGGGGCTCAGGGCTGATCAATCCACCGCTGGACCCTGGGATCATGACCTGAGCCCAAAGCAGTTGCTTAACTAACTGAGCCACCCAGGTGCCCCCAATTATGTGTGTTCCTGTGTTTGTTAGTTTTTTTCCCTGAAAAGCCAGAGAAATGTTTTAAGTGAGTTTTACTTTACTTTTTCTAATTTGTTAGATTTCCAGAGAAGATAGAAATAGTCTGTGTTCTTGTGTCGTAATTTAAGGAGGCTGTTGGTTTTTAATGATGTTAATTTTTAAGTCATTAGCATATTAATATGTACTGATAATATGATGATAACTGTATTTTGCTTTCATTTTAACATATCCTTAAAAATTATAGCACAAAGTTCTATATCTGGGTAGCTGGTAGTACCTCAGTCTGTCAAATACTAGGGGTTTCTCTAAAAATAGCAATGTAAGAGTGTAAATATGTGTTTGAATTAATTAGTTTAGGTTTTTAAAATGCCATATTGAAGGAGAGATAAAAGCACAGTTTAGTTTATTTCATTATTAAGTGAGTTTTTGTACAATTTTCAAGTCTCTGTAGTTGCAGAGAAATATTGGTAGTAAGTTGGAAGTTAAAAATGATTTTATCGGGCGCCTGGGTGGCTCAGTTGGTTAAGTGACTGCCTTCGGCTCAGGTCATGATCCTGGAGTCCCGGGATCGAGTCCCACATCGGGCTTCCTGCTCAGCAGGGAGTCTGCTTCTCCCTCTGACCCTCCCCCCTCTCATGAGCTCTCTCTCTCTCAAATAAATAAATAAAATCTAAAAAAAAAAATGATTTAAAACTTTATTTTGAGTTGTCTTGAAATTAATTTGGAAATGTGTTAAGAAATATTGTGTTTACTGTTCTTAGAATTTTGAGTATTAATTTTCAGAATTAAGCTATCTTAAAGTTTTACAAATATATGACCAGTCTTGAAAAACGGTAATAATTACTATGTAGCTGCCAAACAGTCTAATTCATTAGTTGATTAATATTATATGAAAATTTATTTTGTGAAAAAAGTGAAAACCGGTTACTCGTATTCTGGTCTATGTGTTTCAATTTACTGTGACTACGTATGAATAGAAATGAAGACCTGATGAGAAGCCAAATTAGAGAATAATTCATAACTTATTTTATTTAGAAATTAAAGAATACTTTCCTGAGAAATTATATTTTGTCAATATGGTGAAGCCTGTACATTAGATATTACATAAGAATGTTTAACACTATTACTTTTGAAAGCTTCCATTTAATTGATATTTTTGTATACTCAATTCTTCATTAATTCCTTGTGCATAGAACCATGAATAGACTGACCCAACTGGAAAGATTGGATTTGGGAAGTAATGAATTCACAGAAGTGGTAAGTTCATACCAGTCTCTATCCAGAGGTCTTAAATTTGATTGAGAACATGTGAAAATTAATGTATTTATTTCTTAGCATTTTAAAATATAGAATAGGTTAAAGATATATGTATTTTTTTAAGAAAAAAGATATAAAAGTTACTAACGGAAAATTAAGCAGACAGAAATATCTGACAGTAGTGAGAATAAAATGTAAAATAAATGAGAAACCCATGGAAAAGGGTAACTAAAAGTTTTAGGCACAGTAAGTAGACAGTTTGAGAGATTATAAGGGAAAAATAAAGTTTCATCAGCCTAGAAGGAATAATAAAAAGTACTTCTGAGTCAAAAGTAGCTCCCTGAGGGTATTGCTCAGGAATTGATTCAATGATAAAATATTTTTCTATAATTTTACTTAATAGCTAAAAGGAAAACATTGAGTGAAACAACTGTTATTTTTCAGTTGGTAATAAGACCTCTGAATTGTTTTTGTTTTGTATGCAAAATGTGCTATGGTAAAGAATCAAAAAGGAAAGGACTATGTAAGTAGATTTTTGTCTTTAGTGAGTTCTCCAAAAGAACTCAGAAAATAAGCTAGATATTTTTTCTGAAGAGGAATTCATTGGCCTGAATATCATCACCATTAAATTTTTTTACATTATAAGTTTGGTTTTTAAAATTATGGTAGATTTCAAATGATAGTCTTTTTTTAAAAGATTATTTGAGAGAGAAAGAGAGAGCTAGCTCGTGGGGTGGGAGGGCTTGGGGGATCAGAGGGAGAGGAAGAGAGAATCTCAAGCAGACTCCACGCTCAATGCAGAGCTGGAGGCAGGGCTAGATCCCACAACCCTGAGATCACTACCTGAGCCAAAACCAAGAGTCTGATGCTTTAACCGACTGCACCACCCAGGTGCCCCTAGTCTTTTTTTTTTTTTTTTTAATTCTAGTATAATTAACATACAGTGTTTATATTAGTTTCGGGTATACAATATAGTGATTTCAACAACTTACACATTATTCGGTGCTCATCAAGAGCACTCTAAATCTCCTTTACCTTTTACACCCATCCCCCCACCCACCTCCCCTCTGGTAACCATCAGTTTGTTCTCTGTAGTCGAGAATCTGATTCTTGGTTTGTCTCTTTTTTTTTTTTTCTTTGTTCATTTACTTTGTTTCTTGAATCCCACATATGGGTGAAATCATGTGGTATTTCTTTTTCTCTGACAGACTTACTTTGCTTATTAGCATTATACTTTCTAGAGCCATTCATGTTGCAAATAGCAAGAAGTCATTCTTTTTTATGGCTGAGTAGTACTGCACACACACACATCTCACATCTTTTTTTTTTTAAGATTTTATTTATTTATATATAGAGAGAGAGAGAGCACAAGCAGGGGGAGGGGCAGAGGGAGCTGGAGAAGCAGATTCCCCTGCTGAGCAGGGGCCAGATGCAGGGCTCAATCCCAGAACTCTGAGATCATGACCTGAGCCAAAGGCAGACACTTAACTGACTGAGCCACCCAGGCGCCCATACCACATCTTTTTTTTTTTTAAGATTTTATTTATTTATTTGAGAGAGAGAGAATGAGAGAGAGCATGAGAGGGAGGAGGGTCAGAGGGAGAAGCAGACTCCCCGCTGAGCAGGGAGCCCAATGCGGGACTCAATCCCCGGACTCCAGGATCATGACCTGAGCCAAAGGCAGTCGCTTAACCAACTGAGCCACCCAGGGGCCCCCATACCACATCTTTATCCATTCATTTATCAGTGGACCCAGGGCTGCTTCCATGTAAATAATGCTGCCACAAACGGGTGTGTATCTTTTCGAATTAGTGTTTTCACATTCTCTGGATACTACTCAGGAGTGGAATTGCTGCATCATATTTTTAATTTTTTAAGGAACCTCCATACTGTTTTCCACAGTGACTGCACCAATTTGCATTCCCACCAGCAGTGCAGGAGGGTTCCTTTTTCTGCACACCCTTGCCAACACTGGTTTCTTGTGTTGTTAATTTTAGCCATTTTGACAGGTGTGAAGTGATATCTCATTGTGGTTTTGATTTGCATTGCCCTGATGATGAGTGATGTTGAGCATCTTTTTATGTGTCTGCTGTCAAATGATAATCTTAGGAACAAGAATTTCTCAGTATTGTCAGCTTCATGATTGCCCTGTGGGTGTTATATTATACATTTGCTCATCAAATAGTGAACTTTACAGTTGAAGTCAGTGGAAGAGCATGGTGGTTTTGTATACCTTATTTTTTTTCTAAAATACACTTTCATATTCTTTACTATATATATATATATATATTTAAAGATTTTATTTATTTATTTGACAGAGAGAGACACAGTGAGAGAGGGAACACAAGCAGGGGGAGTGGGAGGAGGAGAAGCAGGCTTCCCGCTGAGCAGGGAGCCCGATGCGGGGCTCTATCACAGAACCCTGGGATCATGACCCGAGCCGAAGGCAGACGCTTAATGCCTGAGCCACCCAGGCGCTCCTTCTTTACTATATTTTAATTGAAGATGGTTTATGATGGGTTTTGTTGTGTGTTGTGGAAGTTTTTAACCTCTTGTGAAAAAATACATACACTGTTCTTCCTAAATTGTTAAACTATTGTGCTCTTAAGGTATTTAAAAGTATTAATCTACAACCATATTAACTGTTTGAAAAATCTTAATTATTGCTCGATGAATCAGTAACATTCAGAATCATTAATTTTTGTACCATTTCGGTCTGCAGCATTATACATTTTTTAAAAACTCACCCTTAAAATGATAACACAAACAGCACAAAAAGGTATTTCTTTTAATCCAAGATACACCTTACCTATATTTATATGTTAGCAGTAAATCTGAATGACATGACTTTTATGTTTTACTTGTGTGATGATGTTGATTAGATATGATGGTACTCTATGACATCACTGTGTCAGTGACTACACAGAGCTTTGTGTGGTGACAGAAATACCTTTGAAGGATGCATTCAATAAAGCCTGCAAGGGCAAATGCCCAAGATCAAATTTTGTCTCAATACCAAGGTCCACTGCAACCCTCTGATTAATTTTTTGATTATCAAAACCATACTAAAAACTATTTCATTAAGTAATTGCTAAGAGTTTAAAATAATAGAATGTGCATATCATGATTATGCCTTGATTTATTTACCTTTCCCTTATTATTGGACAGTTAAATTGTTTTCATTTTTCTCCCTCTTAGTCATCGGAGTATCTTTGTTCTTTTCATAAAAGGCTAAATCTTTTTTTTTTTAATAGATTTTATTTTTTAGAGCAGTTTTAGGTTCACAGCAAATTTTAGCTGAGGGTAGGTACAGAGATTTTCCATATACACCCTTCCCACACATACATAACTTCCCCCATTATCAACACCCCCCACCAGAGTGGTACATTGATTACACTTGATGAACCTACATTAACACAACATAATTTCCTGAGGTCCATAGTTCACATTAGGTTTTACTTCCAGTGTTGTACATTCTGTGGGTTTGGACAAATGTGTAATGATATGTACCACCATTATATTATCATATAGAATAGTTAATTGATAATAAGTAGTTAACAATGATTAGTTTTCTTAATTCTTAATTGGTTCTTTTTTCCCCATTTTATTTATTTTATTTACAATTTAAATTTAAATAACATATAGTGTATTATTAGTTTCAGAGGTAGAGTTCACTGATTCATCAGTCTCATATAATACCTAGTGCTCATTACATCACATGCCCTCCTTAATGTCCATCGCCCAGTTACCCCATCCCCTCACCACTACCCCCCACCGCCCAGCAACCCTAGTTTGTTTCCTATGATTAAGAGTCTCTTATGGTTTGCCTCACTCTGATTTCGTCTTTTATTTTTCCCTCCCTTCCCCTATGATCCTCTCTTTTGTTTCTTAAATTCCACATATGAGTGAGATCATATGATAATTGTCTTTCTCTGGTTGACTTTTTTTCGCTTAGCATAATACCCTCTAGTTCCATCCATGTCGTTGCAAATGGCAAGATTTCATTTTTTGATGGCTGAGTAGTATTCCATCGTGTGTGTGTGTGTGTGTGTGTGTGTGTACCACATCTTTATCCATTCATCTATCGATGTGCATCTGGGCTCTTTCCATAGTTTGGCTTTTATGGACGTTGGCTGCTATAAACATTGGGATGCAGATGCCCCTTTGAATCACTACATTTGTATCTTTGGGGTAGATAACCTAGTAGTGCAATTGCTGGGTTGTGGGGAAGAGGTGAAATCTTTTTACAGATAATGATTGAGAGTATCTTTTTGTACTCTTGAAAGCAATGGGACCTATTTTTATTTCTTTATTAGTTTTATAAATACTTGAGCCTGTTGTGTAATCAAAAGCTTAAATGAGATTTATGCAATCTACTCTTCTGGAATGCTTATCTTTGAGTTCTCTTTTAGTAGAACCACTGTAGTAACTATAATAAAGTGAAAAGTCTAGAATCTTGGCTCTGCTCCATGCCACGCGCCCCCACCCCCAAGTTATTTATTATATGTTTTAAACCAGAAGTTACCATCACAAGTTCCTTGGAGCTTCTTTTGACAAATAAAAACATTCAAGGAAATTATTGAATCCCCATACCCCTTTCTTATCCAAACAGCCTGAAGTACTTGAGCAACTAAGTGGATTGAAAGAATTTTGGATGGATGGTAATAGACTGACTTTTATTCCAGGGGTATGTATATCAAACTCTAAATGGCTTCTCTTATTACAGTCTATTCTTTGCAGTTTTATGAATTATACATTTTCAGATTACTTTTTTAAAAAAGATGGTTATTTAATTGTTAATATATTAGATAGAAGCAAATAGCATTTTTTTTACTATCAATATATTCTTGACTAAAATAGAAAATTACCATAGTAAACTTTGTAAAATAGACTCTTTGTATTTATTTATTAATTAATTTATTTTTTAAGATTTTATCTATTTATTTGACAGAGTGAGAGAGAGACCGCAAGAGAGGGAACACAAGCAGGGGGAGTGGAAGAGGGAGAAGTAGGCTTCCCACTGAGCAGGGAGCCCGATGTGGGGCTCGATCCCAGGACCCCGGGATCATGACCTGAGCCGAAGGCAGACACCCAACGACTGAGCCACCCAGGCACCCCTAGACTCATTTTAATTTCCTGGACCTGGAGTGTGTCCTTCACAGTGGTTGCAATTGAGTTTATATCCTAACTCATTTTGTCCAGAGAACTGTTAAAGTGGGATATTTCCCATGTAGTTTCTGTCTTACCGACTGACATTTATTTATTCCCATACCCAAAGAACCTAAGAATCCCTTTATGTCCTATCGCCCTAGTCAATGGTGACAGCTGAGTTCCCAACAAAAAGTATATGTCCATTGTCACTCTGCTAGGTTCTTAGCAGGAGCTCTTAGCTTTATTATTGAATACATTACTTATGGCATTTAAAAAAAATTGAATCTTTTCTCTCATAGAAACATTTAATTGTGAATTATAACTTGGTATTGAGTGTATTACCTAAACTAGCCATAAATTCACTTAATATAGTCATGAGATTTCCTCTTTTTACTTACAGTTTATTGGTAGTTTGAAACAGCTCACATACTTGGATGTTTCCAAAAATAATATTGAAATGATTGAAGAAGGAATTTCAGCTTGTGAAAACCTTCAAGACCTCCTGTTATCAAGCAATTCACTTCAACAACTGCCTGAGACTATTGGTTTGTATTGCTTTCTAATTCATGTAATTTTTACTAATGTAAAATCTCAGAAATTACATTTTTGCCATTGTTTCACTCAAAGCTTTCAGATATCAAATTTTATTTGTTTTGAGCTAGTTTTATTGTACTGCCAGTCACAAATCTTATTTGAATTTTTTCCTCGTGTGATCAGTTACACATTTTACTTCTTGGTTGACATTACTATATTTTTCTTTAAAGAAATGTCATTTTTATCACTATAATAAAATTTAAACTCTTTAAAAAGAGGTTAATTTATCCAAATTTTAACTCCTATTCATAGCCCTTATCTAGTAACTTTTTTTCAGTCTCCATTTTAGACTCACAGATGAGAAAACAAACCACTTTAGTAAATCCCAGGAGAGTCTATATTTGTAGTTGCTTTTAGTCTGATGATAGTTCAAGGAAGTTGAATTATTTTGATTCAAGAACCAAAAACATAGATCTTGCCATCTTCATGATGTTTAAACATAAAAACCAAAAAATATTTTTATATACTTAATTGAGTTACATAGCTGTTTTAGCTCAGGTTACATTTTGCAAATTCTATAATTTATTCAACACTTGTAATTTAATTTAATTTTATTTTTAAGAAGACTTTATTTATTTATTTGACAGAGACACAGTGAGAGAGGGAACACAAGCAGGGGGAGTGGAAGAGGGAGAAGCAGGCTTCCTGCAGCGCAGGGAGCGCGATGTAGGGCTCGATCCCAGGACCCTGGGATCATGACCTGAGCCAAAGGTAGACGCTTAACGACTAAGCCACCCAGGCGCCCCTCAACACTTTTTAATTTTAAATTAAACTCTGTTTTTATTGTTTTAGTGTTTAGAATACACAGAATAGTTTGCCATATACCTATGAATTTTATACACCTACCATTCCTTTTTGTTTGTGCTCACTTGTGCCATGGCATTGCTTTAAGGAGCAGGGCTACATCTATGAACAAAGCAGGCAGAAGTCCCTACTTTTATGAAGCTTGCATTTTTAACAGGAGTAAAGTAGGTAAATATACACTAATGTTAAAAGGTGATATGTTGGTAAAAATTGAAATACAGGGTAAGGGAGTACAGAGTAATGAGGTTAGGTTGGTTTCTCTTGTAGATGGGTTGATTAAGAAAGTTCTGTATGATTCATGTCAAATGTAGTATGTGCTCATATTGACTGTTGGTTGACCTGCTTCTAGTTCAAGCTGGAAGATTGTATATTATTTCTTCTCTCAAATAGGTTCATTGAAGAATGTAACAACTCTTAAAATAGATGAAAATCAATTAATGTACCTGCCAGACTCTATAGGAGGGTAAGATTTTTCTGAATCACTAGAAGACTTTACTTTCATCAGCTTTATATATTTATGTTTTCATTCAATCATATATATTTTTAGATAACTGCATAAATAGCATCTAAAGGAGATTCCATAAGCATTTTAATAAGTAATTGGTTACAGGTTGGATAGGTTTTTTTAATAAAGGTAGGCTTATTTTTATTATTAAGTTTAGTGGAAATAGAGTTTTTCTAGATTCGTTAAAGTCAAGTTCATATATTTATATATTCTTAAGTTTTTGATTATATATAGGAAACTTCTTAAAAATGTATGTTTTCTGTTTTAATTGATTAGGTTAGTATCAATAGAAGAACTGGACTGTAGCTTCAATGAAGTTGAGGCTTTGCCTTCATCTATTGGGCAGCTTACTAATATAAGAACCTTTGCTGCAGATCATAATTATTTACAACAGTTACCCCCAGAGGTATTGTATTTTAAATTTGCTTTGAATTTTCTTTTTTTTCCCCCATATTATTTATTATAGCTATCCAGTGTGGTTTTATCTGTTTCCTTTAGAAATAATTATGTAACTCTGTTACTTATTCTCTGAATAATAATTAGCTATACTGATTTACAGAGATACCTAAATACTTCTCTTTATACATGAAAATTAATAATTGAAAAGAGAAAATATGTTTCCTTTTATAAATGAGAAGAATGTTTTCATAACTTTTGGAAAGTATATTTTACTTCTGCCTATTAAGCAGTAGGCCAGAATTTTGATACCCAGTTTTATGTTTCTCTTTCAGATTGGAAGCTGGAAAAATATAACTGTGCTATTTCTCCATTCCAATAAACTTGAGACACTTCCAGAGGAAATGGGTGATATGCAAAAATTAAAAGTCATCAATTTAAGTGACAATAGGTTTGTAATAATGTTGGTTTATATATATATATATATATATTTTTTTTTTTTTTATTTGACAGAGAGAGACATAGCGAGAGCAGGAACACAAGCAGGGGGAGTGGGAGAGGGAGAAGCAGGCTTCCCGCAGAGCAGGGAGCCGGATGTGGGACTCGATCCCAGGACCCTGGGATCATGACCTGAGCCGAAGGCAGACGCTTAACGACTGAGCCACCCAGGCGCCCATAATGTTGGTTTATAGAAGACATTGGATGAAATTCAAGTTTCATCATTTGATATAAAATGTCATGCATGTTGTTCTTTTCATATGCTTTTTTGGTTTTTAAATGGAATTTTCATTTGAAAGAATGACCTAATTTTACCTGTGGTTTTTTTTTTTTTAAGAATTTATTTATTTATTTGACAGAGAGACAGCGAGAGAGGGAACACAAGCAGGGGGAGTTGGGAGAGGGAGAAGCAGGCCTCCCACTGAGCAAGGAGCCCAATGCGGGGCTCGAACCCAGGACCCTGGGATCATGACCTGAGTGGAATGCAGACACTTAACCACTGAGCCACCCAGGCGCCCCTGCCTGTGGTTTTTATACTGCGGTTATTTGTCATAGTTCATTTTGTGTCGACTTCAGCTATACAACTTACAGCTTGAGCTATACAGCTGTTCTTTCCTTATAGTCACCTTTTTTATTCCATATCTTCACCTTAATACTGCTGCTGAATGAAGCAGCTTTTCATCTAATCTACTCTCTGTATTTTTCTGAGCTGAGATGTGATTAGGCACCCATTCACACAGCTTGGGCAACACAGTCAAGGTGCAGAGCAAATAGATTACACTAGAGTTACTAAATTGGAATAATGTTAAGAACAGACTGTAATTTTTCCTGAGGTAAAGATACTAATAATGATAAAAGAATGTCTGTAGAGCATTTTTACATTATGCTTTCATAGTATCTTACAAAGTATTCAAAACAATACTATGAAATAGTACAATAGGTATTGTCATTTTATGAGGAGAAAATTAAAACTCTAATTTAAGATGACTCATTTAGCTTATAAAGTAGAGCTTTAATGTAAGCCCAGTTTTCTGACTAGTTAGGGTATTCGGACTGTTCCATTTTATTTAAAAATAACCACTACCTTTTAAAAATTCAGTCCCCATTTTTGCCCATACTTTGTACCCCAAAGCGAGAGCCCTAGGTTCTAGCAAATTGCCTTGGAAAATAGGTATAGCAGAATGGATAGGCATAATAAGAAAGAAGATTTAAGTAGACATTCTTTTTAAATAGGTGCTGTTCTAATTTGGCATTCTGATGAGGTATTAATATTACTTTGTTTTTTATTCATTATAATGTTTAAATAGTCTTTGGAATATGAAAGTGCTGGCTCACAAGAAAAAAAACAGAACAGTGCATTTTTTGTAACGAGTCATCACTAAGGCTTTCTGTAGTAGTTTGTTCTTTCTAAATACAAATAAAATATCCAAAGCAATGTTATGAGACATTGCTTAATGTGTTCTTGTCTTTGCATTAAATAGGGATGGTTAACATTTTTTTCTAGCAGATAATTTTTTGGGGGGTTATTAGATTATCCATTTTTCCCCTAGCCAAATTGATTCAATTGAAGAATTATATTTTTAAAGTGAATTCTTATTAAACTGGATAATATTTTGTCTTCTATCTTATGTCAAAGACCTATATTGGGTTCTTTCCTAAATTAAATATTTTTCTTCTATGAATAATATAATATTGTTTAGAAGACCATTAGGTTTTGCTCTTACATTTTAACATTTGTTATTTTAATTTTGTATTTTCCCCACAGATTAAAGAATTTGCCCTTTAGCTTTACAAAGCTACAACAATTGACTGCTATGTGGCTCTCAGATAATCAGGTAGGCATTTGATTTTGTAAATTACTGGAATGCCAATTGTGTTAAATGATTATGCATAATAATTTACATGGGCTCATTTAAGAGCAGTTATACTCTGGTACACATTTAAAAATATATATAAGAAAAATCTTGGAAAATATTTGGATACAGATATTTTTGTGCAGTTTGTATAGATTCAAAACAATAAATCCTATTGGACTTGTCTAATTTCTCCTGAATCTGTAAAAAGATATAGAGATTAAGAAATCAGACTCGGTATTCTCTAACTTCTTAAAGTTTTTATAGTGATCCTCTGTGGCATATATCTGTAGAAATTTAATAATCAATTTAAATTATGCTTATAATCAAACACTTTCACACAACTTAAAGAAATGTTTCTAAGGAACTAAGAGTTATTCCTTGGACTTTTCTTTGATTGATAAACATTTATTAAAGGCTTATATAGGTCCTGAATTGCTCTGGGAGCTTGAGATATATTGGTGAAACAAATGGAATCGTCTTATAGTCTCATTGAACTTATATTTTCAAGAGAGGTAAAGAAAATAGATAAAACCACACTGGATAGCTATAATAAGTAATTATGTAATAATATGTCAGAGCTACAAAGAAAAATAGAACCTGATAGTGATTAGAAGAGTAGCAGGTCAAGAGTAAACATCCTATTTTAAATAGGGTGATTTAGGAAGTGTCTTTCTCTAAGGAAGGCAACCAGTAGAGCAGATGCTTACGTGAAATTAGGAGTGAGTCATGCATAGACTAGGGCAGTGAGTTGGTAGAGGAAGTACATTTAAATATTAAGAGTAAAGTTCCCAATATTGGAATGAGCTTTGTGTAACTGAGGAATAGATAAAATAGATAAAAGCTCTGATGGTTGGAATACAGTGAGCAAGGAAGAGAATTGAGTAAGATTAGATCAGAGAGGAAAACTGGGACTAGATTGAGCACATAGGACCTTGTAGGCCATACTAACCAATTGGGCTTTTACTCTGAATTAGATAGAAATATATTGAAGTATTTCCTGCCAGGGAATGGCAAGAGGTAATGTACATTTTTAAAAGATCATTTTGACACTTGTGTGAGGAATGGACCATAGTTGGGTGCTAAGGTTATGGGTGGAATATTCTGTTTTGGAGGGAGAAAGTTCAGTAAGGAGGCTGTTGCTGGGCTTCAACTATTGTGATAATAATGGAGATGGTGAGAAGGAATGTAGGAATGTCAGGTATTGGCTGGAGATAAAATTTGGGAGTCAGCATTGTACAAATGTTTCATTTAACACCATGGTAACATAAAACTACTAGGGAAAGAGGATAGAGAAGAAAAGAAGATCAAAGATTAAGCACAGGGAAGAGAGTGGCCCCAAAAGGAGAATAAGAAGAGCCAGCCAACCAGGAGAATGTGTTCTAGAGAGTCATCTGAAGAAAGTGCTTTAGGAAAGATATCTATGCCACATGTTGCTGATGGGTCAGGTAGATGAGCTAATTGGCTATTAGGTTTGTCAAGGCAGAAGTAGTTACTGACTTTGGGAAAAGTACATAGTTTTAGCGGAATGGTGGGGATAAAATACTGATTTCAATGTATTACAGTGCATGGGAGGCAGGAAGGTCAGGACAGTGAATCTATCTTAGTACTCTAGCTAAGTTTCCATTTGGACAGTTAATAGATAATTCTCTTGGTATTTGCCTTGGTCTTAGAAATAAATGTTAGTATTTTATCCTTGCAAATAGTAGGTATCATTCACCTGTGAAAAACATTGGCAAAATGTTTTGAGTTTAATTTGAAATGTCTCAGTCTTAGGATTCATGGTGTAGATTGTTGTAAACCTTCTACTTTAATTGATCAGAAATTTCCTGTATAATGTTGCCAAAATAATAGATTTTAGGTCCTAAACAAAATAAGGGTTAACTTACTATCTGTAAGTATGAGGAAATCTTTTTTCCATACCTATTCTCAGGTATTTCTTACTGGTAAAAAAATTTTTTAACATAGTAGAGTATACAGTTTGCTGATACTTTTAATACATTAATGCTTACTATTTGACTTGAGCAGTATCTTATAATAAATTATCTAAAGCTCTATTTTCCTAGGGTTATGGATACACTAGTCTCATAAGATCTTAAGTTTCATAGTTAAATTTGCTTGGGAGATTGTATTATATCCTTCTTTTGAATTATATTAACAACTTACGT
Source organism: Mirounga leonina (assembly GCF_011800145.1). Classification (NCBI taxonomy): domain Eukaryota; kingdom Metazoa; phylum Chordata; class Mammalia; order Carnivora; family Phocidae; genus Mirounga; species Mirounga leonina. The sequence goes on from NW_023270426.1 coordinate 40,551,615, forward strand.
GTTACTATAGTAAAGAAACCCACTTTGTCTCTATTTCAGGATTCTCCAAACTTCTCAACCAAGATCCCTTTTCTTACCTAATTCTTATTAATATCCTAAAAGCCTTAAGTTGTTGTCAGTCCACACTTATGAATCAGATTGTAGTATTTCCTTGTTCTGCAAGTTAAGGAAATATTGAAATGATGATACCTCTGCTTCTGTTACAGCTTGAACACAGTGATTACTGCATCATCATTAAATGTGTCAGTTCATGTATATATGGAACTTTTAATTTTCTGATCTCTCTTAATTGAATATTTACATGTGAAACATTTTGAAAATTTGCATCTGGATTCTCAAAACATTGCTGGGCCCTGGCTTATGCCGGATACTTATTATAGTTATGAGACATAGCTCCTGGTCTCAAGGACTCAGACTTTTAGTATAATAGCATTATTGCAGTAAATCAATAGCAGCAAATTATGCCAGATGACTCATTTTAGTGAAATTATCTAGTATCTAAGACAATTTCTTCATATTTATAATGTTCTCTCATTTTCTTTTTTTTTGTTCCACATCTGTTAATTACTTTAAAAAAACAAAAATTGGGGCGCCTGGGTGGCTCAGTCGTTAAGCGTCTACCTTCCACTCAGGTCATGATCTCAGGGTCCTGGGACCGAGCCCCGTCTCGGGCTCCCCGCTCGACGGGAAGCCTGCTTCTCCCTCTCCCTCTCCCACTCCCCTTGCTTGTGTTACCTCTCTCGCTGTGTCTCTCTCTGTCAAATAAATAAAATCTTTAAAAATAATAATAATAAAAAAATTGTAGTGGGGGCACCTGGGTGGCTCAGTCGGTTGAGCATCCAGCTCTTGATTTTGGCTCAGGTCATGATCTCAGGGACATGATGAGATCGAGCCCTGGATGGGCCTCTGTGCTCAACAGGGAGTCTGCTTAAGATTCTCTCACTCCCTGTCCCCCAACTCATGCTTGCCCTCTCTCTCTCAAATAAATAAATCTTTAAAAAAAATTGTAGGGGCACTTGGATGGCTCAGTCAGTTAAGCATCTGCCTTTGGCTCAGGTCGTGATCTCAGCGTCCTGGGATCGAGTCCTGCGTTGGGCCCCCTGCCCAGTAGGAAGTTTGCTTCTCCCTCTCTCTCTGCCCCTCCCCCGTGCTTGCGTGCGCACATGCACTCTCTCTCTCAGATAAAGTCTTTAAAAAAATTGTAGTGATGGGGGGGTTTTGTATTTTTTCTCAAAGTTCGACAGATAGTAAAGAGGTAAATGATGAAGCAATAAAAAGGTAAAACCTCCCTTACAATATGAAGCAGTCATTTTGCTGTGAAAGAACAACTTATAGGGCAGAAGGTATGTGAAAGTAGTTTGATTATGAATTATCAAAATAAATTGCTCTTGGATATTTCACTGACCATGTAGGGAATATACCTATATGCAGTACACGGAGTAATACACAGAGTAACATAATTTTTCATGAGTCTCTGAAGTCTTAAACAGAGCAGTTGATTCATTTTGTCCTTTTCATTCAGGAACCATTTATTGAATAACTGCTTTGTGCCAGGCTGACTAAGATGGGACAAGTAAGGATATTAAGAAGGTCATTGTAATACAATGTAATAAAAGGCTTGGTGGGACTAGGCTTCAGGATCAAAGAGGAGGAGCGTACCTTGGGGATATAAATGCAGGTTTCCCAGTGGAGGAAATGCCTGCAATGACTGACTACGTCTCAAAAGAATAATAGGATTTAAACAAAGAAAGGGAAAGAAAATTCTGGTCAGAAGGAATATCATAAACCTAAACACTCTTTGGTGAAGAAGTCTAGTGTACTCAGTAACTATACAAGTGGTTCATTGTGACTAGAACATAACCTTTGAGTGGAAGAGTAGGAAATGAGGCCAGAGAGGTAGATAGCTACCAGGTCGTGGGAATCTTATATGCCATGCAGAGCAACTTGCTTTGTATTTCAACAATGGTGAATAGATTTTTTTTTTTTTTTTTTAAGATTTAAAGCACAAGCAGGGGGAGCGGCAGGCAGAGGGAGAAGCAGGCTCCCTCCTGAGCAGGGAGCCCGATGCGGGACTCGATTCCAGGACCCTGAGATCATAACCTGAGCCGAAGGCAGAGGCTTAACCAACTGAGCCACCCAGGCGTCCCATAGATTTTTTTTTTAATTGCATGTTAACTCTGATAAATTATGAGTGGCTTTTGAAAGATTGTTTTAAGAATTTGGAAGTCATTCAGGCTCAAGTGGAAAATTGCTGTGATTAGGATGACTGTAATTTATTGTCATGCTAGGACACTTTTGATAGTGAAAGGGGCTTTATGATAATTATGTCAGAACAGCGTGTGTAAAATGCAAATGTCCCAGGCAAATTGGGTGTTTGGTCATCATAGTCATAATCAATTATTTGTATATGCCATCAGTTTAAGAGGAAGAAGTGATCCTGTGATATATGTCAACCCTACTGTAGTTGATGGTGAACCAGGATACCCTGAACAAGCCAAGTATAGGATCAGATTGTTATTTTGGAAAGCTTTTTGGGCTACATTGTGAAAGATGGATTTAGCAAGGGCAATGGTGCCAAGTGTGAAGGCAGGAGAGACTGGTTGGAGGGCATTGCCTTACTCAAGGCAATAGAAAATGTTGGCTTGAAGCAAGATAATGATAAGAGGGCCAGGGAAGAGCGGGTATATTTAAGGTATAACTTAAAAGGCCACATTAGTAGAGTATATGAAGAATGCATTTGTGTGAGAAGAAAGGAAGTAAAAGCAAAGATGAGCCTCAGAGATGTGGCTGGAGTGACTCACTGGATATTGATAAAGTAATCAAGATGAGGAACCACAACAGAAAGAAATAGGTTTATGGGAAGATACTAAGTTCCAGTTAGGCATGTTAAGTTTGAAGTACCTTTGGTATCTGGGTAGGCACCTAGAGAATAATTTTAGTGGCCATGATTCCCCCCCCCCGACCCTGACTTTGTTCTAGACTGTGGTTTCTGTGCTCTTGGTTTCTCCGTTCTTTTAATTTCGAACCTCCTGGGATTTCTCAAAATTGCTCCTGAAGGCACAATTTCCTTTTCTCCAGGACCATTATAGACCTATTCCTTTTGGTGATTTTAAGATTTTATTTATTTGACAGAGAGAGACACGGCGAGAGAGGGAACACAAGCAGGGGGAGTAGGAGAGGGAGAAGCACGCTTCCCGCCAAGTAGGGAGCCCGATGTGGGACTCGATCCCAGGACCCTGAGATCATGACCTGAGTGGAAGGCAGACGCTTAAAAACTGAGCCACCCAGGCGTCCTCCTTTTGTTTTTTTATTAAGAAAAATTTTTTAAAGATTTCTGTCACAAGAAGAGATATAGGAGCTCAGCCCATCATCTTAATCACTTTTTTTCGGGAATGGTTTCATAGCTTTTATTACTTTCTCAAAAGGGATTCCCTGAATTTATTTATTTAATTGTTAGGGATGGATGAATCCTGAGGAATACTAACATACAAACATACATACATTTATTTATGTGTTTATTACTAACATTTAAGTGGCAGGTGGATTAATAGGCTAAGAAAGAGTGGCCATAGAGGTAGAAGAAAAACTGTATGATAGTAGATTCAAGTTAAGGATGAGACAGTTGGCTTAAAGGAGGAAATTCTAAGTTGAGGGGTCAATTCAAATGAAATCTGGAAAATATGCATTATATTTTGGCAAGTTATACTTAACTTGCCAACTTATTTTGACTACAGCTAATGTAGTTTTAGAGGTGTACATCAAAAACCCGATCGATGCAATTTAAGAAATGAATAAATGAGAGAGTGGAGCCATACAGTTGTTGATTGAGCTTTTAAGAAGGTTGGATGAGAAAGAAGAGGAGTGGAACATAAACTGGTAGCTAGGGGCAGTGTAAGAAAGAATCCTTTAGTATTAGAGAACATTTTTATAGGTTGTTACAAGGAGGCTGTGTGGAGAATGAGATTAAGAATATGAGAGGGGGTTGGATAACTGGTGTGTAACTGATAGAATTTAAAACTGTGGTAGAGGGACACCTGGGTGGCTCAGTTGGTTAAGCATCTGCCTTCGGCTCAAGTCATGATCCCAGGGTCCTGGGATCGAGCCTTGTGTCGGGCTCCCTGCTCAGCGTGGAGCCTGCTTCTCCCTCTGCCTGCCGCTCCCCCTGCTTGTGTGCTCCCTCCCTCTCTTTCTGTCAAATAAATAAATAAAATCTTAAAAACAAAAACAAAAAAACCATGGCAGGAACTCTTGCCCTTTTGAAGGCACCTTGGTCTGATGTTTGTGAGAGGGAGAGCTAATAATGTTTATGTTGAAATTCTTAGAATGTAGCAGTTTCCAAGCAGTTCTTAAATCCTATTTTTTAAAATCTTTTAGAAAATAATATCTTCAAGTATAATTTAGGAAACACGGAAGGGTTTTCAGGCAACATTGATATCCCTGTTGAAGTTGGTTACCACAAACTCATAGTTATGCTAATGTGCTAAATTGTGTGATACAGAGTAAGCACACGGTTGGTATGATTCTGGATTGCAGCTTTGCCACACCCCGTGTAAAAGACAATGCACCAAGGAGGTCTTGGTAATTGGCAAGAAAATGGTTATAATGAGATCCAGTGAGGTACAAAGAGAGAAGGAAAGACAAGAAAGAATGATGGTGATAAAGTTGGAAGTTCAAGGGAGTGTCACACATGGTGAAATTGACTAGCACGCATTGTGGAACACTGGAGAGAGCACCACATGCTGTCTGTCTTAGCATTCTCTCCTGGTTGTCCTTGTGATTGACTGCTCCTCAGTTTCCTTTTCAGGAATTTTTCTTCTGCCCATCTTTTATATGTTGGTGCCCCATGTAGTACTCTAGGTTCTTCTTTAGTTTCTTTTCCTATACTTTCCTCTATGAAAGATACAATTACTCTCTGTATGCCCATTATTCCTAACAGTTATCCTCAGCTCAGTTCTTTTTCCTGAACTGCACAGTCATTGTCTACTTAACATTGCCACCTAGATGTCTCAAATTCACCTAGGTCAAAGGTGAACATTCCATCCTCTGCTCTAAATTTTTTTCTTTTCCTGGGTTCCCTAGATCAGTAAAAAGTCCTTGCTAGAGACAGAGACTTGGGTGTATAATTCTTAACTACTGTTCATCATATAGTGTATCATCTTTTACTTAGACCTGCACTGTCCAGTACAGTAGGCACTGCTGTTGTGTGTGTAGTCCAAATTGAGATGTGCTCTAAGTGTGAAATACACACTGGATTTTGTATATGTAGTATAAACAAAGAAAGTAAAATATCACATTAGCAATTTTTATTGTTCACACATCAAAATTATATTTTAAATATCCAGGATATGTTAAATTTAATGCATTATCAAAATTTAACTTATTTTTGCTTTTTAAAAACGTGCAGCTGCCAATAATTTATAAATTATCTATGGTTCTCATTTTAGTCTCACTTTTGTATTTATGCTGGACGGTGTTGATTTGACTATCGAGATTCCTAACAGGTCTCTGCCTCCATGTTGGCACCACTTCCAGTCTCATATCACCCTGCTTGCATTCTGAACCACGATACAAATGATCCATTTATCTGGTTCCAGCACTAATCTATTTAAAACCTTTTCATGACTTCTCCTTTCTCATATTGTATCCTTCAAGACCTTGCTCATCCTCTATCTTCATCTCTATCCCTTACACCTTCATTTTCATATCCCCAAATGAGTTCTCTCCTGGAACATCCTCTCTCCCCCTTCTTACTTGGTTAATGTCTATTCATTGTGTAGGAAGGCATTGTCTCGGGAATGCTTTCCTAATCACTCAAGACTGTGATAAGTGAACACCTTCTATGTGTTCTGTTCGCTCCCTGTACCCTCTCTAACCTGTAATTAAATCATGTTGTAATGTCTCATTTTGTTATCCCTATCTTTCCTCTCATATATTGTAAACTCTCCCAAATCAGTGACCACTGTATACCTGGTGCCTGTCATAGTACTTTGGCGTATAAAGGGCAAATATAAGTAAATATATGTTGAATGAGTGATTTTAGATTTCAAAGGATGAATATTTATTGGCTATATTGTGGGAATTATGGCAAGGAAGTAGAATGAATATCTGAAATGAAATAGGAATAGAGTGGTGCCTGGCTCTCAGTCAGAAGAGCATGAGACTCTTGATCTCAGGGTCGTGAGTTCAAGCCCCATGTTGGGTGTAGAGATTACTAAAAAAAAATAAAATTTTAAAAAAGAAATAGGAATAGAGATCACTGGAGTTAGTGTTTTAGGGAATGGAGAGGCTTGGTAAATAATTCTCAATTTCTTTTTTTGTCTTTGTACTCCATAAATAACAGATGATTAGTTTTCTTATAACATTTTCATTGAAATATGATTCACATACCATACAATTCACCCATTTTAAAGTGTACAATTGAATGCTTTTAATGTATTTATAGAATTGTGCAGTTATTACCACAGTTAATTTTAGAACCATTTCAGGGCGGTTTGTTTGTTTGTTTTAAAGATTTTATTTATTTGAGAGAGAGAGCGCAAGTAGGGGCAGTGGCAGAAGGAGAGGGAGAAGCAGACTCCCCGCTGAGCAAGGAGCCTCCTCATCTGCTAAGACATCAGTGGCTTAAGAGAATGACCATGTCATTTACATTTTATATCTGTTGAATTATCCATGACTGTGGAAAGATTTGTCATAAAAGAATCAAGAATAGATGGATACTACCAAAGGTCAGTGGATATTAGGAAAGGAGATAGAATGGCAGAAGCAGAGTTCAGAATGGTAGAGGCACAGTTGAATATCCCTCAAAAGAACAGGTATTTATCGGGTGCCTGGGTGGTTCAGTCGGTTAAGCGTCTCCCTTCAGCTCAGGACATGATCCCATGGTCCTGGGATCAGGGCCCGCATCCAGCTCCCTGCTCAGCGGGAAGCCTGTTTCTCCCTCTCCCTCTGCCTGCCACTCCCCTTGCTTGTGTCTCTCTGTCAAGTAAGTAAATAAAATCTTAAAAAAAAAAAAAAAACAAACAGGTGTTTATACTTGAAGAGAGAAAGAGTGATTAAGAGCGAGATAGATAATTTATAAGTGATAAGATCGGGGCGCCTGGGTGGCTCAGTCGTTAAGCGTCTGCCTTCGGCTCAGGTCATGATCCCAGGGTCCTGGGATCGAGCCCCGCATCGGGCTCCCTGATCCACGGGAAGCCTGCTTCTCCCTCTCCCATTCCCCCTCCTTGTATTCCCTCTCTCGCTGTGTCTCTCTCTCTGTCAAATAAATAAATAAATAAATCTTTAAAGAAAAAAAAAAAAGTGATGATCTCACAGCATTTGTAAGCTCTAAATCTACCCCCTAATCCTTTATGAGCTATGGGAAATAAGCACCCCAGTATATTAAGGGGAGCACTGTCTTTGGGGAAGGAATAGATCTACCATTTCTGTTATCTGAGGAGGTCAAGGAAAGTTTTCAGTGAAGATGTTTGAGATGCAGGGCAGTTTGTTTACCACAGAAAAATTGAGGGGCATGGAGGAAATGCTTGAATGGGAGTAAGATTATAGGATGGAATTAGCTAGCTGCAAAGTTTTCACAAAAGTCTAAAGATTTAATTATGCTAGGGTGGCAGGTGAGGGAGAGATTGGGTAGTTCCCTCCCTGTTTGGAGTTGACCAAGGCTTGGATTGGTAAGATTTTAGGTTAATAGCCTGGCAAAAGTTATTAGTTATATTAAGAATAAATTGAAAACACTTTATAACCAGTTAGGAAAGAAGGCTTAAGAAAAAATGAGGTCCAAAATAACGGGGTTTATAGTTTCACCACTGAGTAACTTATGGTACCATTAATGGAGACAGAAGACAGAAGAGAGAAGCAGGTTACAACTTAATATTTGTTTTAAGTACTCTCTTTTCAGCTAGAATTAATCTGCAGATAACTAGACTAAACCTAAACCATTTCTATAAAAGCCTCTTCCTAAAGGGGAATGATAACATAAAGGGAGCACAATAATGTAAAATGGAAAGGCTTGTTTTATAGCTTTATTAAGTCACTGTGATTAAGTAATTATTGGACTGGATATACTTGGTATGTGAGATGTTTTTAAATTGTATTAATAACATAATAAAATAAAATTTAAAAAAATAATCAGTGATAATTGCAATACAGTATGAGTTTTGTTTTATACTAAAAACTAAATTTTTTTTTAAGATTCTTACAAGGTTTCAAATCAGTGCTTAAAAGTTTTTTATGTATATATAAGCTTGCTTTTGTAATCTACACATTGGTATTTTATAGAAAGAATGGTGAGTACTTATTCAGAAGAATTGCTGGATATGTGTTTGCTTTAGGAATATTGAAAATTAAACATTTATTTTCTTTCCTTAGTCTAAACCCCTGATACCTCTTCAAAAAGAGACTGATTCAGAGACCCAGAAAATGGTGCTTACTAACTACATGTTCCCTCAGCAGCCAAGGACTGAGGATGGTAGGAACTTAAGAATTTCTTTTCTTTTAAAAATTCAAATACTAACAAATCACAGCATAGGTGTGAAGTTAATTTTAAGTCTTAGACTTTTTTTTTTATGTTAATCACCATACATTACATCATTAGTTTTTGTTGTAGTGTTCCATGATTCATTGTTTGCATATAACACCCAGTGCTCCATTCAGTACGTGCCCTCTTTAATACCCATCACCAGGCTAACCCATCCCCCCACCCCCCCACCCCAGAACCCTCAGTTTGTTTCTCAGAGTCCATAGTAGATGTGGTGTATATCTACAATGGAATATTATGCAGCCATCAAAAAAAAAAAAAAAACCACAACCCACGAAATCTTGCCATTTGCAACAACGTGGATGGAACTAGAGGGTATTATGCTAAGCGAAATAAGTCAGAGAAAGACATGTGTCATATGATCTCACTGATATGAGGAAGTCTCATAAACTTTTACTAGGTTGAAGGGAATTTGGAGAATTGGTCAATGAATTTCTGACAATGAGAAAATAAGTCAGTATCTCGGGGTTATAGATAGTTGAAGTTAGAGGTACATGTAGACCATATGCTTCCTTAAGTGATCCTTGAAATTAAACAGTCAACTTCATCTGTAATAGGTCTCTCTCTTAGGAATGCATGTCAAGTGTTAATGTAATTACGACTGTTGAACCAAGAAATATTTTGTTCACTTTTGTTGTAGTAATACTACCCTTGGATCTACATACCAGATAAGGGTAATTTGTAGAATTCTGAGTAAAAGGTTATTTCTAAGTTCTTATATTTTGCCTAGAAAGGGGAATATATACACTTTACTATTGGCCACACATGTTTTTCAACAGTTTTGGTATGAAAGCCTTTTAGACTAAGGAGCAAATTATCTTTAATACATGTTATTATGTGTTCTGTGTGTAATGTATATTTTATGTTACACCGAAAAATGTAATTTTTATGTGGATATTTTTCTGAAACCAGTGAAAATCTTTATGGCCCAAAGTTATTTATAAATTAACTTTTTTTTCTTTTTTTTTTTTTTAAGATTTTATTTATTTGACAGAGAGAGACACAGCGAGAGAGGGAACACAAGCAGGGGGAGTGGGAGAGGGAGAAGCAGGCTTCCCGCGGAGCAGGGAGCCCGATGTAGGGCTCCATCCCAGGACCCTGGGACCATGACCCGAGCCGAAGGCAGACGCTTAACGACTGAGCCACCCAGGCGCTCCTAAATTAACTCTTAATACATAAAAACACTGCAGAAAAAAATCTGACTTAATCATTAATTTTAATTTATAAAATATACCACAAGCAAGTTAAATAAATTCTTGAGCTTCAGTTTCCTTATCTTGGGATAATGATAATAGTATCTGTTTTGCAGGGTTTTTGTACAGATGAGAAGCACTGAATGTAAAGTGCTTAGCACAATGATAGAATCAAATTGGCTGTTATTATTTTTACATTGTTTTGGCAGGTTTAGCAAGCAGTTTTGAAATACTTAAATAGATTAAAAACTAAAATCATTTAATTTCTTTTCCATTATTGCTGATAGAGAACTCACTTATCTGTGCTAATTATTTCTTATTCTTTGCAAGAAAGAATAAAAGACTTGCTTTGATAAGTTATCGTTTCATGGGAATTATTTAATGAGATTTATTTGGGTGAAGCAAAACTATTTAGCTTTTGAATTGAATTAAAAGTTAAGACTTGTGAGAAGTCAGATGTGAATAGCCTCTTTCATTGGGGATCTATAATTCTTAGAGAATAGGTTTGTAAGCACGATCCCTCTTTCATATATTTAAATCAACCCCCAATTTCCATATTAGCAATATAGTTTGGAAATGTATACATAACAAAATGTAGTATACTTCATTTTAGATAGTGTTGAAGTATTGTTTTATGCAAGTACTCTATATGTGCATTAGAAGTTAAGTTCAGGGGCACCTGGCTGGCTCATTCAGTAGAGCATGTGACTCTTGATCTCAGGGTCATGAATTCAAGCCCCTCATTGGGCGTAGAGATTACCAAGAAAAAAAAAGAAATTAAGAAGTTCAAAATAGATACACCAACTCTGGCTTATGCCCTTATTTATGCATTGTGGGGAATTATAATGAATGTTTGGATACATCAGTAGGTGTTTTTTTCTTTGTGCGCCATAGTCACTGGGACTTATGTCTCAATTTTCCACTTCATCTCTGAAGGTGATTTCTAATAGTATTACAGTCAGCTACATAATATACTCAAATAGTTCTTTTATGTGGGAAGATAGAATGCTAATGCTTAAAATGTTTGTGAGGAAAAAGAATGAATTCTTAGTGTAGAGAAAAGACTTTAATGTCTTGTTGCATGGGTTAGAAATTATTTAAGTAAAGAACCATTTAATAAATATTATAGGCTTTGAAGACCATACTTCCCTGTTGCAGCTACTTGATGCTGCTTGTTTCATGCAAAAACAGTCACGGACAGTATGTAAACAACTGAGCATAGGTGTGTTCTAATAAAATTTTATTTATGGGCAGAGATTTAGATTTCATGTAGTTTTCATGTGTCATGAAATAATTTTTTATGTTTTGGGTTCTTTGCCCCAACATTTAAAAATTTTAAAACCATTCTTAGGTTGTTAGCTATACAAAAACAGGAAGTGGGCCAGATTTAATAGCTTTTTGTCCCTGTCCTAAAGAGTAGAAAAGGCATATTGGGAAAATTCGTTCTTATTCTCATTTTGCTGCTTTTATTTCAGAAAAATAATAAAAACTGGTAATGGGGCGCCTGGGTGGCTCAGTCGTTAAGTGTCTGCCTTTGGCTCAGGTCATGATCCCGGGGTTCTGGGATCGAGCCCTGCATCGGGCTCCCTGCTTCGTGCGAGGCCTGCTTCTCCCTCTCCACTCCCCCTGCTTGTGTTCCCTCTCTGGCTGTGTCTCTCTCTGTCAAATAAATAAATAAAATCTAAAAAAAAAAAAAAAAACTTGTATAAATAAAAATAAAAACTGGTAATTATTAGAAATCCAATACAGATCTCGTTCTGAAGGAAGATTCTCAAACAAAATTACCTTTTCCCTTGTGATTGAACCAAAGTCTCCAGAGGACGTATTTAATCTTTGATATTTTTATTATATTTATGTGTTATTAGTGCTTTGTCTACCTGCTTTTGTTACTGCCATATAGGAACTTTAGAATGTTATTTTCCTTTCATTTTAACTAACACTAAAATAACCGAACATGATTCCAACAATGAATAAAACTAGGCAAAGGCATATATGTATTTTTTATTTGAGTAATGAACTAAACTGTTGTGGGTTTTTTTGTTTTTTTTTTTTTGAGATTTTATTTATGTATGTGAGAGAGAGAGTGAGTGAGCACGAGTGGGATGAAGGGCAGAGGGAGAAGCTGAGTAAGGAGCCCAATGTGGGGCTCGATCCCTGGACTCCAGGATCATGACTTGAGCCAAAGGCAGATGCTTAACTGACTGAGCCACCCAGGTGCCTCTGAACTAAACTTAAATACACAATTGTGAGATACCATTGAAGGCCCTTCCAGGAAACAATCAAGATAAATATATTCTGTCATAACACTTTTTGTTCCAATAAGAGTGATTGACACACTGTGGCTCATGGGTCATATCTGTCCTGCTACCTGTTTTTGTGTGGCCCACAAGCTAAGAATAATTTTTACAGGTGAATATTTACATCAGTTTGATGATAGTACCAGTTAAGCAAAATGTTACTCCAACAGTAAGAACTTTAGTCTTCTCATTCACTATATAACAAAAAATGGTACTCAATTATTAGTATATTTTAAATTTGTCACTAATCTTTGGAAATTTGGTTTCTCTCCTAATACCTACTGTAGTATCCTTGATTTTGTCTCTTGGTTCACAAAGCTTAACATATTTATTATCTGGGGCACCTGGGTGGCTCAGTTGGTTGAGCAACTGTCTTCGGCTCAGGTTATGATTCTGGAGTTCCGGGATTGAGTCCCACATCGGGCTCCCTGCTCAGCGGGGAGTCTGCTTCTCCCTCTGACCCTCCCCCTCTCATGCTCTCTGTCTCCCATTCTCTCTCTCAGATAAATAAAGTCTTTAAAAAAAAAAAAAAACATTTATTATCTAACCGTTTACAGAAAAAGTTTGGTGACTCCTGCTCAGAACTGTTCTAATCATGGGTATACTCATGCCTTGATCTCTCTTACTGTCTTCCCTTTTCATGATTCAGATTCACTTGGCCTCCTGTCATTTGTATCAGTTTAATTTATTCCCTATTTGTTTCTAAAACAGGTCAGAGTTCAGTTAAGAAATGGATTTGTGATACAAAGAGTAGAAGTAGCAAAATAAAATCTTACCCCTTTGAATTTTTCGTATGAGAGATATATTTTAGAGTAGAAGATTCTTAAAAGGAAAAGTCTGAGATACACTTAATAATATGCTGAGTCCTTGGGGCGCCTGATTGGCTCATTCAGAAGAGCATGTGACTCTTGATCTCAGGGTTGTGAGTTTGAGCCCCACCTTGTGTGTAGAGATTACTTAAAATCTTAAAATCTTAAAAAAAAAAAAAAAAAAAGGCAGCTCGCCTTCTAAAGGGGGATAATGATGGATAAATTTGAAAGAGAAGGCATGGTATTTGGGGCCTACATAGAGGAATCAGTGTTGAATGGGAAGTATTCATCCATATAACAATTTGTAGCTGGGGAAAACTGGTTGTTGCAGGGGTTGGGGAGTTAACAGTCTGAGTGTTTTGATTGCATTTCTTTAGTCATTGAAGTGAAAAGAGATTTCCTCTAGAGGTTGGGGGAAGGGCCTTTGAAGACAGTGATTTATAGTGGGAGAAAAGACCGACTAGAAATAAATAGAAGGATTCCTGGGCAGCACTGAAGATGGAGCAAAGATGAGGGAATACCATATTTTGTAATGGTTCTAAACAACAAGGTGATGTCACTTTTCTCTGATATAAGTGAGCAGTCCAGAGCAAAGAAGGTAGGTGATTGAAGTAGCACATTACGGGTTTTGTTGGATGGGTATAACCTGAGGAAAAGGGGCAAGAAATGTGAGAGTGGTTAAAATAATATATCATTAAACCTAAGCTGAATAGAAAAGAAAGTAAAACCTAGAGTGGTTTTACAGGAAGAATAAGAAATGAGAGTAAGGAACTCAAAGTGTACTAGCAATAATAATAAGGAAGTGAATGGTTTGAAAGGATGAGTGTAGTGATCAAAGAGGAGGAAAGTTTTACAGAAGCTTACGTTTTGAGCTGTGACCATGGTTATGAATCGCAATGGTGAAGTACAGGTGGACATTGAAATTGAGAACATTGAGACCTGTGAAATTGTAGTGTTGTAGAGGGGGGTAATCACACACAGTTATCATTCTAGATACTGGCAGGTTTTAGGCGGAGAGAAGGGCTGTTAGGCAAATGCTAGAGTCTCCAATGAATATGCCAGGGTGATCAGGTCTAGTGGCATCTAAAATGAAGAGAAAGTAGTAGTAGTACTTGATGCCCTGAATCTCAGAAGATGTGAAATTTATACTAAAGGGTAGAAAGTGTAGGCGATCAGAAGTTGACAAGAATGAGAGGCATGGTAAAAGTTACTTCTCTTGGGGTTCTGAAAAAATTCTGGTGTAAGATTGCTTTGGCATGATGTAAAAACTCTTAACAAGATTTCTCAACTAGGCTGGTGATTGAAATTACTGCTTAAGATGGGAGGGGAATTTTCTGAATCGTGGAAATAGACTTTGTTGCTAACTGCTTGGCTCTGCTTGCCTTTCCAAGTATACCACAAAAGTCAAAAGGGATTCCTAGGAATTTGAACCACTTTCCACAAACAAACAAAAACAAACTTTCTAATTCATTAACTATTATAATAGCCACAAAGTTACTTTAAAAAAAATTCTTGAGCCACATATTGAAAACAAGGAAAAGCTGAAGACAAAAACTCAGTTCTCCATTCATATTTGGTTTTGTGACATTTTTCGTTTGGATATGATATTAAAGAAGGGTAAGAAGCCTACAATAAGGACTAAAAATTAATGATAATTATGCTACTTTTGCCTGAGTATTCAAATTGACCACATATAGGTATTCCAGGAATTTCATTTTTTCTATTTACTAATTTTGGGTGCTTTTACTCCCTTTTGTTTTGAGCAGGTGTAGTCAATTTCTTTTAAGAGGGCAGAAAACAGTTGTGACTTTATCTTGTATTGCACGAACTTCAGTATGGTGATACATAATAGTCAAATGGATTAATTTTTAAGCCTTAGATTTTTTTACTTGCCTAATAAGCGAAAAAATGTATAGTTGTTGAATCTTTACCTTCAATATTATATTGCATAGTAGGATATGTAGTGTTGCATTTATATTAGATTTTCAGTTTTCCTTATATTTTGATACAGAAAATATCTTGCAAGCACTTTATTTACTTAGTAAAGTTATATACAAAGTATAATGTATAATGCAAAGATGTAATTACAAGGCATCGGAGTAATCTTTTTTAACCAAATAAGTCACTTTGTCTTTATCTCCTCATTCCCCATACATAATGAACAATATTGGAATTGGGAAGATTATTCTGAATGAAAAAACTTAGATGAAATAATTTATATATTACCATGGTGTAATGTGCTGCTGAAGGTAGCACTATTACCGTGCTGCTTTTTGTGGGGAACTGCACAAAATCACAGACCTCTTAGAGTTGCAATTGTTAGATTCTTTTCAGGAACCCCTCTGGTAACAAGACAAATTAGCTTTCGGGAAGAAAAGATATGTGATTAATATTGTAAAGAAATATTAGAATTACAGCCTAGTTGTTAATGTAGCATTTAATGCTCCTGGCATTGACTTATCTTAATGTTTATAACTCAAAATTATGAGAAAGTAATGGTTTTTCATAATTACAGTAAAATATAATAGGTTTTTTTGTTTTTTGTTTGTTTTTCTCTAGTTATGTTCATATCAGATAATGAAAGTTTTAATCCTTCACTGTGGGAGGAACAGAGGAAACAGCGGGCTCAAGTAGCATTTGATTGTGATGAAGACAAAGATGAAAGGGAGGCACCTCCCAGGGTGAGTCCTGTTCTTCCTTCAGGTTTGAAACAGGGTCCACTGATATTTATTTGGTGCTATTTACCTTACTGTGCCATTTTGGGAGATACAGAGAAATACTGGTTTCATCCCTTGCCCTCAAGGCACTTGAAGGGTTTTATTGATCCTATACATATGTCATGTGAAAGAATTTGAGAACAGTTTAAAACTATGTGATTATAAGCCAACTTTCATAATATAAAAATAAGAGAAAAACACATGATTGTTTTTCCTCTTCCCTTTCTTTAATGACTTATTATTTAGATTCTAGGGATCAAGAACTCTCGTTATGAACATGTTATGAATCTGTGTTGCAGTGACAGAAGTAGTAATAATTCATTTCCAAATTACTCGTGGATGTAATTATTTTTCCCTTATATGAACTATATATAAACCTTATATAAAACTCTGGGATTCAGAAATCCCAGAAAATGACAATTAGACTGACTTTGGAAGTATTTGGTTCCTGGCATATAAGACAGGATATAAATGTAGGACTTTTATATGTGTCTGGGTAAATATCTAGCTGGAAAACAACTGTTTGGAAGCCAAGTGATAGTGTTGGCAATATCCATACCGTAAATCTTAAAATGGAATACATACAAGTCTGCTAAAAAAAAAAAGCATTCAAAACATTAGTTAAATCTGTGACTGTGAAGTCTTTCACTGTTGATAAAACCATACTTTTCTTGTGTCTAAAATGCTTTCAGTGGCCTATCATCTGTGTTTAAAGTTACCCCCAGGAGCCAGATAACCAATGTAATTAAGATGGATTATATAATGATTAAATTTTGAGGTTGATGTTAGCAATACTTACCCGTATTTCAAATTTTACTTATTTTATTTCTCTAGGAGGGAAATTTAAAGAGATATCCAACACCATACCCAGATGAGCTTAAGAATATGGTCAAAACTGTTCAAACCATTGTACATAGATTAAAAGATGAAGAGACTTGTGAAGATTCTGGAAAAGATCTGAAACCACATGAAGATCAGCAAGTTGTAAATAATGATGTAGGTGTGAAGGTTAGAAAACTCAGATTTAAAAGAATTGACCAAAACTTATTTCAAGCTTTTTAAAACTTTAAAATAATAATTGATATAACGGTCCTTTTTGTATGCATGATAATGTCTTTCCAAATTTAGGGTGTTGTTCTCAGCCACCTGAAGTAAAAGCTGGAATAATCAGCAAACTCTAATTGCTATTATTACACTTCAGTATGGTTACAGACTTTCCATGTTGGCAGGATAGCATCAGCATAGGTTTTAAAAAATCTTGCCTGAACCAAGAATAAGATAAGGAATGTCAGAAAATTCATTGTTACGGAAATACTTTTTTTCTCATGATAACATTGATCCACTCAACCCAATTCTAATTTTAAATGTAATTGCTATGACAGACTATTTCCTTGGGATATTTCAGATCCTTAAAGTGTGTGTTCCTTTAATGGACTTTTTTTTCTCCCTACTATATTACAGAAACAGAAGTTTTCTCATGTCACTAGAGTTGCTATACATTCCCCAATCAGCAGAAAACAGTTTGAGCATGCTGAGCTAAGTGACTCACTCATGAATGCCAGCTTTGCAGCTTAAGAGGTGAAATGTAGCCTCAGCTGAATTATAAAGCTTAATGTGGTTCATGAACCTTTGGGGGCGTCCTCCCCAAATGAGCATATGTGGCCTAAATATATATATAATATATATATTTTATATGTGGGGGCCTCCTGCTCCCCAAATGAGCATATATGGCCTAATATATATTTCTACACCAATGTGGGGCTTGAACTCATGATCCTGAGATCAAGAGTCGCACACTCTTCCTACTGAGCCAACCAGGCACCCCTACTTTTAAATTCTAATCTGAACTATAGTACAAAAATAGATACAGAGCTTTAAGGAATATGAATTCTTTCTTTTCTTTTACATAGACTTCAGAAAGTACCATTCCAATAAGAATCAAAGCTGATGAAAGAGAAAAGTATATGATAGGAAACTCTTCACAGAAGACCAGTGAATCTGAAGCTGAGATGAGTCCTGGGAGTCTACCAGTGACTACAAATATGAAAGCCTCTGAGAACTTGAAGCATATTGTTAATCACGACGATGTTTTTGAGGTACTGCTTTGTGATTATTCTCTGGAACAGTTCTAACAACTTTTAAGAATTTAGTATTTCATTGTTGCTAACTAAAGATAAAAAACTGATATCAAAAGCAGAAAGTATGCTAACTCATTTGAGAAATTTCAGGGTATTTGCTGTAGTATCACTCATTTATCACTTTGAACTTATACCTGTATTGCACTCAAATATTTACTGTGTAAATTAGATTGTGGTGGTTCTATTCTGATTCTTTAAAATACATTATCTCAATTGTTTAACAATGGAAAGGTTGCCATAGGTATATTTAAATTATTTCACTTAATGAAGCATTTATCATTGATTGTGAAGTGTTTTTTTTTTTCCTTGAATGTCTGACACTTTTTTTTTTAATTTCACTATAGTTAACATACAGTGTTATGTTAGTTTCAGGTGTACAACATAGGGATTCAGCAATTCTATACATTACTCAGTACTCATCAAGAGCACTCTTAATCCCATCACCTATTTTACCCATCCTCCCACTCTCCTCCCACCGTCCTCCCCTCTGGTAACCATCACTTTGTTTTCTGTAGTTGAAAGTCTGATTCTTAGTTTGTCTCTTTCTTTCTTTGTTCATTTGTTTTGTTTCTTGAATTCCACATATGAGTGAAATCATATGGTATTTGTCTTTTTCTGACTGACTCTTCGCTTAGCATTATACTCTCTAGAGCCATCCATGTTGTTGCAAATGGCAAGAAACCACGTGGCTTGTGAATGTACTTTAAGTGGATCACATCATTCAATACACTTGGTATATACATTGGACCTAATATAACATAGTCTGTGAAAAGGTTATTAGGTTTGTCTCAGTGAACTTAATACTTTATTTTGTATGATTTCTTTGTGAAAGGCACTGTTTGGAGCTATGGTGGCAGAATAGATATATGGGTATATAGATATAATCAAGGTTAGACAGTGCTGAGTATATAAGAAAAATACTAAATGATAAAAATATTAAGTGCTACATAAATTTAGAAAAGAGATACTTTCTGACTAGAACAACCAAGGATGCTTTAGGGTGAAGGAGCTATTTAACTTGTACATAGGAATATTTCATCTAGCAGAAATATGAAAAATAGGGAAACTAAATAAAATATGGAAGGAATAATGATAGCAAAAGAGTGGTGCTTGAGAAATGTAGAAAAGAGCATGTTCCATC
Organism: Mirounga leonina; assembly: GCF_011800145.1. Taxonomy (NCBI): domain Eukaryota; kingdom Metazoa; phylum Chordata; class Mammalia; order Carnivora; family Phocidae; genus Mirounga; species Mirounga leonina. Next base: position 40,570,443 of record NW_023270426.1, read on the forward strand.
TCCCTGAGTGTATCAGGGGTGGTAGAATGAAACCGAATTAATAGAGTAGTTTGGCTCCTGATGGTGACGCTTCCAGAAAGCAATGCTAAAAAGTTTGGATTTAGTGTTCTGTAGTCTTTAAGGAGCCACTGAAGGCCTTTTAGCAGAGCAGTACTTGTGATAGAGCTATGTATCGGGGTTATCTGGCAACAGCTACTGAATTTTCCCGAATTTGAGGGCTTTTTGAATAATAATACTAGAAAATGTGGACTGGAACTTTGTTTTAAGAATATAAGAGATTTAGTATGTAAATATCCCTGACTCTAAGGAGTGGAGAAGAGGGAATAGTCACATAACTGTGCTTGAATAGGATGGTGATGCCGTTAACTGCACTTGGGTGTTGAGAGAACAAGCAGCCTCTGAAAGACTAGTTTGTTGTTGAATATGTGGAATTTGAACACTTAACAGGACCATCCGTTAGACATAAGACATATTCAGTAGGTCATTGGAAATGTGTATCTTTAGCTCAGAAGAGAAATGAAAGCTAGATTATAAATTGAAGAATTATCTACATTAAACTTGAAGAAAATGCAATCCAAAGGGAAACAGTGAGGAAGGACAAAATAAGAGCTAACTGCAGGAACGTTAGTTGACTTGAGCACAGGAGACAGAAAGGTGGGAGGAAATGTAGGAGCCCGTAGCTCCCCGATGCCAGGTGTAGTATAGGAGGAAGTCTGCTCAGCACTTGAAAGTACTGCATGTATCACAATTAGGACAGAACATTTGCCCTTCCTTTTCCTGTTCTCTCATTCTTTGCGCATTCATTCTGTCATTAGGTCCTGTTCATTCCAAAATTTCTGTCAGATTCTTTTTTTCTTTATCAGCCATCACTGCCATTGCCTAAGGATAAATGTTTTTTTTTCTTTAGGACTGTTAGGATAGCCAGATCCCCTTTCTGCTGGTCTCTTTCTCTTCCCGTACATTCTTAATATCAGAGTTACCATTTTGAGAGAGAATCTGATGTGAGTTCCTGGCTTGGCAACTTCCAATAGTGACCAACACATACTCGAGTCCATACTCAGAGCATAACCTTTCCCTCTTCAATCCAGTCTAACTTTTCTGTCTCCTGCCAGTTCTCTGAGCTCCAGCTCCATGGAGTTGACATGCTCTGCATACTTTCTCTTATTTCCATACTTTCATCTGTGCAGAATGTCATTCCTCTCTTACCGCACCCCTCACTTCTCTTCCTTCCCTCCTTACTTTCTCTTCCTATTCTAATTAGAAGTGTCTTTCCATTGTAGTACAGTCCTGAACAGTGGCCTGTATCTGGCCCACTGCCTGTCATTATATGACTTGCAAGCTAAGAACAGCTTTTACATTATTAAATATTGAATACAAATCAAAGGAAGAAGACTGTTTCATGACATGCGAACAATTAGATGAAATTCAGTTTTCCTGGCACACAGCCACAGGCGTTTTTTCACATGTTGTCTGTGGCTACTTGTGTGCCACAATGGCCGAGTTGGGTAGTTGAAACAGACTGAAGGCCCTTCTTACTGAAATAGTTTTCTGACCCTGGTCCATATCTGTATTATGTCACTTAGGAGTTACTGGAAGTCAGTACTTCTAACAGAACAATGTTTAAGACTTTTTATTTATTTTCATCATATTATTTACTTATTTTCATCATTAGGAATAATAATTTAACCTGCAAAAGCTCTGTTTTTTATATACAATATTTGCAGTGTTAAAATAGTTCTATAAATAGTTGTTTGCTACCAGGTCCTTTTGTTCACTACCCCCTTTCACTTAATAGCACTCAGTGGCAGATAATCTGGGACCTTTGTCAAATATTAGAGAAAAATTCATGAAGAATAATAAAAAATTTTGTCTTCAAATTGGTCAAAAATTGCCATTAACTCATTTTAATGGAAGAACACCTCAGTCCTGACTCCTTGCAACTTGATAACCTTGGAGGGAATAAATATGAGAATTAGGAAGAGATTTTTGGTTGGAACACCTCTAAACTAAGTTTTTCAAAGACAGAGATTGTGTTTTATTCATTTTTGTTTCTCTAGCACTTGGCATAGTACCAGGCACATATTAATCATTAATACACTTGAATTAAGGCCCACCATGGAATATTATCCCATAGCCACTTTGACATATTGTTAATAATTGCCATAGTTTTATTGCCGTATCTTGAAAAACTTAAATCATATACTAGTTTTAGTTACTATTACCATAATAAAAAGGTTTTACATCCATGTTCTAAATATTCTTTCTCTTTGAAGTTCTTATGACTTAATATCTATTCATTTAAAGAAACCAAAATTTATTTAAATACTTTCTTTTTTCTTTAAATTAGGAATCTGAAGAACTTTCTTCTGATGAAGAGATGAAAATGGCAGAGATGCGACCACCATTAATTGAAAGCTCTATTAACCAGCCAAAAGTGGTAGCTCTTAGTAATAACAAAAAAGGTTAGATGTTGAAAGCATTAGGAATAGAAATGGGCTGAATTTATCAAATTCATAAATTTTTTTGAAATAAATTTCATTAAATGTGTTTATGTTATTTAAAACACTCTTTTGAAACAATTTTTAAAATATGCCTTTCTAAAAGGTCTATTCCTTAACCCTCTTGTTTTTATTTTTATTTTTATTTTTATTTTTTTTAAGATTTTATTTATTTATTTGAGAGAGAGAATGAGATAGAGAGAGAGCATGAGAAGGGGGAGGATCAGAAGGAGAAGCAGACTCCCTGCTGAGCAGGGAGCCCGATGTGGGACTCGATCCCGGGACTCCAGGATCATGACCTGAGCCGAAGGCAGTCGCTTAACCAACTGAGCCACCCAGGCACCCCTTAACCCTCTTGTTTTTAAAGAAGAATCTTATTATGTATTTTCTCTTCCCTCATGCAAGGTTATGTGTAAGGGCGTGGGCTTCATAGGCAGACAAGCCTGCATTGTGATTCTGTTTCTGCTGCTTATTTGCTGGGTAATCCTTAAGCTACTTAATTTTATGCATATGAATTTAACCTAACTTGACATACATTGAGGCTAATGAAGGAATTTGTGAGTATCAAATGTGCTAGATTATTCAATGTACTCAGATCTAGCTTGTTATTTTGTCTGTCCTGGAACTCTTTTTAAACCATCCTCACACCCCAGCCATTTTTTTTCATGTAAAAGAATCTCAGACTCTTCTTAGAAATGAAAGGGAACTTGAAGGATATCTATCCCTTCTTTTCATCCTTCCCTCACTCCTCCCCCCTAGTGCTTGAATGTGTCTATATTATCTCTACCAAATATCCATCCAGTCTTTGCCTTTATGGCATTAATGAAACTTATGTCAAGGTGGCTTTTAGATAGTTTGGATTTCATAATAATAGTGGTAGTGATATTTGTTTGTGTACTTACTAGTTGCTGCTTATCATGCTAAATATTTTACATGTTACTATTTGTCACAAGGAGGTGGAAGAAGAGGAGGAATAATATCTAGGAAAGAACTTACCTACCATCTTTCTTAACAGTATTTTAAAAATTAAGACTCCAGCACCCAAATACCTTAAAGTTGAATATAGAAAGCCCCATGTACTATTATTGTCAACAATCCAGACTACTTGAACTGTGCTCCTAAGATATTTGGAACAGAAAAAATATCTTTAATGCATATAATCTCCTGTGACTGTGTCTATATATATACTGTTTCTATGATTTGGGTAGAATTGCATTAAATACAGTCTTCAGGGTTGTAAAGATATTAAGTTATTATCTTTTTTCATTTTGTTTTTAAGTAAGCTCTTTGCCAGCTTGGGGCTTGAACTCATGATCCTGAGATCAAGAGTTACATGCCCCACCGACTGAGCTAGCCAGGTGCCCCAAGTTGTTATTGTTTTATCATTACTTTTTAAAAAAATAATACTTTTTAATAGTACCACCTATAATGGAATATGAATATTGTCTATTTCTGTTTATATAAAAAACAAAAGCCGTCTCCTATATTGATCTTTTTTTTTTTTTTTTAAGATTTTATTTATTTATTTGACAGAGACACAGTGAGAGAGGAAACACAAGTAGGGGGAGTGGGAGAGGGAGAAGCAGGCTTCCCGCGGAGCAGGGAGCCTGATGCGGGGCTGGACCCCAGGACCCTGGGATCAAGACCTGAGCCTAAGGCAGACACTTAACGACTGAGCCAGCCAGGCGCCCCTATTGATCATTTTTCATATGCAATTCTTTGAAATAGTTTAAAAATAGCAACAGAGAGCTCACCTTCTGAAACTTCTTGATTTGTTTTTTTTTTAATTGACAGTATTGCTCATTTTTATTTTCAGAATAGATGAAAACAACTCCATACTTGTATGAAATAATTTCTTCCCCAGATAAATGTACAAATCTAGGCTGTGAACTGTACTGTTTATTCTTTATTATTATGACTTTTTAAAGTCATGAATGAGGGGGCACCTGGCTGGCCCAATTGTTAGAGCATGCGACTCTTGATCTTTTTGTTGTGAGTTCAAGCCCTACGTTGGGTGTAGAGCCTACTGAAAAAAATATTGTGAATGAGTGGAAGAGCCATATTCACTAAAAGTAATTGATGGCCTTAGAAAAACACTGTATAATATAATCTTGTCAGTAGTTAAAACTAAATCAAATTCTGGATAATCTTAACATAGATCATATTTGTCAAAAAACTTAAAGGTATCACAAGTTTTAAATTATTTAATCTTTGTGTGTATTAGGACTGCATTTTCAGAAGTGCCTTTGTTTATCTTCTAATCCATAGAATTCTTTATATATTGAACCTGGACAACATAAATGTCATTTGTCATCAGTGCAAAGTATTAAACGCAAATCTTTAGTGACTTTATCAACAGCTTAAGTTTTTTTTGTTTCAGATGATACAAAGGATACAGATTCTTTATCAGATGAAGTTACACACAATAGCAATCAGAATAACAGCAACTGTTCTTCTCCATCTCGGATGTCTGATTCAGTTTCTCTTAATACAGATAGTAGTCAAGATACCTCACTCTGCTCTCCAATGAAACAAACTCATATTGGTATTAATTCCAAAATCAGGTTTGTGAACATCTTAACAGAATAATTTATTTGTACAATAGAGATAATAAGGCAAATAAATATGTATGACTAAAACAAAGCAGATTTCACAAATTAATATAGAAGTAGTTCAGGTAGTATGTGATTTCTTCCCCATTTTATTACTACTTATTTAGGTTTGCTACATTTGCATTTGTATTAGTTTTTTTAAGTGGGGAAGAAAAGGAGCATCTGGGTGGCTCAATCGGAAGAGCATGTGACTCTTGATTTCAAGATTGTGGGTTTGAGCTTCACATGGGGTTAGAGATGACTAAAAAAAAAAATTACTAAAAAACTAGAAAACTAAAAAAAATTAGGAAAGAAAGGATTTAAAATATTCTAATTCTCTTCATTAAAAAGTTGGACATTGTAACAGTATTTTTAGATATTACAACATAAACAGCTTCTTTGGAGTAATTCAAGTTGAAATGGGTGTTTTTTAGATACTCATGATTGGAGGGTGCCATTAAAGGGCATTCAGTACTTTTAACTGCTTCTGTATCTTTGAATTAGACTTAAATTTGTAGGTCAGACTCTAAACAAGACTTAATTCCTACAGGCTAAAATTAGCTGAAGTTTAAAAGAACTTAAAACAACTGTTATTTGGGCTTTCAAAATACTTGGCTATCAAAATAAGATGTGTTGTTTTACCTTCATGTTATTGTATCAGCTAGGTGCTTATTAGATTTGGGTTACTACTGAACCCAAAGCTTACTGTACAGATATTGTTGACTACTTTTTAGAGTAAAATGGTTCTTAAATTCCAGGCACAGTTAAGTCAAATTTTGTTTGTATTGATTTATATTGTTGTAAAAGGAAGATGAATTTTATGTCGCAAAATGAGTTTAGCTATTATGTACTTGTAATTATGATTAATTATTTATATCTGTTCTTTGAAATTGAGGCTAAGACCTAGTGTGGTAATATAATAATTTTTATAACCCCTTAGATGTTAAGATAATGATTAATTTCTTGAATAATAAAATGTTACTGATATTTTGTTGAGGTTAGTATTTTATAAATCATGTTTTTTGTGTAATGAAATAAAGGCTATCAAAGGGATATTCCACACCTTTGTTGTATTTCTTTTTTTTTTAAAGATTTTATTTATTTATTTGACAAAGAGAACACAAGTAGGCAGAGCAGTAGGCAGAGGGAGAGGGAGAAGCAGACTTCCCGCTGAGCAGGGAGCCCGATGCGGGGCTCGATCCCAGGACCCTGGGATCATGACCTGAGCCGAAGGCAGCCGCTTAACTGACTGAGCCACCCAGGTGCCCCCCTTTGTTGTATTTCTAATAATGAATGTAGTCTGTTCTGTTACCTGATGGGAAGATCAATACTAAGGAATATTTGTTAAACATACTTGAATATTTTACAAGAGGGCACAAATATGTTTTCATATTTGTGTGAAATATAAGTAGGTTTATTTCTTTCCACCAAGCAGAAGTAAAATGTTTTCTGTAATTTTGAAATAGCACATTTATAAATATTTGCCAAATACAATGGAATAACTTAGAAGAGTGATTAAATTTAGTTTTGCTTTTGATCTTCAGATTTTTTCAGTGCTGCAGTTTATTTTATTTTTTAAATCACCATATGATAAAATTGACTTTGTTGAGTTCTAGTTTTTTTTTTAGTATACCTACTTTCTTTACATTTTTTGTAGACCTTTGAGTAATTGTTTAATTCTTAGCTTTTTACAATTTCTTTACTTATATATTTGAATCTAATAATAACTACTTAGTTAATATGACTGACTTTAAATAATGTAAGGTTTCAGAATTATTTGTAAAAATGTTCTGTGCTCTTTGCTCAACTATTTAAGTTACTGGCTTTTCATGTGTCTCTCCATCTTTCAGTCATTTCATCTTTTAGCACATTCATGAAAAGGTGCTTAAAAAAGTCCATTTTTCTTCACTATTTACCTCTGTTAAACTATATTCTGACAAAGTGATTGGTAATATTGATGAAAATTAACCTTGATTATCTGTGAATTTTAATTAATGTTTTACTTGTCTTCATTTAATATAAATATATTATTTATTACAGTAATGTTTTAATATTACTCCTTGCTGATAAATGACTTTCATCTTTGACTCCCATCAGCTCTTTTAACTTTGTGTACCTACACATTAACCAGTTAGTTATTAATGTTTCTTATTACTAAGAAACTGAACTTTATGATGTTTATGATAAAATTATCTTTGTTTTAGGCAAGAAGATGAAAATTTTAACAGTCTTTTACAAAATGGAGATATTTTAAATCATTCAATGGAAGAAAAATTCCAGGTTCATGATGAAAAAGATTTTAACTTACCTGAATATGATTTGAATATTGAAGAGCATTTGGTTCTTATTGAAAAAGGTGTTGACTCAACAGCCACATCTGATGAATCTCACAAATTAGACCACATCAATATGAATCTTAATAAACTTGTAACTAATGATACATTTCAACCAGAGATAGTGGAAAGATCAAAGACACAGGATATAGTGCTTGGAATGGACTTTTTAAGCATTAATGCTAAAGGAGAAGCTGAGCCCTTGGAAAATGGAAATAAGTATCCTAATCTAGAATGTGTAGATAAGGTAAATGGACATTCTGAGGAAACTCCACAGTCTCCTGGGAGGACTGAACCACATGACACTGATTCTTCTGTTGATATGGGTATTTCCAAAAGCACAGAAGATCTCTCTCCTCAGAGAAGTGGGCCAATTGGATCTGTTGTGAAATCTCATAGTATAACTAATATGGAGACTGGAGGGTTAAAAATCTATGACATTCTTAGTGATAATGGACCACAGCAGCCAAATGCAACAATTAAAGTAACATCTACTGTTGATGGAAAAAATATTGTCAGGAGCAAGTCTGCTACACTTTTGTATGATCAACCATTGCAAGTATTTACTGGTTCTTCTTCATCTTCTGATTTAATATCAGGTACAAAGGCAGTTTTCAAGTTTGATTCAAATCATAATCCTGAAGAGCCAAATATAATAAGAGGCCCTACAGTAAGTGGCCCCCAATCTACGCCTCAGATATATGGTCCTCCACAATATAACATCCAGTACAGTAGCAGTGCTGCCGTCAAGGACACTCTGTGGCATGCCAAACAGAATCCCCAAGTAGATCATGTCGGTTTTCCTCCTCAGCGGCTTCCTAGATCCGAGAGCACAGAAAGTCACAGTTATGCGAAACATTCTGCCAATATGAATTTCTCTAACCATAACAATGTTCGAGCTAATACTGGATACCATTTACATCAGAGACCTGGCCCAGGAAGACATGGGGAAATGTGGGCCATCTCACCAAATGACCGACTCATTCCTGGAGCAACTCGAACTACGATTCAGCGACAAAGTAGTGTGTCCTCTACAGCTTCGGTAAATCTTGGTGAATCAGGCCCCACGAGGCGGGCCCAGATTCCTGAAGGAGATTATTTATCCTACAGAGAGTTACATTCAGTGGGAAGAACTCCATTGATGTCAGGATCACAGAGACCTCTTTCTGCACGAACATACAGCATCGATGGTCCAAATGCATCAAGGCCTCAGAGTGCCCGACCCTCCATTAGTGAAATACCAGAGAGAACTATGTCTGTTAGTGATTTTAATTATTCACGGACTAGTCCTTCAAAGAGACCAAATGCAAGGGTTGGTTCTGAGCATTCTTTATTAGATCCTCCAGGAAAAAGTAAAGTTCCTCATGATTGGCGAGAACAAGTACTACGACACATTGAGGCCAAAAAGTTAGAAAAGGTAATTAAATATGAATTTTTCATTTTCCTGTCTGTGAATTTATTTTTCTTAAAAATATTTGGTATTCTTTGTTTCTTAGACAAGGTAAAACAAGATACTCTGAATTACTGAATATATACTTAAATTTGAGGAGTTTTTTCTTGGTACTTAACAACAGAGTTCAAGTTTAGACTTAGCCAGACTCAAAACAACTGAGATTGTAGGATATGCTTCTTTTCTGTCTCTTACTCCCCAGTGTTTTCTAATGAGGTGAAGTTCGTTTCATATGTTTATGTGTATATCTTTTTTTAGATTGTGCTGTACATACTGTAAATAATACATGCATAAACATGTGTACCTCTGTTTAGCATTTTCTGACCTCCTGCTCTCATCTAATAATTAATTGGTTATGTAAGTATGTGTACAAAAATAGCAGTTTTACTATATAATTAGCAGAATGACAAGAAATATATCATAAATGTAAATATTTTATCTAAGATTTTTTTCCCAGTTATAAGACTGGGAAATGTTATAAGACTAACACTGTCACTGACACAGATGGCTTCTGGCATGGCATTTACTCTTGACCTTTCTGAACTGCATTTCTGACCTACCTGAACTCAGGTGTTTGTGGCTCTAATGAAGTTTGGAAATCATTGGTAAAACAACTTAAGATCATGTTCAGTTTATAACTTAATGTGTAAAGGTCAGTTTTTTGAAAGGAGTTAAAATTTTTAAAAATTATCATGTACAACTGATAAATTAGTGTCTCGGTTCTGTGGCTCAAGTGTGTAAAGCACGTTCTTTTAAGATTTAACTTCCTGTCTCTCAGTGGGTTTTACCCAAGAATTTTCTTATCTTTGTTCATTAAATACGTATTTTTAAGAACAGCTAAATGTATACAACCTCAATTAGTCATTTAAAATATTTCCTTAGGTCCGATTTTTCAAAAATGAATGCCTAAAATATGATTGGTACCATATATCAATTCACATTGAACCTCTGCCTATAATTGTTAGCTCTTTTGAATACTATCACCTTTAAATAGCTGAGCATCTAATGGCCTTAGGCAACCTCATTCTCATCCAGATAGTCCATCCATGGACTATCATCCATAGTCTCAGCTGTAGCTATACGTATTGTTGAGGCTCTTTGAGCTTGTGTGCTTTTTCTAAGGAACTTGGAAATTTCTTAAGCAGAGGAGTACCATAGCTGTTTTATAAATAAACTCCTGGAGATACTATGGAACTAGAATGAGAAAGGGCTATAGTTTTTTGGGGTTTTTTGTTTTTGAGGAGGAAGAGGCTGTATTTAAGTTGACTGAGTTACGAGGGTCTCTAGTGGTCCAGAAAATAAACGAGAAATGTACTGATGGAAGTGAGACAAAGGCAAGAATTCAAGAGACAGTTTTGAAACAGACTCTAGGATAGTTTACTTGTGATTAGAATATTCCTGTAATAAGTCTTTGAGGAAAAGGAATTAAGCTAGAGTGGTGCCTTGAGTAACTGGTTGTTGGGAATGCCAACATAGAGAATGAAGAGCAGATTTGGATGAAGAGATGAGTTTGGTTATCATATTCTGTGTAGTTGACATCTCTCAGGTGGCTGTTCTCCCATTACTTTCCTGTCTGATGGAGATGTACCTAGACTTGAGTAAATAGGAAGCAAGTAGCAGCTACCCCATTGTTCATTGTACCTCTCTGCTTTATATATTTAGAAATCGGCCATTCAGTTACTTCAAGAGTGCATGACAGTAGTTTCCCAGTTATGCCCACTGGTAATTGAGAGGTGAGGAATAGGCCAGTGAAACTACTAAGAAAAGCCTTGTGAGGACACAGAGCAACATGATTTAGAATACCAAACTTGAAAGCATTGGTTAAAAATGGTGGAGGGTGATGGAAAATCTGTTTGCTTCTCTGCAGTTCATTCTTTTCCTCCCCCAAACATAATTCTTAAGGCCTGGTAGACATTTGAAAATATTTCACAATGCCTTACCCACTTCTAGAGGTAAGTCCCCAAATCAAAAGTTGCTACTTTGCCCAGTGTAGTTGCTTAGCATTAATACAAAAATAGTAAGTTTTTGCAGCTTATTTGGTTTTTAAACCTTCTATTAATAACCCCTCCTTCCCTTCCCTGCAACAAACTGTACCTGGAACCCAAACATATAAATAGATCTCACCTCCTGCTTCTCAAGCCTTATTTAATTAAACTAACAATTCTGGTAAGAAGCAGTCAACTAGAATATCATTAACATAACATGATAATATCCACATTCAGTTGCTACAATACAACTCTTAGCATGTAATGAACAGCAGTGCCCAGGACGTATTTCTTAATTGAGCTCTGCACAAATGTGTTGTGTTGTGACAGCGTGCAGTTTTATATAGATGTCTTTGCACAGGCCTGAATTAAAAACCGCGCCTGTTCTGAGCTTTAGCCTTCTTAGTCAGTGACATATTTACAAAAACTTTATATATGTTCAAAGATGACAGAAAAAGCTTTGTTCCAGGATCTACATATAATTAAAAAGGATCATTTGGACCACTCAAGTTAAGAACATGTTAAAACTATGTGTAACACATCAGTGTGTGTTGTTTATGTTTCTGTCTATGTGTGATTGTGTGTAGAGTTTCTTTATTTTTACATTATAATCAAACGTTTATGGAACCTCTGAATTGTCTCTGCCAAATCCTAATTGTTTGTGAAATGGTCTGGGAAAGTATAGGCCTGGCCTGTTAAGTTTAGCTTTTTCTTTAGTCATTACTTTGGAATCCACAAAAAAACTAAAAGTATTCATTGTAATTTTATAGATCCCTTTCATTCTGGAATGGCACATTAAGATTTCTTGGTATTAGAGATCAACTTCACAATTTGGAGAAGGCATATATATTCCTTAGGAATAATACAGAAATGCTTGTTATGACATTTCTATATTTCTTGATAACAAGCCATGCTCAAAATGTGGTTGCTCTCAGTTTGACCATAAGACCCTCAATATTCAGGGACATGACAAGAAGCATCCACATAAAAGAAAAGCATGTAATGTAACAGCTCTGGGAATTAATAAGCAGGAACAACAAAAATCAGGCATTGTGTTTATTGAGGTACATTTTTCAGGCAGTTCTGGGATTAGTGATAAGAGATTCATCAGTGTAAGCATTCCATCAGTGGTTCTTCAAGTTTAAGCAGCAAATGCCACTACTAACTCCTAAAATATAATCTTAAGTATCTATCTATTTGAATGGGAGAATTTTTTTTACAAGTACCTTGTCTAACTTTTTTCCCCTGGTAACTGTAGAGCAGTGGGAGCCTTTTAAGTGTTATATCCTAAAACTTTGTGTATATGTTAACTTTTTTTAATGTAAGACATGTTTCTAAATGTAGAAGGTAATTTTTTTTTTAGAAATTACAGTGGCCAAGAGCCAGGTGTGTTTTGCAGATTTATTTTGTGGTATGTATGTATGTATGTTTAAACTCTCCATTTATTTAATAATAATATAGAATTGATTTCTGTAAAATGAAACAGACTCTAGAAATCCGTTTTGACTTAGAAATAACTGGTTGTCGGTAAAATTTATCTTTATAGAAAAAATGGCTTGTGTTCCATATATAACTACATATGTACACATACATCTAGGGATGGCATCAGTTCCCCTTTTCTGACGAACTTCTAGTAAGATGTATTAGGAGTAAAGGAAATGATAGCATTATAAAAGCCACTGTATGTTTGTACTTTCTTCTTTACTGTTTAAACATGTGAATGGTTGGATTTACATGTACTTTATGTGTATATGTGTATGTTGTCATGTAAATATATGGTAAATAGTGCCAGTCTCTTGCAGTGGCACTGAAAATTTGATGCATGATATTCCTGAGTGGTATTGGGGTTACTTATAAATATGTCTTTGTACATAACATGTCTTGTGAATTTTGCATGCTACACTAATCTCTGTTAAATCTATCCCCTCTTTATTCAGAGCATGCTGTCAAGGTCCTTTAATTCCAATTTTACTGCTGTAAGCAACTTTGACTATGGCAGCTCTAGGGATCTGCATGGCAGCCAAGGCAGCCTTGCCTTGAGTGTTGCAGACGGAAGAGGTTCTGGTGGGCACATTTTTCGAGTGAGTACCTGCAGTAGACCAGTACTTTCAGTACACAGAAGAAGAAAAAAAAACCACATTTTAGTGTTTTCACATTTCTAGAAAATAAGTTTTTATGGTGGGTTAGATATCTTGATTACCTTCTAGTTCTTCCATAGCTTAGTTCTAAAACTCCCTGCAAAGTTGATTTAGTATTTATCTCTTAAGTTTCTTTGGCTGTAAGCTAAGGATGTAGTATGTAGTATATTCTTGTTTATGTAAATAGGGTTGAGCGATTGAAATAACTGAGTGGTTTTTTAAAAATTATTATGCTTTGTGGTGTTTTCTCTTAATAAAATTAGCTAGTCTCCATAACTCAAGGTTTTAAGCCTATGCTATACATAGTACCCAGAAGTGTTGTGGGGAAGAATAATTTTTAGTTTACTGATTGAGAATTGGCAAATGAGAAGCACTACCTGGAAGTAAGTTTAATCACAATTCACTGAATATGAGTAAGGCTGGAGAAATTGTAATAAGTACCAATGAAAAGGCAAAACCCAAATCCTTTCTTATACATGTTTTAGCATAGTCATTATGATGAAGAAGGAAGGTTTATTCTCTTAATGAAAGTTAAGGGTAGGCGGTAAGAATGGCAGAGAAGGAGAAAGAACAGAACAACTCTGGTATGGCTCTATTTTAAGATTTTTCTCTTCATAACAACTTAAGGTGTTAGCATGGCCTCTAAATAAATATTTATTTCTCCCCCTTCCCTTCCATTCTGAAAAGATACTTCTTCTCTTACAACATTATTTTGTCTCCTCCCCATAGTTTTATTTCCATATTGACTCTGCTTACTTCTGGATCCTTGCCTTTTCCTAAGGGTCCTCATCACCACCCCCTTTTTAATACACTGCTGGCTTTGCATTGTTGTGTTCTAGGACAGGAGTGGTCTCCTGGATTCACTTTGCTGTGGCTGGACCTCACCTTTCTTGCTCTGCCCTCTGTTTCTATGTTAGAGTCATAGCAATTGTTTTGTAATTTATCACTGAAATGGGAAGAGAAGAGTGATAGCTATTAAGCCCTGCATTTCTGTTACTCATTCCAACTGAAACCACAGAGTGAAGGCCAGGGGCTTTTATTAACTTAGGAATAATCTTTATTGTCATCTGGAACGATTGTCTTTCCAAATTCTTAAACAGTAATATTTTTTGCTTATTATTCTTAAACTCAGAGCCTTTGAGTTTGTTGCATTTTGCATTTTCATTCATAACATACTTGTTCTTTTAAAGACTAAATAGTTACACATTCAGACTTGAATTTAAACTTCAAACTATGACCTAAGTTGATTACTATGCGTTCCAAAAGCACATCTCAAAAATGGGGAAGGAAGGCAAAATACTCATTGCATAAATTCATAAAATCAGATCAAACCAAATCTAAAAATGCTAATCAGTGCTTCGAACCAGCAACTAACTGCACATGATAGCTCTGTTGAAAATAAAGTTTCTAAGGTTAAATCATAAGCCCTTAGACTTATGTGTATCTTGTGGCATATCATAATGAAGTAGATTTCAGATTATTTTTCAAAATGATGTAGTATACATAGCTGTGTTGCTAGCCACATATTATTTTGTTTTTTTTGTTTTTGTTTTGTTTTTTTTTTTTTAAAGATTTTATTTATTTATTTGAGAGAGAGAATGAGAGACAGAGAGCACAAGAGGGGATAGGGTCAGAGGACGAAGCAGACTCCCTGCCGAGCAGGGAGCCCGATGCGGGACTCGATCCTGGGACTCCAGGATCATGACCTGAGCCGAAGGCAGTCGCTTAACCAACTGAGCCACCCAGGCGTCCCTAGCCACATATTATTTTGAAAGTAACAATAGTGCTATTTATCACAGTCCCTTTAGTTTTCAGAAATATAGCTAAGTGTGTTTAGAACTAAATTAAAATGAAAAGTATGGGCATCTTGCTTCCTAGCATATTATAAAAAATATTCAGAGACAATGAGCTACTGAATTTGTTTTTTCTCTAAAGCTATCAATGAAGTAGACTATAAGGATATTATTGACATACAAAAATATGAACTCCAGTTAATTTTAAAAGCAAATTGAAAACCAGACCATTGGTTTTAAAAAATACTGAGCTGTCCAATACTAGTATGATAGAATTAAGCTAAACTGAATTTTATAAGGTTGTGTATTTATTGGTACTGCCCATCATTAATAAAATCGCAGGCGGCACTGTGCTGTTAATAGCAGTTACTATTTTTTATTACAAAAACAAAAAACTTTTGTAGTACTCAACAGGAGTAAATTTTAGTTGCTCTTAAAATTTGGGACTTTTAACTTAGTTCATTAATAACTAAATTGTTCACAGTGTTAAAAGCTAGGTATTACTGTAAATAAAACTAAAAACATTATGAAGTGTATATTAAAGGTACTAATATTTTTCCTGTTTTATTGAGATATCACATGGTGTTAGTCCAAAGTGTACATCATAATAATTTGACACACACACATAGTGAAATGATTACCGCAACAAGTTTAACGTCAATCATAAAGGTACTAATGTTGATGGCAGTTACGATCATGTTTGACCTGGTTCTTCATCTTTCCACTACCTAGTAATATTTTTTCCAATCTCCTTTCAAGTGTCATCATCATTTTGATTTCCATCTGAAAGAGCATTATTTGTTTACTTTTTATTTTCCCCTCATTTGAAGCATCCCCAGCCATCCTGTCCAGGAGATCCTTGTCAAGATGATATATTCATTTCAGGACAGCCGAACTACTCGTCAGCTACACTTAGTCACAAAGATGTTCCTCCAGACAGCTTGATGAAAGTAGGTGTTCAGGAAATAAATGAAGACATCTCTTTGAACTTGTTTTACAGCTTTTGAACTGGAAATAGCATATGCTTTAACACCGAAAATAATTTTTTGAGGACTTTTCCTTCTTGATTAGAAAAGATTGTTAAAAAACTAATTGGGAATTATGAAATAGATTTTTACTCTATTATTTCTTAGTTTAGTCAATGATTTTTTTCCACCGTGGAAAATGATTTTATTGTTATTTTTGGATTTCTCTACTATCATCTACTTATTGTGTTGTTTGAATCAGAGGCTTTTTAGCATCCTGATAGTAAATCTTCTGGAGAATTAAAGATGAAACTGTCTTAAATTCTTCATTTGAGGATGTTTTTACTGTTATTAAAGGCATTTTAAAATACTTTAAATGTAATTAGAAATAACCTTGAAAGACTTCTGTATGTGGTAGAATAGATGATGATTGTATTCTTACTACTTTTGCAACTAAAGCATCGCTTAGAGAGTTTACTTTTCTGTCACCAATACCAGATAGATAATTCTTTTCTTTTTTTTTTTTTTTTTTTTTAAAGATTTTATTTATTTATTTATTTGAGAGAGAGAGAGAATGAGAGAGAGAGAGCACATGAGAGGGGGGAGGGTCAGAGGGAGAAGCAGGCTCCCTGCTGAGCAGGGAGCCCGATGCGGGACTCGATCCCGGGACTCCAGGATCAAGACCTGAGCCGAAGGCAGTCGCTTAACGAACTGAGCCACCCAGGCGCCCCGATAATTCTTTTCTTTAATATTCTCTCTCAGCTGTTCTTTCAACTAACGCCAATTCCATATTCCTAGTATAACCAGATACAATTTTGAAGCATACTTAATGTATTCTATAAAAACTTCTACACTGTTCTTGAGAGTAGGAACCCAGCCATATAACATAAGTTCATACATAACTATTTATTTTATCCCTTTTTTTCTTTTAATTGAGCTATGTTATTCGGTTTCTTTTTCTTTTTAATATCCATTTTTGTAGTTTAGGTTATTGGGTTGTTTCATACTTGTATTCTCCTGAGCCATCTGCTAATGATAGCTTAATATATTCTATGGGTATGTTTAACACTGATGTAAAATGTCAGGCACAACTAAGAATCTAGGTATCAGGCAGTCTTAGCATGGGTCAGAAGTAATTACTGTTTGGAAAATTTTCCCCAGGAGAAAGGTATTGATAATCTGCACATAGGAATAAATGATAACAAGCTTGGAGAAAGCGAGTGTAGTCCACAGAGTTGTGCATAAGTAATAAAGTGACAACACAACCACTTAAAGGCTCCTGGCAGATTAATGACTTCAAATCTACAAAATTCAAGTAGTAAACAACCACAATTTTTTTTAAAAAAGATACAGAGATAATGGAGTACCTCATTCGCTTTTTCTCCAACCAATGTAAGATTTGTCATAGAGTGATAGCATCTTTGTGCCCTGTTAGAAAACACCTGTTGGAAACTTTAAGTTCCCAAAGTTCAGAATTAACCAAGTTCTGAAGTATATAACACAGTAAAAAAGATAACTTTTTTTAAAATAAAAATCTTCACCAAAGCCAGACTTCTTTGTTTCTTTCAGCAAGGTTGATATAACAAGAATGTAGTTCTGAAACAATTACCATAATCTTTCCCCAAACTTTTCTACTTTGGGAATAATTTTAGGAGAATGGGGCTCAATATTTCTCTCACAGTTTTTCTATAATTCACTTGTGAATAAGATCACCTCTTTATTAATAATCAATAATGAAGTTTTAAATGATTGAACAGCTGAAAAGTATTTCTCCTATACAGCAATCTCTCTATATGCACATACTTATAATACGAATGTAAACTTATTTTTCAGATAGTTTCATCATACTAACATAACACATTATTACCTGCATTTACACAAAGGTGATTTTAAGTCTAAAATTCAGATTCAGTCTAAACAATGAGAAGCATTAAAACAAGGATAGATCTTTAACAACAAAATAATTATCTCAGATTTTTTGTGTAACTTGCGAAAAGTAAAATAGAATGTCAAGGTTTAATTTTTGTGGTTACTGTTTTATGGAACTAACATTTAAGGAGTTTAAAAGTTGCTAACTGCTACACACACACAAGGAATAAGTTAGTTTTCTACTGTATAGATGCCTTGACTTGTTAATTCTAGAAAGAAAGAAAAGTAGAAAATACAGTCAGATTAGGACACAGAAATTGCAACTTTTGTTCAGAAGAAAATATGAACAAATACATCTTCTACCCTTTTAATGGGCTTAAATTTTAAAATTTTGACATAATCACCATTTTAACATTTGGTTACTATAAGAAAGATAGGTCCATGCATATTGAACAGAAAAGCAGATAATTTTAAATGTAGATAGGATTTCCTTTCATTTGAAACCTTTAAAGAGTGAGAATCTATCTGCAAGCATTCAGGCAAGTTTAGAATTAATAGCTTTTTTCTTTTAAAACTGTAAAATTAGAAAAAATAGTATAAGTGGCTTGATATTGTGTGATTTAGAATGTTAAACTCTAGTGCTTTTGTAATGCTCCAAGAAGAAAATCCAAATATTTGTAATGAGACATTATTGTTGGTCATTTTAAGACACTTCGTGTTTTTCTTAGATGCCTTTGATTAATGGACAGATGGGCCAGCCTCTCAGGCCTCAGGCAAATTATAGTCAAATACATCACCCCCTTCCTCAGGCTTCTGTGGCAAGGCATCCCTCTAGAGAACAACTAATTGATTACTTGATGCTGAAGGTGGCCCACCAGCCTCCATATACACAGCCCCATTGTCCTCCTAGACAAGGCCATGAACTGGCAAGGCAAGAGGTAAGAATAATCAAGAATATTTGAAATATGAAACTAAGCTCTTAATGTACTTTATAGGTTATTTAACTATTAGCAATAAATCCATATAGAATTTTAACATAGTTTTTACCAATTTGTTGAAAGGTTTGGTTTCATGTTAAGTTTATAGGATGTCAAACTTAATGGTTAACTTGACTCTCTGATCCCCTATGTTCTGATTAATTGACATAGGATTCAGTGTTTCAGAGGTGATTTTTTTTTTTTCCCTAAGGTGGTTGTTTATACAAAACCATTCGATGATATTCCAGTAATTAGACCTTCTTCAGGAATATGAATAGTAGACCATGAAACTTGACTGGCATGTTATGCTTTACTATTGTTATTTGACACTGAGAGTTTGAAATTTGACTAGAGTCTCCAAACTACTTCGAGAATTAAATCTT
Source organism: Mirounga leonina (assembly GCF_011800145.1). Taxonomy (NCBI): domain Eukaryota; kingdom Metazoa; phylum Chordata; class Mammalia; order Carnivora; family Phocidae; genus Mirounga; species Mirounga leonina. The sequence continues at coordinate 40,589,425 of NW_023270426.1, forward strand.
ACAAAGTACTTAAAAAGTAACTAATCATTCATTTACATATTTTGATAGCTTATTGATAAAATGATATTGTTAGAAACTTAGGCAGAGAACATGTGCCTTATTCGTTTTGGTTTAGTCTCTGGGGAAAGGGAGTATTTTATAACAAGCTTAGTTCTTGATCTTTTTTTGTAGTGTGGTTATAAAAAATATTATCAATTGATCATCAGTCCCAGTGTCTCGCAAGCATATAAACAGGTTCAAGAAATGAGGAGTTGATATCCAACAACCACCCAGGGATTTTTAAATATCTTAGGAAACACCCAATAAACGGAGATACTATGTAATTTAGATGTTTTACAAATGGAAACTGATAATAAGCTGATAATAACTGTGTGTGCTCAATATCATTAAAATCCATGATATCTAAAAAAAAAAAAATAAGATCAATAGTAATCAGTTGCCTATCCTTGTAAAATAACAGGAGATTAATTTAGGAGCTATGCTTTATAATCCCAGCTGTGCCTTTAACTCACTAACTTATTAACATGATATTCCATGTTATAATTTCCCTTCAACTGCCCGAATATTGATTTTAGATGAATCTTTATATATTTTACCAATAGTTAAATACTGTGTTGTAGCTTTTTCTGAGATGTTAGTAATAGTTTATTTTCATATTAATTCAGATGCGAGTGAGAGTTGAAAAGGATCCAGAACTTGGATTTAGCATATCAGGAGGTGTTGGGGGCAGAGGAAATCCATTCAGACCTGAAGACGATGTGAGTTTGTCTATTTGTCCTTGAGATACCCATAAGGTTTATTCACTACTTAATGCCTCCTGTACATAAGTAAAAATCTAACAGATACTTATATAAATCTAGACAGATACCATCTTTTTTATTTCTCTCTGTATTGTTCAGCTTTTTGTTTTGAAATGTGATCACTTCAAATTAATTGTTTGAGGAAAACAAATTAAACCCCCTGTTTTAAATGTTCATCACACTGTGAAGTGATTTTTAAATTTGGTTATTACATTTCTGCCCATCTGTACTTTAAGAGAAGTTACTATACTCAAGTCAGAATTACCAGCACCAAAAATAACAAGGGGTTGTAACAATATTCAGAGAAAACAGGGAGAAAACTTGTACTATGATTCAAATATTTACATACTGTCAAAGAAAAATTGTTCCTTGTTACTCTGTCATTGATGCATACTGTTTTCCATTAAGTGTTTATCTTTTTTGTTGTTATTAAAGGGTATATTTGTAACAAGGGTACAGCCTGAAGGACCAGCATCAAAATTATTACAACCAGGTGATAAAATTATTCAGGTAACTAAGATACATCTTTTTATTATTTTCTTAATTTTTCATTTTATAAGATCTGCTTTCTCATCAAGAAATTAAATGCCTTGGGACGCCTGGGTGGCTCAGTCGGTTAAGCATCTGCCTTCAGCTCGGGTCATGATCCTAGGGTCCTGGGATCGAGTCCCGCATCGGGCTCCCTGCTCCGCGGGGAGCCTGCTTTTCCCTCTGTCTCTGTCTCTCTCTCTGTCTCTCATGAGTAAATAAAAATAAAATAAAATAAAATCTTTAAAAAAAAAAAAAAAAGAAAGAAATTAAATGCCAAATTTTGAAAATAATCATTTTGTGAAGTTTATCATTAAATATTTGTGGATGAAAATAGTGGCATTTCTTATAGGCCACTCTCTTAGTATTTTCATAGTTTATGATATTTCTTCCTAAAACCTTGGAAAATCATGGATATTTTTGAATACATGTTAGATATATCTTAGCATTTTGTTTAAGTTCAGGAATGTTAACTTCTTTAAAATAAGATGGTGAAAGAATCTATTTGTTATAAGAATTAAAGAATTTAATTCACGTGAAGCACTTAGAACTATGTTTGGTATATAGTAAAACCTCAGTAAATGTTAAGCCTAAATTATAAGAAATGTAGTGTTTATCTGCTGGCCCAAGGCAATAGGAAGAGTAAGCCTTGCCCTCTGCTATCCTTGCATGTTGGTGCCCTCATTTACACGTTAGCACATACACATAACACCATGCCTGGCACTGTGTCTTAGCCAGGTGCTTTCTAACATTGGGTTGCTACATAAGAATCATCTGAAAACATAGACAAGGTACAGGTTCCTGGGTCACACCTTCAGAGATTTTAATTTCATAGATGTGGGGTAAGGCCCAGGAATCTACATGTTTTAAATTGCCAGAATGATTCTTATTTTCTGCCAGGTTTGTACACTATCAGCAGAAATTTAAATGTACAGATGCAAATAAATTATTATGAAATGTTTTTCTTAAAGACATTTTTCTTTTTTCTTCTAGGCTAATGGCTACAGTTTTATCAATATTGAACATGGACAAGCAGTGTCCTTGCTAAAAACTTTCCAGAACACAGTAGAACTCATCATTGTACGAGAGGTTTCCTCTTAAGAATTGAGGACAAAAAAAGGGGGAAGGCAGCAAGATTTATTGGAAGATATTTGCAGGGGAAATTAATATTTTGACTATTTTTATATGTAAAGATGAACTCAAAAAATTATGTTCAAATTTGTACATTAATGAAATAATGGAACTTGTGGTTAGAGGGAAAGAACCACTGTACAGTATATAGGGGAGACTGTTGAATTCATACCATATAAAAGTTCTTGTTAGGTTTTTAAACATAGCAATCAAGGCTGCAAAAACAAACATATGTTGTTTTTGTATAGATTGTAGGTTTATTTTTGGATTTCATACACATGACTGAACTCTGTGCAAGGCTCTAGTTAGCCTTGATTGTAGCCCAGAGACAGATGGCAGAGCTTTCTGTCTCATAGCTTTTGTGCCCTTATTTTTATTCAACTCGTATTAATGTTTTTCTGCTGAAACTACTTTTTTTTAATGTGGGCAAGAGATTTGAAGTGTTGGTTTTTGCTATGTGCATATTGAATTGAAGAGTGAGTAGGTGAAGGTGGTGCTGGTGGGTTCACTTTCCAAGGCCAGATTAAAACAGTTAATTCCTATAAAAATCTGGAAGCAAAGATTGAAAAAACAGCTGTTAAATGTTTTTATTAATAAAATAATGCAATAAAAATGTAATGTCTTTTTAAAGAAATAAAGACGATAATTGCATTTTATGAGCTCTACAGGATCTGTTCTTGTCATAGCCATTGACAGTACATTTGCTACTGGTGATTCAATTTTTAATTTTTTAGTCACAGGAAATTTTTAACTCTTCTGTAGATGCATGTCCATGCATTTTTTTGTGATATGGAAATCTCTTGATTTTTTGCAAATGGTGGTCCTTGCAGTCTGTTTTATAATTAGTATTCCATTTTAATCTTAATTTATAATTTTTATTTTAAGCAGCAAATGAAACTAAAATGGCCAGTTTTAAAAGATTGTGTTGCTGTAACACAAAGTGTAAGCAGATTTAGGAAAGCCTCTTGATTTTGTTTGGTCTCACATTGCCTTGGTAAAGTAAAAGGAAATACAGTACGCATGGAGCTAGGAAACCAAAGCAAGTTTGTGAAATTGGCACAGTGATAGAGAATTGCTGTGGAGAGTTGTAGAGCAAAGGGATGGGTCCTTGAGGCCGACCAGTGTGTCAAGGTATTCAAATAAAGGGCTGTTCCTACAGGTAACATTAAATGTGAACTCGACACTTCAGAGTCTTTAAAGGGTTTCTAAGTGTATCAGTGTAATAGAATAGTGTTTTACCACCAGCTGCCTTTGTTCCTCGTTAGTGTAACAAATATTTCATAGATGTTTATTAATTTGTTCATCCAAACCATTAATTTTGTTTCTATTCTGTCGTTGTAATTCAATAAAATTTGAGTAACATGCAGTGGTAAGAATTAATGCATGGTTATTTGGACCAGAAAAAAGTGCCACAGAAGACCAATAACTGTTTTTAGTTGAGGCTAGTCTGGAGCCTTTCATTAGAGCAATATTCAGTTATTGCAATTCATTTTTAATTACTAAGAAATATAATTTTGGAATTTTTAATCTGTTATGCTTTGTTCTTCAACCTTGTTTTAATTAAGACTTTTATAGGACTAGCAAAAACAGCAATTTACATTATTTTTGCAAAAGGAGTTGAACTCGTTCCTTTCTTGCTAGTCAGAGTAAATAGGCAGTAATTTTCAAAAGATGTGAACTCAAATATTGCACTTCTTTCAAGATGTTATCATTTGGTTATTGTACTGTATAGTTTTAATAATATTGATTGAAACCCTTTAACAACTCTTTGTAAATTTTAACTCATTTTAGTTGTTTTTCAGTACTATTTACATAGGAATTGATTTTTATGGATATAGTAGAAGAAATGTGATGTATTTTGATAAAATTCATTTACTGTATGTGTGTTGTAATCTCTAAAAAAAAAACAATGACAAACAGCTTCTTAAGACAAGCCTCGGTGTTCCCTTTATTCATAGTTTATTTTAAAATACTAATTTTGGCACATCCTTTTTTTATTTCAGTCAATTTTTCAGTCACATTCTACTTTTAATAAGGAATACATAAAATAGATATAATTGTGACATTTTCAACTACTTTATCTTGCATCAGATACACAGATAATTTTGGAAAAGGAAAATAGCCACAAAAAACGACTGATTAGTGATCAAACCTTAAGTTAATTGTCTGCATATTATATTGATATATTACAAGTGCAGCAAGTATTACATGCACTAGTATTTTATTCTCCTCTAGTTAGTTAAAAAAAATTTTTTTAATGTTCTTATAACACATATAGTTGAGTAAGAAAGTTAGTTACCAAGGAAGAGTAATGTGATTATATAACAAAAAATTAATAGCAAAACAGTTTTGCACTTAAATAGCCATAATTTTCCTCTAAAATATTGGAAAATTAAAATGAAGTAAGAACTCTTCGTTAGAATTTTTGTTTTGGTTGGTAATGATAAGGTTTCGAAATTTGAATAGAAGATTAAATCTTCCAAGGAAATGAAGAAGACATTTTTAGTTTACATATTGTTGAGTAATTTGTAGTCAAGGCCCATACCCATAACTGACATTTAAATATTATGTAGCAAACCATCACAACCAAAACTCTCTCATTTTTAGTGATAGTGTTTAAAATTGGCCACCCTAAAATTTTAAACTGTTAAAAATTATATGTTCAGAATAATTTATTCTGTACAGAATTCTTTACATAAACTGACAGGCTGATTCATGAGGGAATCAGTATCTAAATCCATAAAATTCTAAAATTTCTTACATATTATGTATTTTTCTGAACTCTTTGGACTTGAAGTTGTGTATATACTTGAAAAAAAAAATTTTAAGTATTTTTAAGTAATCTCTACACCCATCGTGGGGCTCAAACTTACAGTCCCAAGATCAAGAGTTCCATGCTCCCCTGACAGAGCCAACCAGGAGCCCCTGAAAAATTCTTTAAATACTTACATTGGCATAAACAGAACTAAACTTTTAAGTATTAACTTGCTGCTTAAAAGGAAATCCTATTAGCAGCTATGTAATATTTTTATCAGCATTTGTAAAACATTCCAAATTTTTGTCCTTATTTAGAATGCTTGAAGTAACACAGTGAATAGGTGATAAACTTCCGCTGTTTAAAGTTATGTGATTTATTTTATGAAATTCAGGGTGAGAAATTTGTCATAGATACACAATAAATTTTTTGGCACTTTAAACCCTTGTATTTCTGGGTATGGAGGAAGTGTAGTTTACCTTAAATTACTGTTTTATACTTCTAAAGGAAGCCATTGGAATGGGAAATGTTTTCCAGTTAGTTCAAGACTGGTGAGAAATCTATTTCAAAGGCTATTTTTTTCATTCCTTCTGTTGAAATTCTTATTAGCTTATTTTTTTGGTTTAATGTATAGTAAATAGATTTCTTATGAAATAAACTGAAATCAGAATAATTTTTTTTTTTTTTAAGATTTTATTTATTTATTTGACAGAGAGAGACACAGCAAGAGAGGGAACACAAGCAGGGGGGGTGGGAGAGGGAGAAGCAGGCTCCCCACCGAGCAGGAAGCCTGATGCGGGGCTTGATCCCAGGACCTTGAGATCATGACCTGGGCTGAAGGCAGACCCTTAACAACTGAGCCACTCAGGCGCCCCTGAAATCAGAATAATTTTATGTTTCATCAAAAACAATACACATAGTTGATGTACAAGGGAATAAAATACCACTTGTCTTTTTTTTTTTTTTTTTAAGATTTTATTTATTTGACAGAGACACAACGAGAGAGGGAACACAAGCAGGGGGAGTGGGAGAGGGAGAAGCAGGCTTCCTGCCGAGCAGGGAGCCTGATGTGGGGCTCGATCCCAGAACCCTGGGATCATGACCTGAGCTGAAGGCAGACGTTCGACGACTGAGCTACCCAGGTACCCCAATACCACTTGTCTTTTACAAGGTAATCTAGATGGTATGGGCAGCCTGCTCCAACTTTTAGGTATTTCCCTTGTTTCTTCCTTTCTTCCCTTTCTTTCCTTTCTTCCTGTCCTTTCTTTTTCTTCTCCATGCCCAAGTAGGGCTCGAATTCATAACCCTGAGATCAAGAGTCTCATGCTCTACTGACTGAGCCAGCCATGTGCCCCTTCCCATTTTTGCGGGGAGGAGGGTGAGGAGAGAGAGAATCTTTTTTTTAAGATTTTATTTATTTACTTGAGAGAGTGAATGAGAGAAAGAGCACACGAACAGGGGCAGAGGGAGAGGGAGAAGCAGGCTCCCCCTGAGCAGGGAGCCCAACACAGGGCTTGATCCCAGGACCCTGGGATCATGACCTGAGCCAAAGGCAGACACTTAACTGAGTGAGCCACCCAAGTGTCCCAAGAGAGAGAATTTTTTTTTTTTTTTAAGATTTTATTTATTTATTTGACAGACACAGCGAGAGGGAACACAAGCAGTGGGAGTGGAGGAGAGAGAAGCAGGCTTCCTGATGAGCAGGGAGCCCGATGTGGGGCTCGATCCCAGGACGCTGGGATCATGACCTGAGCTGAAGGCAGACGCTTAACGACTGAGCCACCCAGGCGACCCCCAAGAGAGAATCTTAAGCAGACTCCACGCTCAGTGTGGAACGCAACACAGGGCTCAGACTCACGACCCTGAGATCATGACCTGAGCGGAAATCAAGAGTCAGATGCTTAACCAAATGAGCCACCCAGGCGCCCCTACCTCTCCCCTTGTTTCCTAATAGAGAGTTCAGAAAAGGTTGTCTATTTTATACCTAAAGCTGCAGTTTCTCTGCAGAATTTTTAATCCCAGGGGATAGTCAGCATAGTCATTTACAATTTTGGAAAACTTAAAAGACAATGCTATCTTCTTTTTTTTTTTTTTTAGGAATATGCATTCATTCTCTTTGTGAAACAATTGCATTCTAAACTGAGAAAATCTTTTTTAGGAAAAACACCTCAGTAGAATCTTCTCAGCTTTTGTTTTAAAGAACAACTAAGTTACTCCTAAAATCTTTCTACAGGATTGTTAGGAAAAAGACTGGAAAAAAAAAATAATTCTGCTGATAATTTCCTTTTCATATAACAATTAGAGAAAATTATGATCTCCCTTGGGATTTCATGTGGCCCATCTAGCTTCTTAATCAGCCCTCAATCTAATTATAGGATGATATGAGAAGCTCACATATCACCAGTAAAGGAAGAACTCCATAGTGTAAAATTGTACCACCTTCCACCATGATTCAATAGAGCTATTTTTATTTTGCATGAAAACATGTTAAAGTCTTATACATATTTTTCCTGAATTGAAGTTCCTTAAATCTAATAAAAACAATTTTGTTCCTCTAAGGCAAGCTTTAGAAAGATCTCTTTTTTCTTTAATGTGTTTTTTTTTTTTTTTTCATTAGAGAAACTAAAGAAAACTAAGCTAAGCATTGAAGAAAAATGCACAGAGCATGGATTTTTAGGGTGGATGATTTGGAAGGCTCCTCATCTTCATGAAAAGCAAAACCTAATACTCTGAGAACTAATGCTATCCCAGAATGGGTATTAAAACATCTTTCACATTTGGATCATCCTTCAAGAGCATTCGATTTCCCAAGAATAGGAGGAACCATGTGCAGGCTTAGCTGTCACAAAGTAAATTGTTCAAGATTGTACGCTGGTGCATCCTTCAAGCTCCTCCCATCCACATCCCTAGAAGTGACAGAAAAGATGATTATTTCATAATATGATAGGTAAAAGTATTGTTTAATCTCCACAGTTTGGAGAAATAAAAGTGCACTGGATAAATTTTAAGGAATTCTTTGAAATCCTAGGGCAGATAGGGCCAAAGAATTCTACCATGAAAGGTGAATCTGGCTTCAGGGATGCTTCAAAAGTAGAGAGAATAAAAGATCAAGAAGGAGTTGTAGATAACGCTGGGAGTACTGCATCATACGAGGTTGGTTATAATTCCCACCTTTTTTATGCCAAGCACTATGCAGAAGATGATGTATGTGAGTGATTTTATTAGAAGGGAAAACCAGTACAAGCCATTTTACCAGGCTTACCCAATGTCCTGTCCTTCCTTTTGCCCATCATTAGGGAAAATAGTTTGCAGTAAGCAAATAACATTCTCACACAAGTTCATATTAACATGAGAACAATAGTTACTGAACATTTGAAGAAAAGCAACACCATGAAGAGAGTCACCAAACAGAAGTACCAATATTTGAAGAAATCATTATTTTGAAATGTTATCTTCTCAGGGAGAAAGAGATTATTGAATTTGCAAGATTAGCTGTTAGGGAAGCATTTAAATATCTTTATAATGGAAAGTAGAATTTGTTATAAATTCAGTAGTTGTGCTGAAGAATAGGAAGGATATCCGTAAGAGCAAATTTGCAAGCTCTTTAGATTAGGATTCCATAAAATGTAATGCAAATGAACTAAAAAATAGTGAGAAATGAGACATGAAAGAAAAGTCTTGTGTTCCAACATGGATCTAATAGGAGTTCAAAAGGAGAAAAGGGTATGGATACACAATGAAGTGAGGGAAATTTTTAAAAACCTTGAGGAGATGCCCTAGACCTGAAGCACAGCATAGGTCTTCAGACCAAATGGGTCCATTCGTGGCCAGACAAAAACTATAAACATGCACACCAGATATGTCTTCACAAAGTTTCAGATCAGATATAAAGAACATTTTTTAAAGTTTCAAAAAGAGTATCTTATATTCCAAAATGTGAAGGCAGTTACTTGCAAAGTGAACAAAATCACAACTTTAATGACCGACTTTGGATGCAGGGATATTTAAAGTTTTTCATGTCAGAGGGTAAAATAAAGACAGTTTCAGAAATTAAAGTTCTCAAAATTAATCTCCCACTGAGCCTCAACAAAAGAGAGGTATATATTTGAACCAATACCAGGGAATATATTGGAACAAAATGAGAAATCTCAAAAGTAGATTTGGGATCCAAGGAATAATAACCAGAATCAGATGTAGTGGAGCAAAAGTAGTGTAATTATGTTGATCATAAGTAAGAATGTGGTTGTAAAATACTAGATGATCTCTACAAGTGAGAAGAGAATTCCACTTTTTCTAAAAGAAACTATACATATCGATTAATTTTAAGTTCTTATAGTAAAATCTAAGTTGGAATTTATAGGGTGAAAATGATTATAAAAAGAACAGTGGTGGGGCGCCTGGGTGGCTCAGTCGTTAAGCGTCTGCCTTCGGCTCAGGTCCTGATCCCAGGGTCCTAGGATTGAGCCCCGCATTGGGCTCCTTGCTCAGCGGGGAGCCTGCTTCTCCCTCTGCCTCCCACTCTGCCTGCTTGTGTGCTCGCTCACGGTCTCTGTCAAACAAATAAATAAAATATTTTAAAAAAGAATAGTGTTGGGTTTTTTAAAAAATATTTTATTTATTTGTTTGACAGAGACACAGCGAGAGAGGGAACACAAGCAGGGGGAGTGGGAGAGGGAGAAGCAGGCCTCCCGCTGAGCAAGGAGCCGGATGCGGGGCTCGATCCCAGGACCCTGGGATCATGACCTGAGCCGAAGGCAGTCGCTTAATGACTGAGCCACCCAGGCGCCCCTAGTGTTGGTATTTTTTAATAAATGCAACAGGCTACAGATTTTTTTAAATGTGATGTATATATATATATATATATAGTGTGTGTGTGTGTGAATCCACTACATTTGATTCAGCCATTTTTCTGGTGATGAACACCTGTGATGTCTCTACTTCACCTCTCTGCTTTCATAAACACCACAGTGGTGAGTATGCTCGTTTATGTCATTTTTTGAACCTCTGAAAATTTCTCTAAAATACATAGCTAGGAGTGCAATTGCCAAGTCACAGATACTATTAATTGCACAAAGCACTGCTGAAGTAATTCCCGGGAAGTCTGCACCAGTTTACACTTTCACTGGCTAGACAAATGAATCTCATTCCCCACATATTTGCAGACAGTTTTATGTGACTTTCCAACTTTTGCATGTTTAATGAATATAATGTATTTGACATTGTTTTATTTTCCGTTCCTTTGATTACTGGTGTTTTTGACAAGTACATACACTTGTTAGCCAGTAAGGTTTACCATTCTGTAATTTTCCTATTCCCTTTCCCCATTTTTCTGATGTTTTCAAGACCAATTTGTAAGAGTTCCTTGTCTATTCCAGGTACTACTCTCTTATCGCTTTTTAGACATCACCAGTATCCTAGTTCACAGTCTGTTTACTTTTGTTTATGATATCCTTTGTTTAAAAAGAAAGTTTAGATAATCTATCATTTATGCTTCATTGTTCTTAAGTCTCCATATCTGAGTCAAAAAATGTTTTCCCACATTGACTTCTATTAACTAGATATATTTACTATTAATATTTCAATTTTAATCCCTCTAGAGTTCACCATTGTATATGGCACAAATCTGGAATGAAACTCCATGTTTTCTCCACAAGGCTTAAGAAGTCTACTTTTTTCTATTGACCTGTAATGTGATGTTTATTATGTATCAAGTACCTATGCATCCATGCTTGAGTTTTCTATAGTGTTCTCTTGGCCTGTTTTTCTGTTCCTAGATGTCTTTTTTTTTTTCATCAAATTTGAAAGTTTTATAATAAAACACCTATCATTCTCGATTCTTCCATTAACATTTTTCTGTATTTGCTTTTATGTACTGTTACTTTTATAGCTAAAAATGTATATCCATCTTAATCTCTTAAAGCAGCAATCCTCAAGCTCTGCCGCATTAGAGTCAGCAGGAGCCCTTGTCTGGCCGCACCCACAGGGCTCTTGATTGAAGCAGGTCTGTGCCCAAGAATTTCTATTTCTAGCCACGTTCCCAGGTGATGCTTGATGTTTATGGTCTAGAGATAACACTGAGAGAGAATCATTGTCTTACAGGATAAGTCTTGCTTCTTTACTCCTGTTTTCAAAACTGGCTTAGGTATATGCAGACTTTTATTTTTTCACATGCATTTCAGAGTAAGTTTATTGGCATCTAAGTCATTGGAAAAATGCACTGAGTTTTGTTCTTCATTCAATCCCTCTTTAATTCCAAAGGGTGGCCTTCATAGTTTCTCCATTTTAACAAGAGCCTCACACCAGATGTGATATCATAGTCTCTGTCATGTAGATCTTATATGAACAGTAGGCATCTGTGAGATTTAGTCACATTTCAGAGGAAATCCCGGGTTGACATTATTACTGTCAATAGCCTCTCTCCTGACACCTACATATGCACCTCTGCAGAGAAAGTCAACTTCTGCCTCCAGCCACTCCTCCTCCTGCATTCTGTTTCATTCATTGTCACTGTGGGTAGGACATAGGCTACCCAAATACCCCTCCCAAGCTGTCTTGAATTCCAGATCTACCAATTAGCTAGGACTGTTTGTATGAACTTAGGGAAGTTCTTTAACATTTCTGTGCTTTATTTCCCAGTCTGAGGAATAGGGATAGTAATAGTGACTAGTAAATAAGTTAATGGATGACAATAAACCCTCAAGTTATAAAGAAGTGTAGGTATAAAAAAAGAAAAATTCCCTTTCATAATATATTTTCATAGCTAGTATCAGAGAGGGAGGAATAATAAAATGGAGGAGATACAGAAATAGATATTTTGAGAGAACGATAGGAAGACAGACACCAGGCCTTGTCTAAAAGACTTGAATCAAGAAAGATGTTCTGTTGACCTTGAAGGGGCAGTCATATTGTAAACTGCCTATGGAGAGAGGCAACCTCTACGAGCTGAGGGCTTCAGTTCCCAACTGCAAGGAACTGAATTCTGCTAACAACCTAAATGAGCTTGGAAGAGGACCCCAAGCTCCAGAAAAGGATGCAGCCTAGGTGCATTGAGTGCAACCTGTGGGACCCTGAGCAGAGGTTCCAGCCAAGCCATGCCTGGACTCCTGACCTACAGGAACTTTGGGATAATATACATGTGTGGTTTTAAACTGCTAAGTTTGTAGTCACAGCAATAGAAATTGAATGCAACTAGCATATTCATTTTCTACTTTTGCTCCCCATGACTCCTCTAATTCTACCCAACAGAGCTGGACCAGGACCTATCCAAGAGCCTAAAACTTTGGCCTTGGCTTTGCGCCTACATTTCCAAAGACCCTCTCCGAGACCCCACTCCCTTGGATCAGACCCTCTTGATTAATATTGGCCCTAGCGGGACTTGTTAGATCTTATAATAGAGAAAACACCTCAGTCCCTGCCATCAGACCTGGAAGCAACCAGAATGTCATCTTAAAAAGATGGATGACAAGCAGGACCTCTGGTACCATGCAAAGGATTTTATTCTAAGGACAATAGTAAGTGACATAAATGATGGATTTGAACTTTAAAAAGATCTCTGTGTTGTATGTACAATGGGATAGCAGTGGCTGGCTTGGGGGGAAAGAAGCTTAGAATTAACACACGATTAAAAGGTTCTTGTAAAACCCAGAATAGAGATGACATTGGCACCAGCCAAGGTGCTGGAAAAGGACATTTAGGGAAGGGAATCTATAGATAGGACATACTTAAGAAGCGCTGGGGTAATAGGGTGCAGACGGGGCGAGGAGGCAGTTAAGGAGGAGGAATTGAGGGTTATTTCCAGGTTCTGGCTGTAGTTGGAAGACAGGTGGTGATGCCACTAATTGAAATTGGGAATAATAAATTCTGGTTTGCACTTGCTTTGTTTGGAGCATTTAGAAATGCCTACTTGGTACTCAGGGAAAAGTAATGGGAAAAAGAGAAAGATTTGGGAGCCTTCTGTTTAATGATAAATAAAAAAATAAGTAGTCAATAAATAAAGTGATGATAACTGGATACAAGGAGACAGTCCTCATACCTTTTCTGAACTCTGAACTTTCTTATTCTTTGATATTTAAAGCTTAAGCAACTTATAGTTTATAACTTAGAGTAACAACTTATTTATTCTCATATTGTCATGTGTATTATTTAATCTCATTTCTGAAACTATTGGAAACTCCTCGATGAAAGCATCTCTGATATCCACTCTGATGTACCGGGTATGCAGTAAGTACTCACCATAATATAAAGGACCATTTGTTTTCCCACAATGGAATTTGACACTTTATCCACACATGAAAAGAGTCAGAGAGGGAAAGAGCAAGACAGAGAAAGAGAGAGAGGAGAGATCAAGAGGTCAGATATATAAGGGAAGTTTGTGTAGGGTCTGTTAGGCCATTATAAGGATCACTTTGGTTTTTACTCTTAAGAGGGAAGGTATAAAAAGAAAGTGATAAATGCCATGAAGAGAAGTACAGGAGGAACATAGGAATTCACAGGAAGCCCCATGCTGACTTGCAGCATAATCAGCTTTGAAAACAAAAGGTTTGTTATGTACATACTAAAGCACTCAGCAGTTGAGTTCAATAAATATTTGTGGATGATGAATAAATTATGCATGTGCCGTTCAGATGGTGACATAGTATCATAAAATAGCAACATTTCACATTAGCAATATTTCCAGGCATGAACATACATTCATTGAAAAACTGGCATCAGCCAACTGTCAAAAGTGAATCCTAAATCGGCTGCTTGGCCCCATAGGAGGTTATAATGAAGCTGTTCATGGCTTTAAGAAAAAGTACTTAAGATGTCTTCTGACTGGCAAATCCTGAATGGCACGTCTTTAATTGATTGAAGTATTATCAGCACCGTATGCTAGAGCATTAGCTCCTGCTGTCAACAGTCAGACTTGCCTACTCTTTGCCAAAAATCCCATCTGCTCTCCACCCTCAGTTTCTTCACAACCCAACAGCATGTTCGTTATCTCTAGGAACAAAGACAAAAACATTGCTATTTCAGTCATCTAAGTCATGGTTTAAAAATGAATTGGATTCAACGGGTTAAGTTTTTCAAGCATTATTTATCAATATATCAGGCAATCCTACAGATGTCAGGGTATAGAACATCAGCTTTTCTACCTCAATATTTTGTAATACATTCTTACTACTGTGTTAGGAAAATGGTACACAGCTGTACATAATCTTCCATTCCAAACATAATTATTTGTGCTATAGCTTTGTATATACTACTACTAAGCTAAGAATTTGCTTTATCAAGCATTTATTATATTATGAAATATATTAGCAAAAACCAACTTACTGAAACTTTTAAAAAGAAGGAAGGCTTCTACTGGATTAGTACCTAGAAAAATCAAATGTTTGCTTATTTGTATTTGATAGTCTGTGGGCATTTTTAATTTTGGTCAATAACAAAAAAAATTTACTAAATTTTTCCATCACTCTGAAAATCCAGAAAAAAGCTTTCTGTAACTGTAAGAAATAATCTGGGTATTATTTAATTACAGACAATTTCTATAAGCCTATATTGTCTAGTTTGTATTAAACTCTGCTAAATATGAAAGAAACAGGGTACTGTGGTGCCTGGGTGGCTCAGTCATTAAGCATCTGCCTTCGGCTCAGGTCATGATCCCAGAGTCCTGGGATCGAGCCCCGCATCGGGCTCCCTGCTCAGCGGGAAGCCTGCTTCTCCCTCTCCCACTCCCCCTGCTTGTGCTCCCTCTCTCGCTGTGTCTCTCTCTGTCAAGAAAGAAAGAAAGAAAAGAAAGGAAGGAAGGAAGGAAGGAAGGAAGGAAGGAGAAAGAAAAAGAAAGAAAGAAAGAAAGAAAGAAAGAAAGAAAGAAAGAAAGAAA